>NC_080070.1:81593596-82193596 GCF_949987535.1 Balaenoptera acutorostrata | reverse complement strand
AATACCTTCCATTTCTAACTGGAAAAGACAGTCACTGCTAAAGAGTCTATATGAGGTGGTACGTCTTGTGGCCACTTTCAGAACTTGGCTAATACATTAAGTATATTAGAGGTACATGTATTTTAACATGCTAATCAAAAATTACAATAATAATTGGAAAATGGCATATAATACTTTAATTGTTTAAGAAATATCCCATGTAGACAGAGAGAGGGGAAAAAATATTTCAGAAAGAAGCAATAGGGCTTCCCTGGTGGCGCAGTGTTTAAGAATCCGCTTGCCAATGCAGGGGACACGAGTTCGAGCCCTGGTCTGGGAAGATCCCACATGCCGTGGAGCAGCTAAGCCCGTGCACCACAACTACTGAGCCTGCTCTCTAGAGGCCGCGATCCACAACTACTGAGCCTGCATGCCACAACTATTGAAGCCTGCACACCTAGAGCCCGTGCTCCGCAACAAGAGAAGCCACCGCAGTGAGAAGCCCGCACACCGCAACGAAGAGTAGCTCCCACTCGCCACAACTAGAGAAAGCCATGCGCAGCAACAAAGACCCAACGCAGCCAAAAATAAATGAATAAAATAAATTAAAAAACAAGAAGTAATAAAACTTTCTCATGATTTTCTAGGCTAATTTAATTTAAAAAGTTGTCTTCATCATTACCAATTTATCATGTTTTATTTGCATTTAACGCTAGATGTCTTGCCACAAATCACAGGGTACGAATTTTTTTGTTCACCATTTCAGGAGCCATTTGGAGAATTTATTTCCAACGAAGTTCTAGATTGGCTAGGTTAATTATTGATGAGCAAGCAGAGGGTGGAAAGCATTTTATACAATTCTGCCTGAGGCTTCCCAAGTCTTCCCCCATTTAACTTAGTACTAATATTAAAAAAAAAAAAATCAGTGTCTGCTATTGGCGGATGGTCCACAATCTGCCTGTAATAATAACTTCACATTTTCTAATGACCTTCACTGCAGGGATCTCCAGCTTTTGAAACTCGACAGCCATACAATACTGCAATAACCATCACATGTCTGTTTTACAAATGGTTAAACTGCAGAAATGAATCAATGAGCCAGTCTCCAGCTTAACTCTTGAATCATTTATACTTGCCACTAGAGAAGTTTAATTTTTCACACATTTTATTATCATCATCCGTCTCATAAGACCAAAGACATACCAATCACAAATTCAAAATTTGAGCTCTTCAAAGAAAAAAAGTAATAGTATCAATCTAATAAACCACACTCCAAGACAATCATGGTCTTTTATTGATTTCTTTGCCATTCTTGGCAGGAAATGGTGGCTATTTTTAATAATAGACAGTAAAAGACTCAAACAGAAACTGCTAGAGAGATTTTCCACAAGTAAAGCCTCCTTCTGAAGAGAAAAATATAGTTTCTTTCTAGTCATTTTGTGCGTGTCATTCCATTCTCAAATGCATCCTGAAAAAAGATGAACTATCTGGCACCAGAAACAAGGTCATACCTTGCAGCCCATCGATTTGCTTTAGGTGTCCAAGAAGTCCATCTTGGAATCATCTCTTTCCTGCTTGCCTGCCTTAATGGCTAGTGATGACCTCCTGGCTTTGCTCAGTGGGGCAGGCTGCCTTCATTCAGCAACCAGTTTGAGAACCTACTATGTGCTGATGCTAGAAATATAGTGTGATACAAAGGATTCAAATCAGGTTTTCTGGTTCCTGTGCTTAAAAAGTGTATAATGTAGTGGGGGAAAACAGATACTTTTAAAAGTATTTACAGATTGCTTATTTTCAAAAATGGCAAGCCGGCTTATTTGGACAAGTCCTCCTGTTGAAGAAAACTGAGTTGGTCAAAATACATTTAGAAGAAGGTTAAGATGCATCACAGAGCTGATAATACAGCGAAGTATTACCAGTCCCACACTGAAGTGACGTAGAAACCTGTAAGCTGCTTTTGTACTGAGAGCATTTGCTGATTCAGAAAAATGTCAACTTTCAACAGCCTTGTAGAGTGATGAAGACTGAAATAAAAGCCCAGAGTCTGCAAATGGTGAAGAAACTGACATGAGACCCTCCCAATAAGCTGGAACACCAAAGTGCTACAGGGCAAGGTGAACTAGAAGGGGAATCACTTCTCTCTTTCAATTGCTTAAGTTACATAGGAAAACTCAAGTCTCAAATTTTATGTTTCCAATATTAAAGTGGCCTGTAAGTACCACTAGGTGGAAGGCAAAAGCACATGAAGGTCTTATCTGGAGGAAGGTACTTTCATCCTAGACTTCTAAAAATTTCTGCTCTTTCTGGGAGAGAGGAAGTCAGATGCTGAGATTTAAGGTTGTTTTAGGGGAGCTAGTGAAATGTAGCTCAAGATTGGAGTAGCTTATGAGAAGAATGGGAAAGGAAACTAACGAAGAGTAAAATTAAACAAAACTCTGAGTAGTAAGAGATGCCCACCTGATCCTTGCGCCAGAGATTGTAACAACTGTCTGTGATCTTTCTGGGCAAAGGGTGGTCCTTGGACCTTCTACATCAGTTCCGTCTAAGAGCTTTTGGAAAAACAGACTCTCAAGCCTGACTCCAGACCTACTGAATCAGAATCTGCACTTTAACAAAATCCCCAGGTGATTCATATGCACATCAAAATTTGAGATAATGAATGAAATAAATTTGACATAATGAAAATAACGAAGCATGAAAGGAGAAGGAATGATGGAACTGTAGATGCTATGTATTTGATTTTAGAGCCCATGTAGTTTCTTAATTTAGGCACCTGGAGAGATGGCTAAGTTGTGCTTCAACATGCTTTCAAATTGACACAACAAATAAAAAATAAGAATAATTTAACTATGTTTTCAAAATTAGAAATATTTATGCTACCTTGGTAAACTTCAATGTTACATGAAGCATGAAGATGTGCTATTAAAATCTTTCACAACTTTTTTGTTTTACCATCTATTCTTTCTTTGGCAACACTGTGTTATAATTTGTTAGTAAAATATTCATTATCACGTGTAGAGCCAATATGAAAACAAATTAAATGAAAAACAAACAAAAGATGGAAAGTGAACAAATCCTTAAATTCATCTTGAGAATTGAGTTTTTGGCAAGAACATATGGGAAGCTTTAGGAGCCCTTATCCAGGTATAGGTCAGGATAAGATGGTGACCACACGTGCATTTCCTCTATCAGTAGTGACTATGACAACGAGCCAACTACTGGAAGACTGAGTGTGGCCCAGAGACGTTTTGCCTTCCTCACACAGTGATTTTTTACGTGCTACTTCTTCTTTAATTGGGATATTTCCCATTTCAAAGTTCAGATTTCTTGCTTTCATGTTAAAATGAAACTGGCAGCACTGACCTGGTTCCTACTTGGCAACAATCAACTGTAGTGGGGTAGCAGTTTCTCCTTCAGACCTGCTCGCACCTGACTTCTTGGTTGATATTCCCTGTCTGCCTCCTGTAGACATTTTGTATTTGACAATTCTACAGTTTCTACTTCTTACCAAGAGAGGACACAATCTTTCTACCAATTGAAGATAACTAGCTAGGGCTTATGAAATTCCTAACTGATTTTAAATGTGGCAATTGAACTACAATTTTAAAAGATGAGGAATGAGACCTGCATTACATTATAGATCTCAGCCACGTTTTCTCCTTTGCATCTCCACTCATTCCTTCCACTGATTTTCCTTTGAGCACATTGGTTTGTGTGCCTGACAGGTTGAACTTCCTCTGTACCTGCATGTGTCAGACTTGCAATTAATGATCATGTAGGTAGAATAACAGTGATGGCAATATGAAAGAGAAGAGTCATCCTCCTAACTTAGTGTCTGGAGGGTTTTTTTGTAATTAATCTCTTCCTTTAGCCGCAAAGAACGTTTCCCTCCCAAAATAATAAATGTCATACATGAACTCACTTTCCATGTAACTCTTCTTACTTCTAAAAATCCTTTTGAGGTCAAAAATTAACACTGGCTGTCTTATTTTATACACCCTTGTCTCTGGAGTTCATAAATTCTCTAGGACTTACTAACTTTTGGGAGAAGTCAGCAATATTTGAAAATCTCTTATAGATAATTTGAAAAATTAGCATGCCATATATCTGGCTATAAATTTGATATTAAAATAAAATTCTATTTAATCTTTAAGTCCCATAATACATTTTTAACTTGTTTCAGAAAAAATCTGGCCCAAGCCAGAAATATGTGAGTCACTTGAGACACCTTCCTTTCCTGAAGGTCATTAAATTATATACTCCAAAAACTCTAGAAAAAACATGCCCCTCCTGACTTATTATCCCCTTGTCCCCTATATGAACTTTTTCCCTTCTAAGATGTCTCATATTATGCCATTTCTTTTCTGGTGCTCTGACATCCCCTGGTCTTATGTTCTTACCCCCATCCCAGTCTATCCAAATCCTACCCAAACTTCATGGACCTTCTCAAATGCATATCCTTCATGAAACCATCCCTGATTACTATATGACTTTCTGAGTCAATCCTTTGGCATATATCATGTGCCAGATTAAAATATTATTCATGTTATTAAATAAACATGTTTTAATCCCTTTAGTAGTATGTTTGTGAAAGAAATGGACTGGATCCCAATTTTTTATCCACTAAATTTCTTTCCATAAAACTCTATAAAGACACATTGACAGTCTGGTTCTGAGATCTAATAGCTTAAATCAAAGATCTTACACCATCAAACTTTCTCTACATAGAAAATTTTTCTAATCAGCAGACAAACATACTTCTATTCCTAGTATGTTTTTAAAAATATCCTTCTCTTGACCTCATATCTCCCGCTAGCCTTAGTCCATTTCTGTTCCCCTTTGTAGCTGAACTGATGGTCTCACCCAGTATTCACAGATTTAAATGTCCAGACCATATGATACCTAATAGTTAAATCAAACTTAACATGTTCAAAATAAATACTGATCTCCACCCATGACCCAAAACACTACTCCTGCCATTTCCCACAACTCATGTAACAGTAACTATATCTTTCTAGCGTTAAGGTCAGATGTCTTTTACTCTTGCATCCAGTATCCAATCCAATGGCAAATCCTATTGTCTCCAGCCTCAAAATTTATCTGGAATCCAAACACTTGTCACCTCCCACACTGCTACTATGATTACTCAATCATTTTCTGCTTGGATTATTTCAATAGCATCTATCTGCTTGGCCAGCTTTCACCCTTGCCCAGCTTAAGTCTATTCTCTACACATGTGGTCAGAATGTTGCTATCAGATCATGTCACTTCTCTAATTCAAACACATCCAGTGTCTTCCCATCTCAATCAAAAGAAAAGCCAAAGAATTTGCAAGGACCTACAAAGCTGTATGTCATTTTAAGCCAACTCCCTTTATCCCCTAGTCCTCTCCCCTCTACCTGTATCCTTCCAGCCACATTGGCCAACTTGTTTTTCAAACCTACCAGCCATGCTCATGCCGCAGGGCCTTTGCACTTACCATTCCCACTACTTGGTACAGTCTTCCTTACTAGGTCCACAAAACTTCCTGCCTTTAGGTATTTGCTCCTTAGTTGTTTGCTCCAGTGTAACCTTTTCAGTGAGACCTTACATGAACAGTCTCTTTAAAATGGCAATCTCTACTCACCTTAGCACTATTTATTATCCTCCATTACTTATCCATATCTGATATACTGTATATTTTACTTATCTATTTTGTCATCCCAACCAGAATACATACTTCATGAGAGCAGGGGTTTTCTTTATCTGTTCCATTTGTTGATTTATCCCTAATGCCCAGAACAGTGGCTGGCATGTAATAGTTATTCAACAAATATTTTCCGAATGTAAGAATGGTTGAATGAATGACCAGCAGATTAACATTATCTATTGTAAAACTAGATTATAGGTGAAATGCAATTATAATACATTTACCCTGGTAAATTCAGAGGGAAGTTCTCATGCTGTCTTTGGATGATACAAACCACATTTTTGGACTTAGATACCATAAACACAGTTAGGTTCTTATAGTTTTTCTCTACCCTCTACTGTTTCCTACTCACCTCTGTGATGGACAAAGCATAAAAATGTTCCTCAGGCATTATAGATTCAGCATGCCCCAACTCTCATCATATTCACTCAAACTTAGTCATTCTGTCATGCTACCTAACTCACTAAATGGCAACACTTCTTGCCCAAGCCAGATACGTAGCAGTTTTCCTAGAATCCTCCCTCATCTGGTATAAGCAATCTCAGCACTCCAATAATATTACTCAGCCATAAAAAAAGTACGAAATAATAGCATTTGCAGCAACATGTATGGATCTGGAGATGCTCATACTAAGTGAAGTAAGTCAGACAGAGAGGACAAATATATCACTTATATGTGGAATCTAAAAAAAAAAAAAAAAATAGATGCAAGTGAACTTATTTACAAAAGAGAAACAGACTCACAGACATAGAAAACAAACTTATGGTTACTAAAGGGGATAGCGGGGTGCGGGGTAGGGATAAATTAGGAGTTTGGGATTAACAGGTACACACTACTATAAATAAAATAGATGAACAAGGACCTACTGTAAAGCACAGGGAACCATATTCAATATCTTCAATAACTATATTATTGACTATAGTTATATTATAGGTAATAACTTATAATGGAAAAGAATCTGAAAAATAATAGACATATATGTGTGCGTGTGTGTGTGTGTGTGTGTGTATATATATATATATATATATATATATATATATATATATCTGAATCACTTTGCTGTACACCTGAAACTAACTCAATATTTAAATCAACTATACTTCAATAAAAAAGAAAAAAAAAATGAATTGCAGGGGTATCCCAGCCTTTTCCTTCTCTTTCTAAGAAACTACAGCAAGATAATTTTTGAGAGACAAATTTGTGGGGATTTTCTTGTTTGTTTTTCTCTGCTCTTTTACACCAAGCAGGAGAGTAGACCTGTAGTATTTTCTTGGCACAGGAATTTTCAGCATTCAAGTAGAAGCTGAGTATTTCCAGGGACAAAAGGAGTGAAAGAGTATAAGGGAGAAAAATGACAGAGAGAGAGAGAAGGAGGAGGAGGAAAGAGAGAGAGGAGAAGGAAAGAGAGAGAGGAGGAGGAAAGAGAGAGAGGAGGAGGAAAGAGAGAGAGGAGGAAGAGGAGGGGGAGAGAGAGAAGATAAAGACCTTAGAACAAGTAGTTGTATTCGGTACATGGTTCTCCCAGGAAGGCTCTGTCCTAAGCACACTGGTGTTTAGACCTTCCAAAGAGCTACACTATTCCATTAAGACCTGGGAGCTGGAAAGTCTCCAGACTCAAAGGAATGCAGACTATAATAATGGTACTCTTTTTTTTTTTTTTTTTTAAATAATGGTACTCTAAATGACACCAAGAGGACCAATGACCAGGGACCTACCTTGTTGTTACAGAAGGTCTTGAAGATCTTGAATGGTAGCAAACACATGGAGCCCTGAATATCCCACCAACTCAGCAGAATGTAGGCTCTATCAACTTTAGTTTTTTAAAATTTTTATTTTGTATTGGAGTATAGTTGATTAACGATGATGTGTTAGTTACAGGTATATGGCAAAGTGACATGTACACGCTACTATATTTAAAATAGACAACCAACAGGACCTACTGTATAGCACAGAGAACTCAGCTCAATATTCTGTAATAACTTAAATGGGAAAACAATTTGAAAAAGAATGGATACTTGTATGGGTATAACTGAATCACTTTGCTCTATGAGCTTTAAATTCATACCCATGGTATTTCAGCATTTGTAGGCTAAGATTTATTTGATTTAATCAATTGTTTCTCTCTGTGTCTCTCTTTGAAACAAAGTCGCCAGTATGATTAACATTTCAGATAAGGATTTTTCTGAACACCAAAGGAAAAAAACAAACAGGCTCTAAAGCTCCAGAACTGCAACTTTTCATCATGCCTTTTAACCTTGGGAGAGTACAGTCTCTTTTTTCTTCTCTCATTTCCCCATTATTAAATAACAGTCAATAAGTAAAACTGTCCACTGACACAAAACAGACTTCTGTACAAAACAGCATCAACTGATTTAGGATCACAATCTTCCCAAGAACCTAAAATCTTAGAAGCAATGAATTAGAGAGACTAGGAGCTGGCGGCCTTACGAAGGTGACGGATCAGGGGAGGAAATGATGAACTTAAGCAAATGAATCTTGACTCAAGCATATTAATGAAGCCATTTTGACTAAGGGACACTAAATGCAGACTAAAACAGAAAATTATAACTACTTTTATTACCCAGAATTATGAAAAGAAGATATCCTCTACCCTTACCCCTCGCTGCCTCCCACTCCTATGGATTAACTGGAAAGCAGACACTGTGAAGAACAGACAGGGTGGGGGAAAGGTACTAACAGGTACACAAATTGTATTTAACTAAGAGTCAAATACAATTTTACTCTTATGGTTTGCATCTAAAAGAATAAAATACCTCAGAATAAACCTACCTAAGGAGGTAAAAGACCTATACTCAGAAAACTATAAGACGCCGATGAAAGAAATTGAAGACAACACAAACAGCTGGAAAGATATACAGTGTTTTTGGATTAGAAGAATTAATATTGTTAAAATGACAATACTACCCAAGGCAATCTACAGATTCAATACAATCCCTATCAAAATACCAATGGCATTTTTCACAGAACTAGAACAAATAATTTTAAAATTTGTATGGACACACAAAAGGCCTCAAAAAGCCAAAACAACCTTGAGAAAGAAGAATTGAAAGTATCATGCATCCTGACTTCAGACTATACTACAAAACTACAGTAATCAAAACAGTATGGTACTGGCACAAAAACAGACATATAGATCAATGGAACAGAATAGAGAGCCCAGAAATAAACCCACACACTTACTGTCAATTAATATATGACAAAGGAGGCAAGAATATACAGTGAAGAAAAAACAGTCTCTTCAATAAGTGGACAGCTACATGTAAAAGAATGAAATTAGAACACTCCCTAACACCATACACAAAAATAAACACAAAATGGATTACAGACCTAAATGTAAGAAACCATAAAACTCCTTGAGGAAAACATAGGCAGAACATTCTTTGACATAAATCACAGAAGTATTTTTTTGGATCTGTCTCCTAAAACAAAGGAAATAAAAGCAAAAATAAACAAATGAGATCTAATTAAACTTAAAAGGTTTTGAACAGCAAAGGGAACCATCAACAAAACAAAAAGACAACCTACTGAATGGGAGTAAATATTTGCAAATGATACAACCAATAAGGGATTAACATCCAACATATATAAACAGCTCATACAACCCAACATCAAAAGCAAACAACCCAATTAAGAAATGGGCAGAAGAACCAAATAGATATTTTTCCAGAGAGGAAATGCAGATGGGCAACAGGCACACGAAATATGCCCAACATTGCTAATCATCAGGGAAATCAAAACCACAATGAGGTATCACCTTATGCCTGTCAGAATGGCTATCATCAAAAAGAACACAAATAACAAACGTTGGCGAGGATGTGGAGAAAGACAATCCTTTGCACTGTTGGTGGGCATGTAAATTGGTGCAGCCACTGTGGAAAACAGTATAGAGGCTTCTCAAAAAACTAAAAATAGAACTACCATATGACCCAGCAATTCCACTCTTGGGTATATAGCCAAAAAACCCAAAAACACCTATTTGAAAAGATACAGGCACCCCAATGTTCATAGCAGCATTATTTACAAGAGCCAACATGGAAACAATCTAAGTGTCCATCAACAGGTAAATGAATAAAGAAGACGTGGTATATATATGTGTGTGTGTGTGTGTGTGTACAGATATATTATATATATATATATATATATATATATATACATAAAATATATACACACACTCAGCCATTAAAAAAAATGAAAATTTGCCATTTGCAAAAACATGGATGGACTTGGAGGGCATCATGCTAAGTAAAATGTCAGACAGAAAAAGATAAATACTGTATGTTATCACTCATATATTGAATCTAAAAAATACAACAAACTAGTGACTGTAACAAAAAAGAAGATTCACAGATACAGAGAACAAACTAGTGGTTACCAGTGGGGAGAGGGAAGGGAGAGGGGCAATATAGAGGTAGGAAATTGAGAGGTACAAACTATTACGTATAAAATAAGCTACAAAGATATATTGGGCAACATGGGGAATATAGCCAATATTTTATAATAACTATAAATAGAGTATATATAACCTTTAAAATTTGTGAATCACTATATTGTACACCTGTAACTTATATAACATGGTACAGCAACTATACTTCAGTAAAAAAGAATAAAAAAAAGATTCCTATAGTTAACATACTCACTTACCTCTGAAGATGGTCATTCTTAAGCAAGGTACAAATTGTCAACATCCTTTTTTAATATTAAATAATCTACTTTTCAGATTCTTCTTTCTCAAAACTGGTTTTACTAGTTTCAATTTATAAACAGCATTGCATGCTTATTTATGCCATTAAGATTTTTTTAATTTGAAACTCTGAAAGGCAGACATCCCTCCCACTTTTAGGTTTCCTGATTACACTGACTTTGCATGATTAGAAACAAATATAGGACCCTGGAAGGGGTAGGGTTGCAAAAAGGGCTCTTTGGGTCTTTTGATGAGTGTTGGTCAGTTATTTTGCAGACTATCCTCAGTTTTAGTTTGACATTTTCTCATGAGTAGACTTGGGCCATACCTTTTTGGCAAGAATGCCACAGAAATGATGTGGCTTTCTCAATGCCCTCTTGTTCTGAGATCCAGACTGTGTAGAAAATTCCCAACAAATATCTTCTATTTTAGTGGCTAAAAGACTCTCCTTGGTTTTCTTGCTTACCCAGTCTGTGCCTTATTATTTTCTCTGTAAAATTTAGATACCAATTATGCCTTCCTCATACAGCTGTTCTGATGATTAAACAAGGTTATATTCGTAAGATATGCAGGACAGTATACAGAGTAAACTCTAAATAAATAGTAGCTGTTACTAATATTCATTAATAAAATACTAATAGTTAACATTATTATGCGTCCACTGTGCTTTTATTATTTAACCTATTTAAACCACTAAACAACTCCAGCAAATAGAAATTCACCACTGAAGCACTGCAGTAATGATGCAAGCAAGATCTATCAATGGATGCTAAATTTAGTGGATAAAAGTTTGAGAAGAAACAGAATATTTGCTTAGTCTCAATGTGTCTCTCCCATGGTATTTATTAATTACAAAGAGGAAAAACAGTAACATTACAATGGAGAAACCCAGCAGATAACACTGTAACTAAATAAATGATCAAGTTAACATCATATAACTGATCAACGTCATGTACTGCCTAATATGATGCAGTGAAAAGAGCAATCATTTGTGGCACTCTATCCAAAAGGGATAACCTCAATCTAGCCATGAGAAAACATAACATCTATCTGTGTTGACTGACATTCTGCAAAATACCTGACCAATGTTCTTCAAACGTATCAAGGTCATAAAAGACAAGGAAAAATTGAAAACTTGTTACAGGCTGGAGGAAATTCAGGAAACATGGAAACTAAATGCAGTGTAGGATCCTAGATGGATGTTGAACCAGGAAATGAACAATAGTGGAAAAACTGGTAAAATGTGTAGTTTAGTTAATAGTATTGTACCAACGTTAACTTCTTAGTTTTAATACATACAGTGGTTTTGTAAGACGTAAACCTTTGAAGCTGAGTGAAGAGCATAAGAACTCTCTATTACCTTTTTGACTTACCTGTAAGTCTAAAATTATTTCAAAATTTAAAAAAAGATTGAAAAAATCCAGTAGATACTACCATGATGAGGTATGAAGGATGAGGATGAAGGTATGAAGTTACGGAAAAGTACGTTGAGTTCACATGGTCAGCAAGTGTAAGAGATGATATTTTAATCCAGTCATTTGGAGTGTAACATCTGTACTATTTTATACCGCCTCTCAGTAACACAGATATACATTGATACATAATGATAACTTGGGAAGATTTTAAAACCCACTTAGGGGCTAAACCAATGGTAAAAAAAAAAAAGTTTATTTTTATACTTTATGATTTTTTCATTGTGTTAGAAATGCCTATTAGTTTAAGAGGTCTAGCTCAAGGACATCTATGTAAAATTACAGCCTCTACCTCCACTCCTAGCAATTCCACTCTTTTTCCCCCACTTTTCTTTTTCCTCTTAACACTTACCTCCAATACACACACACACACACACACAAACTCATTAATTTCACTTTTCTTCATCTCTATACTTTAAAATATGAGCTCTATGAAGGCAGGGATTTTTGTCTACTTTATCCCTAGTTCCTTGGTTATAGCACACAATCAATTTCCTAGACAAATAAATGAAGGAAGGAAGAGTCCCCACCCTCACAGGGAGGCAAGGATTCCAACTGAAATGGCCAGAGAAGACTTCACTGAGAAGATGGTATTTAAGCAAAGATCTGAAGGAGGTGAGGGAGCAAGCCAGGCATATAACTGAAGAAAGAGAATTTGGGTCAGGAAAAGCAAATTGAAAAATCCTGTGTTAGCAGGCTGCCTTGCTTGTTCCAGAGCAGCAAGAAGGAGGCCAGTGTAGTTACATCAGACAGAGCGAGTGGTGGAGGAAGTGAGAGATGCAGTGAGGAAGACAGACACTGGGGGCTGCAGACACATAGGAGCTGCTGGAGTGCAAGGATTTCCTCTGGGTGAGATGGGAATCCAGTGGACGGTTGTGAGCAAAGGAGTGATATTATTTGACTTAAAGTTTTACAAGATCACTTTCCCTGCTGTGGAGAGATTCTAGTGAGCAAACATGGAAGCAAGGAGACCAGTTAGAAGCTACTCCAAAAACCTAGGCAAAATATTGTGGTGCATGGACCTGTTTGGAAGCAGAAGTGGTCAGCAGTGGTGCCCATAGTGTCTACATACAGTTTCCATGTATAGTCAGTGTTCAGTAGTCCTCTTCTGTAACAATCTTCTCCGATGTCCCAGAAAAAAACTCTGACTTTCAAGGCAGTTCTGAAACCTCTCCTTTTATTGCCTCTATCCTAGAATATGTCTTCTGTTGATTCCTTCCTTAAACAATCATGTCTCTTTCCCTATGGCTCCAATCCAGAGAAATGACCTTCACTGTCTTTTTTTTTTTTTTTCCTTTCCACATCTTCCATCTAAATTTCCTGCATATGCTGAAGACCTAACCCAGATGCCTACTTTCTCAGGAAAACATGCCTTTCCCATCCTTAAGACAATTTTATTCCCATCTCCAGAAACTCTACTTAAAGAAACACCTTCTGTTACAACTCTCTGACAGTCCTCATGTGACTACCATTGTGGCAGTTGTGCTGTAGAAGGTATAAAAGAAGAATAACCACACTAGCCAATATTAAAACACTTTCTCAGTGTAAAACCTTTTTCAACAAAATCCTGCATGCACTCCCCTTCTGCTCCTCCCACCCACATTCCCACAGGAGCGTTCTTTTATTATCCTTGATTGTGCCTCTGTTATAGATAAAATAACACGTAGCCTATAGAGCATGACTTATTTATCCAAAACAATCTTGTTTTACAGGTGAGTAAGCAGGAGCATGCAGTCCCACTGGGGATAAGGGATTTGGGTGCGGAGCCAAAACTCATGGAAGAGATTACTGACAATGTTTGCCAAGTTATTCATAAACACGGGCATCTCAGGAATGAAAGTAGCAGTAAAGTACACAGTCAAAGTCCTCCCCTAGTGGAGCTCTTGGTGGAGAGAATTGTTACTCAGAAGTAAACATACAATTAACAAGAAACTTACCAATCTTGTCAGATGCCAGAAAGTAAACAAAGAGGAAAACGAGGAAGAGTAACTAGAGGAAGCAATATTGGATGGAACAGCACGGGAAGAGGTCTCTCAAGAAGTGATATTTGAGCTGAAACCCAAAGGTTGAGTATGTGAAGACCCAAGGAAAAAGTATTCGATGAAGAAAAAATATCTAAGTCTAAAGATAAGAAAATAACCAAGAGTCTGATTGGAATAAGGGATATAAAAATGGGCAAGCTGGTATGACTAGAAAGGAGGCTGTGAGAGTGAGTCTGAGATGAGGTAGTGAGAAGTAGGGAGAAGCCTGATCATACAGGGCTCTTTAGGCCAAGGCAAAAAAATTGGATTTTATTTCAAGAGCAATGGGAAGTCATTAGAGGCTATTAATTATAAGAGTAACATGGTCTGATTTCCATTTTTAAAAGGTCATTGGGGAAGCAGTGTGAAGAACAATTTCAAAAATATCAAGAGTAGAGGTGTTGTTTTTCATCTTTTTATTTCCAATTCCTTGTAGTATACTGGCTAGAGAATGCGTTACAATGACCTTGGGGTAAAAACACAATTATTGGGAGCTTATAGGCAAGCAAGGGGAGGAAGCTAGGATGAGCCACGTGGTAACAGACTACAGTTGAAGACATCAGTAAGAACGCATGTTAAGCTTAATATAGATACAGCTACATACACACAGAATTACTTACAGATATGTATATACATAGGTAGAATACACATATATTTCATTTCTCTGTCAGGAGAGAGAGCTTAGAAATAACAACATCCCAGTGCAATTAGCACACCTAACACTCAGTTCTTAGTTTCGTATGCCATTATTCAATAAAAAGAACCAGAGATCCTTGGAAAAATGACCGAGTCTAGGGCTGAGACAGGGCACATACAAGTTGAGTCTAAGCATCTTGAAGTATCAGAAAGAAAGTACTAAAAAAGGAAGGAAAGAAAGGAGGGAGGGAGGGAAGGAAGGAAGGCAGGCCAGAATAATGAGATAGGTCAAAAGGACACAGGAACCAACTGAAAGAGCTTGCAATGGCCACAGATGGAATAATTTGAACAAAATAAATAAATAACGTAGCATTGGGTTATGACCTGGAGTATAAAATAAAAATCCATGAGTCCATACTTGCTGACATACTTGAATGAAAAGTTGAATAAATAAGTGGGGGAGAAGTGACTCATCTCTCATGCTGAAGAATTCCAAACACTTTACGTAGATACTCCTTGCCAAGAAGATGAAGCATAACTCCACTCCTTCTGTGTGGGCTGCACAAAGTAACTTCCTTCCCAAGAGTACAATGTAGAAAGGGGATAAAATATGCAACAGTGGAGAAACCTGATAAATTACATCTCAGCTATGTGTTCAAGGTCAACATTAACAACAGTAAGTTATATTGGGCACATGTACACTTGAAATGATGTGATGAAAATGATACTTTATCTCTCTAGTCTTCCTCCCCAAACTCTCAATCTAATCATGAGAAAAATATTGGGCAAATCCCAGTTGAGGGTCATTGTTGACAAAATAGAGACCATTACTCCTTGGAACTCTCAAGGTCATCAAAAACATGGAAAATTGGAGAAACTGGAACAGCCAAGAGGAGCATAAGGGTGCTTAATACTAATGTTATTTGGTATCCTGGGGTGGATCTTGGAACAGAAAAAGGGCATTAAGTAAAAACAAAGAAAATCTGAGTAAGTAAAGTATAGGCTTTGGTTAATAATAATGTATCAATATTGGTTCTTTGTGACAAATGTGCCACACTAATATAAGGTTTATGAGAGGAAAGTGGATATGAGGTAAATAGGCTCTCTTTGTACTACCTTCATGACTTTTCTGTCATCTAAAGCTATTCTAAAATTAAGAAGTTTATTTTAAAAATTAAACTAACAAAATGTACTATCTACCAGGTGAGCCAGTTTTGCCAACTAGACACAGCCTGTCTTTAAGGATCTTCAATAAGTTTAGGTCAGCCTTATAGGTAGGATAGGAAGGCTGGTTAAAAACAATAACTTCACCAGCTGAAGGGTTTGGCTCAAGGAGCTGACCATGATCCCTGCCTTGAAGGTCTGCTCTGTACTCTGTTGTTTCACATCAGGAGGCAAATAGAAACAGCTCTGGGGTCTGCAAATTTTGTGTCATTTTGCTCACGGTATCCCTCACACCTACAATGACGCCTGGCACATAGTAAGTAAACCATCAGTAATTACATGGTGAATCCTTGAATATGGGAAGTCAAAGAGCATAATGGGTATGAACATATACTGGATTTGGTTCTACATTTTCCACTTAATAATTGTACCATTATTTGCCACGTTTCTTATCCTCCTTTGGCTCAAGCAATATAATGCATCCATTTTGACTCAGTAGTTTTATCTGTTAAATAGATACAATTTTTGTGGTTAATCTGGTTATTATGAAAATTAGATAGCGTAACACATGTAAAACAATTAGTGTCTGGAGCATAGGAAGTGAGGAAAAAAAATAATAGTAGCATAAAAGTTCAACCAATAGAGAAATGAATTGTCCTAAGAACTATAATATATTCTCTCTCTCATTTCTGTCTCCTAGTTTAAGAAAGAGAAACGCCTTGTGTGAAAACAATGTAAAAATCCCAGATTATTTTCTAGACTGCCATTAACTGACGGGAGAGTCCTGTGAAGACTCGCCCCCTTCAGACCCATGGGATTCCAAAATAGAAGCGCATTGAACAGTTGGACCACCGTCTAGACTGTGTGGCCCTGGCGTAGAGAGCAAAAGAGGATCAAAGGACTGAAGGGTATGGTGAAGGAAGATTCTCACCACCATTAGATACTGACGCTCATAATTTTGAGACCCACAAAGCAGTAAGTTTCTGGGGAAGGGAAGATGGGGCAGTAGATCAGAAATGCTGCTTTGGAATTCCCATCTTCTCAAGTGGATTCTGCATCAACGGTCTGGGTCTGTGTACGCCTCACTCAAAGACTATTTAAAACACAAACCGTAGGATGGCATCACCCTCACCCGTCCCAGTTTTTGGCATCCCTAACGAAACTACAGGGCTCAGACTTCGAAACACAGTACAAAGTCAAAGTCCTCTGTATGAGAATGAAACTGGGAAAGAAATCAGGATACAGGATGTCAATGGTGTTATTTCTTAATATAAAATCGATAATTTAGTGATTTTTGACAGGGAAATATAGCCTGCCTTTTATAAAGGCTATATAGGAATGACTGCATTAAGATATTCTGCTTCACTGAGATTTACCTGGGACAACTTTTTTGTTCTGAATTATCTTTGTAGAAAACTGCTAAATTTTGAACTCATTTTATGAAGCGTCTTTTCAAACTAATGGTTGTGAGGCTTGGACTCTGTACCCTGAGAAATTAGTGTCACCTTTTTCAGAAAATTATAGTCAAGGCACCAAAGAATACTGTTCTAGGAGAGTTTAGAAGCTGCCCTGTTTGGAGAAAATAACCTTTTGAGAGATTTAGAACTTCTAGGACTTCTTTTACCTGAAAATTCTTTCAGAGTTTAAATGTTAAAGAAAAGCTGAAGAAATGTTACAACTGAAGCCTGCCTCCATCTTTTTTTCCTTATATTGTAGGAAGGCATTTTAAACTATTTTTTTGATATAAATCACAGCCAGTCCTACAAGTCAACAGGAAAGAAGGGGGCTGTTTATATGGGTACAATTTGAGGGACATTTTCCACAGCACATCCCCTTGTGCCTGAACTTTATGCTGCAACATTTCACCTTTCAGTATCATTTTAATGCAACTGGTTTCTTTGTGTGTGAATTGCTACCAATGAAATGTCTAAATCTCGACTGAGCTGGAGAAGCATGCTTATACATTAGCAGTTATTAATATATCTGCTGATTAACCATTTATAAGTATAAAACCGAGGTCCATATAAGGGAAGAAAGATACCAGGAGTAGATAATGTGAGAGAAACCTGGAGAAGGAGAAGTGAATGCCCAGGACTCGTGAAGAACATGGGGATCCAGGGAACAGCAGAATAAACCAGAACTGTGGAGAAGAAAGTCAGTAAAACCATCACAGTGATTCTGGTAACACTCCAGGATATTCCCCCACCACTTCCTTTACAGCGTCTGAATCATCATGTTCTTAGAAATAGAATTTTAGGAAATTGGAACTTATCTGCTCATTCTTTTCACATGGTATGGTATCCTAGAAAAGACCTTAAGGAAAAAAGGTGAATTTTTGGAGGCTGAATTCACCCATTATATTTAAAAATGCATGGCACGCTACCAAATGTAAAATAGATGGCTAGTGGGAAGCAGCCGCATAGCACAGGGAGATCAGCTCGGTGCTCTGTGACCGCCTAGAGGGGTGGGATAGGGAGGGTGGGAGGGAGACGCAAGAGGGAGGGGATATGGGGATATATGTATACATACAGCTGATTCACTTTGCTACACAGCAGAAACTAACACACCATTGTAAAGCGATTATACTCCAATAAAGATGTTAAAAAAAAAAAAATGTATGCCAGTGGCTCAGTGGCCCATATGTTAGCGTTTATTGCTAAAAATAAGGGCTACATCAAGGCTTGTGCTAAAGGTAAAGGATAAAATATAATCGTATTTATTTCTGAAGTCAAATATTAACAAATAAAATATAAAAAAATAAATTATACAACGTTTCACTTCTATGATGAAAACTTTTCTGAGAGACTGGTTAATAAGTAAATCAGTGATTCAGTTAAAATTTGGTAGTTGTGATTTTCAATGTAACTTTTTCATTACTGACTGAACAAACAATTTAAAAAGCTTTCTAATTATCTGAATGTGTATTAAGGGACATTTCATGCTAGGAATACACTGTACTTGGTTTGTAAAAAAACCTGTGACAATATAAAGAGATTTTCCTAGAATTTTTGAGGGAGTCTGTATGAGTAACTGTGCTTCCTGCTAATTCCTCCTGCATTTAGAGCATGAAAAATCATTAGTACAACCAAAAAGCCTTTTGTGATGTCAACAGCATTTTTCTAGACCTGAGATTTAGTTACTAAGTCTCTAAATACTAGAAGTGTGGGATTAGAAACCTTGCCTTTTTAAAGGCTTTCTATTTAGACGAGACATTTTAACAATCAGAAACAAGGTCATACGATTAATTCCTGTGGTTTCACACATTCAAAACTGCTTTATTTTCCTCAGTGAGACTGTTTTTTGAAGAGGATTGGATGAATAATTATTCTTCTCATGGAATACATTCAGTACAAGCGGGTAAAACTGTGATACATTGGTCCAGCTAATCTCCCTATATTCTCCTTCGAACAAATGAATGCATTCTCTCTCTCAATACTATATATGGATTGTGAAATAAGTTATCTTTTAATGTAAGATACATGTTTGTTTTATCCAAATAAAATTTCTCTAGAATATAATGTTTTATAAAATGAACTTAGAATACATGATTACTCTTCCAGTTAGTAAGGAAATCTGCTCCATAAGTAGATAATCCTATATAATTAAAGTTCATACATATCACATTCAGTGAGTACCAAATACAGCATAATTAACCTTTTAAATGTATGTTTTCCAAAAGCATATAGTTACTTAAACATAGCTATGTCAGAAATATTTATTATGTTTTTACTTAACTATATAATAGAAATGTAGTTAAATTAGACTGAAAAATGAACAAGGATGTTATCAAATAATATGCTTGTTTATTTGTAGCTTATAAGCAGATGATAGGTTTACTTTTTAGAACTGTATGTTGCAAGTAATACCCGAGTTAGAAGTCTGATTTTATGATTGTTTACAGTCATATTTCAAACCAGTTTGAATGCAGCTCTAGATTAAGTGACTGCATTTTATCTTGTGGATTTTGGTAACTGCTGCATAATTTGTGTCGTTTCCCTTGCCTAGAGCTTAGGGAAATTTTCAGTATTTTTATGTCATACATTTATATACAAGTAGAAAAAATAATTGAAAAAAGAAATGAACTTATATACAAAACAGAAATAGACCCACAGACATAGAAAACAAACTTATGGTTACCAAAGGGGAAAGGGAGGGCGGGGGGATAAATATGGAGGATGCAATTAACATATACACACTACTATAAATAAAATAGATAACCAACAAGAACCTACTGTGTAGCACAGGGAACTCTACTCAATATTTTGTAATAACCTATAAGGGAAAAGAATCTGAAAAGAATATGTATGTATATGTATATATATATACACACACACACACACATATATGTCTGAATCAGTTTGCTGCACAACTGAAACTAACACAACATTGTGAATCAACTGTACTTCAACAAAAATAAAATATAAAACATTCCCTTAAAAAATAAAATAGATAAACAACAAGGACCTACTGTATAGCACAGGGAACTATATTTACTAGCTTGTAATAACCTATAATGGAGAAAAATCTGAAAAGGAATATATATATACACATACGTATAACTTAATCACTTTTCTGTACACCTGAAACTAACACATTGTAAATTAACTATACTTCAATAAAAAATGGTTAATAAATAAAAGAAGAAATAAAAATCAAAATAGAAGGAAAAATAGTTTTATGTGTCCACAGTTTACTGTGATTCATTCTGCACTCAGAAAGCCACTCCTTCTATGTTTGGGGATACATTATGCTGCTGGGAATCGTGGCACAAGGGGGGAAAAGTAGCAGCAACAGAGAGGCAGTATAACCTCGGACTTCAACACAAAGGTTCAAAGCCTAGCTGTGCTCTGTAGCCTGTGCAATTCTCTGAGAAGTAGTCATAGCCAACCTACCTAGGGCATTAAAGGCAGGACACCCGCTGTTCTAACCACTATGTCATTTAAGCTTCACTAGAGACTTATTCTGTGGATTAGGAAATTGAGGTTACTTTGCTTCTCCATGTCCCCTTGAGTAGTGGAGTTGAGAGTTTATCTCAGGTGGTCCATCTCCAGAGCCACAAATCTATACCTTTAAACCACAAACCTATACCTTTACACCCATACAAAATGATGGCATGGTTGAGTATAACTGTACACTCTGCCTACTGTCATAATATAGTAAATTCAAGTATGGCTAAATGGATGTCAAAAACCTTTCGCCTAATAAGTTTTAGGTAAGTGTCGACAATTGCTACGCTGGCGACAGAGTAGCAATAGTGTCTGGAATCATAAAATGAAGTTTTAGAGATTATCTTGTTTTTATTAAATTTAGATTTCCAAATCAGATATATCAGGCCTAATCTTGAAGGGGAAGAAACTTCCCAGGACCACTATGTTAAATTAAGTAAACTAATTTTGAAATATCAACCCCATTTGGCAGCGCATAGAATTTTGACTTTTGAAAAAGACTTAAGGAATATTTAGCATGCACTGAAGGATTCAAAAAATATTTATCCAAATTACCAAATTCAAAAATCAGTTTTAGGTCCCGATTGGCACTGACAACAATGTTCTAGCTCAGAATTTACGTGGCTGATAGCCTGGTAGTGCCCCCGTGATGCTGAACTCC
The DNA here is from genome assembly GCF_949987535.1 of Balaenoptera acutorostrata. Taxonomy (NCBI): domain Eukaryota; kingdom Metazoa; phylum Chordata; class Mammalia; order Artiodactyla; family Balaenopteridae; genus Balaenoptera; species Balaenoptera acutorostrata. The sequence goes on along the minus strand of NC_080070.1, from coordinate 82,172,326 downwards.
TATCTTCTCGACTCACATGTAATATTGGTTGTTATTTAAATGTTAGATATCCCTGGCTTCCACCCTAGAGGACAGCTTGGTGAAACACAGAGGGCAGTGACCCTAGACTTAGTCATTAGACTCAGTTTGCACACCTTTGGGTAAGTCACTAACCCTTGCTGAGCCTTTGCATTAACAACTATAAAGTGTTTTCTTTAAAGAAAGAGGCTGTTAGCACCTTGATATTCCAGGAAGTATGCAAAGCAGCTTTGATTTGGGTCCTTAATGTGTGGAGAGAAATTAACAATCTCATGTACTGAGAAGCTTATACTGTTTTGGTGAACGTATGTGGTGAGGGGAGGTTGCGGAAGGATCAACAATGAACTAGAAGTCAATGGCCTGGCTGTATGTCTAAAAACAAATTGCATGTGACATGTTATATTTTTAAGTCAACAGATAATATCTGGTTGTACAAAGTCCAGAACTGAATGATGCCTGAACTGAATGATCTCTAGATCTCTGATTAGAATATTTGCACCAATGTTTCCGTGTTGTGCAGCTTAGTGAATTCTTCTTTATATTTCCTCATTACTTTCATAAACCATTCTTTCTTTGTAAGACTGCTGCTACTTATTTAAAATTTTCTTTGCATATTTATAGTCTCCATAGAGAGCAGCCACATGTAGACATTGATTTTTAAGAAAACACTGTACTAGCCAGAGAGAAAATATAGCTTTTCAAAGTTGTACTGATATTAACTTGCCTGCCTTTGAGGAGCTGCTTTGAAAAATGACATGAGGCTCTAAATTGCATATAAAATTCAGTTATACTACATATAATTTCCTTAAACTTGATTGAAAGTATCATTTGTTAAGCAAGTAGTATTTCTCCTATTGCTTTCTACTACTTTGTTACTTTTTAGTAAGAATTTTGAAAGTAATTCATGGGAAAGAGAACAAACAGGCAAAGATTTTCTAAAGAAAATAAAAATAAAATAATTTGGCCATTAAAAAGAAAATTATATTCTTAAAAAAGACTTCTATGCTTTTAAAAAAACTCACACATATAGCTCCAAATTTGGATAACTAGGAAAATTGTTCACACGCTAGAAATTATTCCCTTTTAGTCAGTTTCCAGATGGTTGCCCTTCATTTAACAGCTCCCCCACTAGGTTAGTGCTACTGCTCTTTGGAATGGGGGAGCCAGCTGTTAGTTGAGATACGGCACCATGACGGTCTTTAATAAACAGAAGCACATCCCCCATTAACATAAACATTTGCTGTTAATTTAGGGATATCTAAGACCTACAAGTAAAATAAACAGTTTTGACTGTCAACAAACAAAAACAAATAGGATGAATTTTAGAGACACAATAGCTAACGTAACTAGATTACTGAACTAGTTGTCTCAGGTGCCAATAACAGAACATCCACATGCCTTGAATAATTTACTATTAAACCTTTCATCTGCTAAACCAACCGTAAAATTCCTCCCTTCCTTACTCTCAAATGACAGCATTGATTTATGGTGACATACGAGTTCAACTGGGGAGATAAATACTCCTAGGAATAAATATACTTTGACCTACATGGGCAAAATAAAACTTTGAATTAAAAATGAAATGAAAAATATTTTTATTTTTACCGTATGAGCTTTCCATTGTGTATCCTTATTTAGCTAGTCAAAGTGTCCTATACATAACTGTGTTTCAAACTTCTGCAGAAAAATAATTTTAGGGTAAAGGACAGATAAAGATGCATACAAACTCAAATTTTAGACTTATTATTCTTTACCTTTCAATTTTTAGTAAGATTTATAAAAATATTTTATGGAATTTTGGCAGATAGCTCAGATCCAGGGCTGGTTTCATGAGCATTCAGCCTGTACTGTCACAGAGAGCTCTGTGTTAGAAGGTCCCCGTTCTTGGCTTAATCAATGCTTCGTTGTTATCATCTTGAAATTCTTTTAACATTTGAACAAGGTGCCTCACATTTTCTTCTCGCACTGGGCCGTGCAAATTATGTAGCCGGTACTGATCAGATGTTCATTACATCTGTGATTATAATATTGTCTGGATTAGTAAAAGAATTGTAATCAATTTAAAGATTGTGAAAAACCACCTATTAGGTTGTTTGTCAGCCCCGTTACCAGGAGAACTGCCCACTCAAGATTGGGCTCTGTGAATCACATTGCTGCTTTGCAACCCTGACCAAAGCTAATTGTTCTCTCCTCTCATTTTCCCTAGATTTGACTGTCACAGCTCTTCCTGGGATTACATGTGATATCCCAGGAACTGTCTAATTAATTCTCTTTTAGCTTAACCAAGCCTATGCAGATTTCAGTGAAATTCAACTAAATGAGATTTAACCAATATGCACACCGTTAAATAGGAATTTGATTAAAGTAAATCATGAAAACTCATTAGATACAGTATAATGCAATATTGAGAAGAATGAGATGGAGTTATGAATAATGTCAGAAAAGACACAACATGTCAGGTTTTTGGTTTTTTTTTTTTTTAAACAACTTGCAAAACAAATTGAAGCTGCTGTTGGGCAGCTTCTCCCTTCTGTTGTATTTTTTAAAATACATTTAAATGTGAATAGACTTTGGAAGATACATTTTCAAACTGTTAACAGAGATGGTTACAGGAGGTGGATATACATATTGTATATATAAAATAGGGACTGCTTATAGGAGAATTTCTATTTCTACAGGACAAATTTTTGCTTTATTTAAATAGTTTTACCAAAATGTTTCTTTTTTAATTAGAGAAAACTTAAGAATTATATTCCTAACAAAATAAATGTCTACATTAATATGAATTCCCTTGTTGAGGAAATCCATCCACATCTTAGAAAATATTTGCTTGTTTTCTAAATAAATATTTTAAATATTTTAACTCTAGTAGAGTTAGTGAACTATTGCAATCATCTATACAAACGTTTCCCTCTAGATCATTTTAATTAACCTGTTCTTTCATATTTATGAAAATCATTCATGTTTGAGATTATTAAATATACAGACTCTTCAAGGTTCAAATATACATCACAGTCAACAAAAATCACTTAAGTAACCCCATGCAGTGATTAAATATAAAAATGTACTCCTCATCCTCAAAAAACTCAGTTTAGAGAACCAGACAGACAGCAAGAAGGACATATTTTAATTCACATTATCAAATAGATGAATAACCTCCAGGAAATTGTTATAAGTTAGATGGCAGAGCCAACTCCCTGTTTTTATCTCTTCCAGGCCCTAAATAAGACTTTCTTCTAAGAGTATCAATATAAGGGATTGACTGACTAGGAAGCAAGATAAAGAAAGAATTCTGTGTTGGACATACAGTTTGAGAAATTATTTTGTTAATCTCAAAATGTTGAGTCTAAATATAAAGATGATCTAACAAATAAGATCCATGAAACCTGCCATTCTAAATGATCTTCAGTAATAAATTATATTTACCTAAGAAATTACCATTAGTGGTAAAGGTACTACCCATATCAGCATGTGCATTTTGCTATGCTGTTAACATTTTGATCTATTTGACCATGCAACAGGCAACTGCCCAAATTTTTAGAGTATTCTCATCATCATTTGCAGACCCTCTTTGCCATGTTTTCCAAAAAACCCATTTCGCGATTGAAAAGTACCATTTATCATCATTTGCCAAACTCAAGTATATGAGTTGTCATTAGTGGAGCGTAAACCCTTGAGTCATGCTCCAGTTAACCATGCTGAGAAATAATCTGATAAGGTATTGTTCTAGAAAGTTATGAAGTTATGAACTGAAGTTATGATGCTTATGCTGGAAAATATGGGAAACCTCCCATGACAAGAATACACTTTGCTAACTAACATGACTAATTAAGTTGAGTCCTGCCAGCGTGTCTCAAATTTTTAGGAAAATGGAAAACTAAAATGAATTCAAAAGTATCGATTTTCACTTCTTATATCAAACCTTATATATCTGAGTAAACTGGTAATCCCACAAGGATTTTGTACACCACACATACGCACACACACACTACACACATCACAATAAGACATAAAATGAAGCAAGAGTAAAAATATTTTTGTATACAATTAAACTTGATTCTTATTTCCAAACCTGAAGACAATTTTCAAATCTGTCTCTCTCGATACGCCTTGTTATGAGCTGAATTGTGTTTCACCCCCAACGAAAAAGTTGTATGTTGAAGTCCTAACCGCTAGTACCACAAAATGTGAGCGTATTTGGACATAAGGCGGTAAAATGAGGTCATATGGGTGGGCCTTAATCAGGTATGACTGGTGTCCTTGTAAAAAAAAAAAGATTAGGATCCAGACATACACACAGAGGGAAGACCGAGTGTAGATACCAGAAGAAGACAGCAATCTACAGGTCAAGGAAAGAGGCCCTTAGAAGAAACCAACCTTTCCAACACCTTGATCTCAGACTTCTAGCCTCCAGGATTTTGAGAAAATAAATGTCTGCTGTTTAAGCCACCAAGTCTGCAGTACTTTGTGACAGTAGTTCTAGCCAATTAATACAAGCTTCAACAGTGCTGCTGAAAAATACAATATTGTGAATATATTTTGACGCCAGTTGCACTCAGGAGCAAAAGCAGATTCTTAAAACAAGATAGATAAAAGCTTAATAATAATTAATTGAAGTGTATTGTATTGAATACAAGGATAATTCAACATAATTATCCTCTACCATGACAAGCTTTCAGCACAGCGACCCAACCAGCACATTACCTCAGTCATATCTTTACTGTGACAAATGCTTCCTTCAAAGAGGGTTCTGAAGGCTAGTTACCGAGGTCTCAATATTAAAAATTAAACGTGAAGCCTTAAATATTTTAAAGTTTTTAAAAGAATAGGGCAGCAAATATTTAGCAAATGTTGGCTGTCAAATTTAATATGCACTTAATTTGGTTATAATTTGGGATACTGATGAATGAATTGATTACCCTGAAGGCTTGCCATGGTACAGGATAATTGTAGAACTGGGAGAATTATGGGCTACAGCTTGTTGGATATTATATTTATGAAGACCTAAGACCTAAGTACTAGATGAGTGAACATGTTTTTCTCAAAAAATTCACACCATTTACCAAGAAAGAGAAGAGATATCCTCTGTGATTGCACCCTTTTTACATCAGCACAGCACAACTTTTTGAATCATATGTCCAGAAATGATCATATATCTATTCTCATCTATTATGTCTCACAATTGAAATACTCTAGAAACATGCAAATTTTTTTTGCGTTTCAATATTTTTATGCAGTTTTTTTCAAATATCAAGAGCTAACCTCTTAGCAGGCCAAGAAAAAGTTCTTGATTCTTTCTCCATGGTTTCAGATCAAATTACCCCAAGTTATTTAAATGGGTATTTTAAACTTCATAGACTTTTTTGTTACAGTCTATCAAGATTTTTCATTGTCCTCGGTTGAGAACTCTCATGTAATAAATCCTTTTATAATGCATTATTTCTCTTACATAAAATTGAAGCCTCTATAACAACCTGCAGCTATGCTACCAAAGAGACATTCTTTTATAGTCCTTAATAAAGTTTACTTTGTCAGTTATATAACCCATTACAATCGTCTATCAAATTGTATCACGTGTTACTAATTCAGAGAATTTAGACTTAACAGAGGTAAAATAATTACTTCAACTTTATGGCTGAGATTGTATTCAACAGCTTTTCTGTAACTGTGTGGGCTAAGGAAACTCAACCACTGTCAGTCCCCATTTGCTTCCCACATATGTGTGGTAATAAATCCACATGTTAGGAAAAAGCATTTCTGTCTAGGTATGGGAAACAAAGGTTAGAAAATTGTTAATCAATCACATTTTTCTAATGGCCTTAAAGTAGCCACCAAATTGCCAGAGTTAAGTGAGTCAGAAGTCTAAAACATCACTTCCATTAAATTCCCTTTTTTGGCCGGCTGCTCTAGTATATTATGAAATAAATCAGCAATGGACCAGAAGAGGGAAGAGGTTGTAAATATTCAGCCAAATAAATACAAACAGAAAACAACATTTCTTAGGGGCTGGTGCTTCCCCCAAATAAGAGAAAGTAAGAAAGGAAAACGACAGGTGAGAAAATAAGGAGTTGTATGGCTCAGAGAACCTGTTGCAAGGCAGCTACCTGCTGATGTGACAGCCTCCAGCGACCACACCCTCACTTTCATCAAGACCACGTGTCCACTGGACAGCTCCTGGCCACTGACAGGGCAGAACACTGGTATAGAGCCGGTCTGTTTCTACCTGAACCCAGGACTCCTCCAATAGGCAACCAGTATTCAAAGACGCTAAAAGTCCTGAGCAAGACTTTCTCAGGCTCCACTGAAGTAGGAAGCCTTTCCTCCCCAATCCTCCTTCCTTCCCTTTTCTGTCAAGGGTGTCCAGGGTCAGGCATCAGGGACACAGCCATCTGAGGGATCTCCACACCTCCCTCCACTCCCTACCCTCTTTATCCTTTACATGCATTTCCCCTGTAAATCACTTGCATATCTAGACCCACCTTGGTATCTGCTTCTCAGAGGCCCCAAGGTGACGCAGAAATTAAGCTCCATGAGAGAAAAGAACCTGTTTTTCCTTTAAGAAAAATAACTATCTACCTTAACTATTGTGACTCCTTGCCACTTAAGGTTAATGAAGAAAATCTAAAATTTGAAGAAATGTTTGACTTTAATGACAGAATAAATTAAAAAACAATTTTTTTTCAGGGTCTCTTCCTTTTAACCCTCCTTCCCTTCTTTCAGTTTTTTAAACAAAAACTGAAACTTGGCAAGGAATCTCATACAAAAGTTTTGTTCTCTTTATTGTAGATTTTTAAACTTGCAAACAATTTTTTGTAGTGTTCTTTGTAATGTCACTTATGGTGATAATTTTGGTAGACAATTTATAAGTGGACACACAACCAACCAAAGTAAGGTTGCTACTACCAGTGTAATTTAATGAAACCCATCACTATAGGGTAACAACTAACATGCATGCATTCTTAAAGACATCCTTAGGAAGATTCCACTCATGACTTTCTATTGGCGTGATAATACATGGTAAAACAACGCTACTCAGGGTAATGTTATTTATCAGTGCTCCACACACATATTCTTCATATAGATAAGACCAAATTTTGCCCATCACATCAGCTGAAGCATATTAAAACTCTCTTGTATTTGTACACCTGCTCTGTCGTATTTTAAATCAATAAAAACAACATAATGTTAATTATTAGGGTGTTCACAATAAGCTATAGCATTATTTGAATTATTATATGGAGGTATAGAAAATTCCACTATCTACCTATCTTACTCATAGGAGTGACTTTCAGACTACAGCTAGACCACCACAAAGATAAAATAATTACATGTAAGAACAAAAATATGGAATATAGAAGGAGAGTACTAATTAGCATCATTGTAATTGTATTCTCTTCTGAACGGAAAACAAAAGGCACGAAGACTGGTCCTTGGCAAAACTTTGAGATTGTTTTTATTTTGTTGTTGCTTTGTTCTACTACAAAAAGGTGTTAAAAATAATCAACATTCTATTTGTTCACTTTAATTTCAATGTCAAGAATCCTCTAATTCTTATCAATATTTCCATTCTAATCTCCAACTCTTGTCCAACAGTGACTCGATGTAACTGATCCATTTGCTACTCCTCAAACCCACTTTTTCTTTCCTGTCTCTAGGCTTTGTTTATATCACATTCTCTACCTAGAGGCCTGGAAGACCTATTGAAATCACCTACCTTTCACATCCAGAGCAACCTAACTTTCTGATGGTCACAGATTAAAGAGATCGGCTTTCACAGTTAACGTGACCACTTTTGTTTTGGAAATTTGTGTCTTCCTAAAGTTACAGCTCTTTAGACATAACTGTAAGTTCCTTTAATAATCACTCTCTCTTTTCTAACCACTGCTTCTTAACTATCATGTTATCTCCATTTTTGGACTTACCTTTTGACATACAGTAGTACCTACTTGAGCAAATGTTTAAGAGAAGTTCTAAACATGGTAGGTATAGTGTCAGCATCCTTAGACATCTAAAAATATACGTATTTTCCTTCATACATTAATGATAATTTTCCTGGATAATAAATTCTAGGTTCTCTCCCACCATTTTTAGGACTTTGAAAATATACTTCAGTTTCTGCTTGTATTCATTATTAAACATGAGCTGTCTGAAGTCCACCTATTTTTTATCCTTTTAAAAAAGAAAAATTGTAGATGCCTTTCTGTATCCTTGGGGTTGTAACACTTTTTGCAGGGACTGTATAAGCGCTAGTCTTTTCTCAGTTATGTTGCTCAATCTACAGAGCTCCTTTAAGTGTGAAAAAGTATGCTTTTCTTCAAAGCAAGGAAAGATTCTTATGTCTTTGATTTTTATTCCTACTCCTACCTTTTGATCTATTTCCATCTGTAACTCTCTTTAGGAAGCCGTGGAAAGGTTTTGTCTTCTTTAGGAATGTCTGGGGCATTTTTTGACTCTACCTATCAGGTTATTTATTTGGTCTATAGTCATTTCACTTTTAATAACTAGCCCTTTAATTTTTTTTAACTTTTCAATCTATTTTTAATATTCCCCAAACTTTTTGTTCTTCTCTGGTTGTTTCTTTTTTTAGAAGCCTGGTCTTCTTTATTCTCGGGACTTCCCTGGTGGTGCAGTGGTTAAGAATCCACCTGCCAATGCAGGGGACATGGGCTCGAGCCCTGGTCTGGGAAGATCCCACATGCCGCAACTACTGAGTTCGTGTGCTGCAACTACTGAAGCCCACGCGCCTAGAGCCCATGCTCTGCAACAAGAGAAGCCACTGCAATGAAAAGGCCACGCACCGCAATGAAGAGTAGCCGCCGCTCGCCACAACTAGAGAAAGCCCGCACGCAGCAAGGAAGACCCAACGCAGCCAAAAATAAACAAAATTTTAAAAAAAGAATCAGCATCCTCTATAATCCCTCCGAGGACACTAATCAAAATTTCTTTCCTTTGTTCCCTAAATTATCTGTTCTCTTCTGTGTCATTTGTTCTGATTGTCTATATTTGGTCTTTCTATTTCATGCTGTTAATTTCTCTAAATTGTGCTGATCCTTGGTTTTCTATACATACTATTAGGTAGCCAGCAAAGGTTTCCCCTGCAGTTGTGTAGAATCTCTCTCTCACACAAGTATCTTTCTCAGTGGTAAGGCTGATGAAACTCAGATATGTTACATCCAGACTTTGCTCTTTCTCTGCAGCACAACTCCTCCCAAATTTTCCCTGGACATTTCCCAGGATGGGCCTAACCAGTCCCTGCATGACTCTATCTGTAAGTACAGTGCTGATGAATTCATTTGCACATGCTTTCTCTTTCTAATGCTATATGCATAAAGCTCTTAACTACTTGATTAAACTCCCATTCTGCCCTCTCTTACCTCATTTTATAGCCATCGGAATATAAACACTTACAGTTTTCCTCTCCTTATTTTCTCGATTTCTCCCCCAATGCCTTACTGATTAACTTGTACCCACTCTCCTGAACTCACTGCCTTCCTACATTCTGTTTCTACTGACTAACCTGATTTCCTCTCCCTTCAAACATTCGATTTCACCCCGCTCTATTAATCAACTCTGATCACTCACCAATCTTCACTGTCAGCTACCTGTGTCCTTGTGTTGCTCACTGTGAGGACGGCTCAAGTATCTGCCGTAATCAAAGATGGCGGGGGCGGAGCTCTCTTGTTAAGTGTGTAGTTCAATAGCGCTCTTGTCTAGACAGAGAATCCATTTCCCTGGACTTGGAGCCTCCTACCTGAGCTACTGCACTGACTGGAGAGGAACACACACTCATCGACCTCAGATCCCTCAAACAACATTTTCTCCACGTCTTCATCCACCACTTCACTTTCCTTAGCTTCTCTTTCCATCAGTTTTTTTTTTTTTTTTTTTGCATCTTTGATATCTTTGAATTCCAATCTATAATGGGAGGCAAGCACCATTTGCTGCTGCCGTGTAAGGAAGGCTGCGGATTTGCGGAGGAGAGTGGAAAGGAAACGAGAGGAGGTGGGAAGGCCTTTTTGACTCTGGGTTAACAGAAACCATAAATTGCAAGTATTAAAACATTGATTTTGTTTTGCCCTGAAAACATGTTCCCTTACAGCCTTCCAAGGGCAAGGCTATCCTAATCAGATAGTGTATTATTTAAAAAGGAACAGACAGGGACCACCTAGAACAAAAAGGTCATTGGTCAGCTTTGAGTCTTGAGGCTGAATTTCCTCACAGGTTTAGTTTGGCAATGGTTATCAATGCCAAGAGTACTTATAGAGAAATAAGTCTCTAAATGACTTTAATATTAAAAATATTATATTCAAGCCTGGAGAATTCAGATTATGGTTTTTTTTTCCATTCTGCTGAAAGATTACCATGACTGATGTGGTAGCTGATCCAGGGGGCCTATCTCCTAGGACACTAGCAGGATATGAGACAAAGGAAACAAAAAGCCAAAATCTACCTTCTTCCCTCTTGCAGGGCTCACAGAAGAAGAGTAATGCAGGAAAAACAGGAATTATAGATTGGGATTTCCAAGTTGAAATCAAATTAACCAGAATAAAACCTAGACACATCTAATTAATGGTGTGTTTCTTTGAGAGAAGAGTCAGAGGTCTGCAGACAACCCTCCCCCATCCACTCCCTGTATGTTTCCAGCTTTAGTGATAGCGCCATGTGCAATAGGCATGGGAGAAATGGCAAAAAGGAAGTCTTTAAAAGGCAAATATAATTACTGCAAGGCAGTGCTCTTGTGGAAATAGTCTTTTGTGATGTGTACAAGGAAACTAGAAGTTCCAACATGTCCATGTGAGGGGAGAGGGAAATTTGTGAGGGCCAGTGGATAAGTATGGGCCTGTATGGATTGTGAACAAAGAAGGCAATTTATTCATGGACATTATGGAAGGAGGCAAATAGGTAGGACTATAGCTCTCAACATCTGATGCCAGGACACTGACATTTGAGATCACTCCTACTTTAACTGCAGCAGAGAGCTCAGGAGTTCCAGAAGACTCCAACATTAATTCAGTGACCTCCTCACCCCCACTTTGTCACATGGTTACATAAGCTCTTACTATATATACATTGAAGTTATCTAGAGAGGAGCACAAGAGTTAAAACACTGAGCACATACCCGAGACATCCAAGCAGAGGCCGAAGTACCTGAAAAGGCCATTTAAATTATTAAGTATGTATTTGTTTATTCATACATTTATTTAATATATTTATTGGGAACCTACTATGTGCTCAGTAAATATATTAGAAATAGAGTGAGCCAAAGAGAGAAAAAAAAATTCTCCATTCTCACAAATCTTTTATTCTACTGAAATTATTGGATCACACTAACTTCGCCAAGATTGGACCAAACATATTTTCCCTGAGTACTGTAGCATTTTTTCCAGAGTAAGGTCTTTAATAGTCTCCTGGCCCTCTTAGCACCTTTGCATATACTTTGTATATCCAAAGGGCAATTTAGGGCCCTATACACGTGAGCTAACTCAAAGATTGGGTTGTCAGATCCAACTAACACAAAAGTCAGATATCTTATCCACTGTCCAGCTTTACTAATAATGTCAAGAATACAAGCAGTCAGGACCAGATGAAGAAGGGAGAGGTCTGGACACACCAGGTCCCAGGTCCCTTCTTCACACATCATTCTCCGTGGCCCAGAATAACGCATGAGGTCTTTAATAAGGTGCACGGGGCTACCACGCATAATAAGGAGCACCACAGGTTACCAAACATCTCCATTTTATACTCGGATATTTGCATAGCTTACATGACACTGTTTGGAGTCATATTTCATAAATCCATAGATACTAGATTTGTTTACCATAAGTAATCCTAAACCAGGGAAAGCCTGCTAAGAGAATACAATAGGTAAAATTCTACTCCTGATAAATATTGGTCTATTTTCTAGCAGGTGTATTATTAGTATGTTTAGAAGAAGATTAGACCAGGTGCCTGCTTGCTTTCTTTCCCCGGAGCATCCTTACCTCAACTCCTAAAGCCTAGAAAGGGATCCCAGGCCAGATATTCAATTCCATTCTTCCCAATATGCCAAACAAGCTTTGAGGAACCAGGGCCACAGCCTCAGGCTCATCTAGTTATTCACTCTCCGCTGCCTTGTTCATGTCCCTATTGACAGGGAATTTTAACGTGGTTGAACTGAAGGGTAGATATTTCCTAAGAACCTACAGCTTCCTGACACTGTGTTCCCTCAGTTAAATTTGGAGACACCTCTACAGCACCCAGCCTGATGTGTAGACGAGGCAGAGGATGAGGAGGGATGAGAGCTTTGGCCTCTGACATCCTTGCTCTTCCTCACTCTCTTTTATTCCCAATCACCCACCAGAACTTAAAAGACTAATTTTCCTCCCTTCATCCTTTATGTAAAATGTGAGGCTTTAATACATTCTGAATACATTAAACAGAGCTAAAGGGATTTATTGATTTTTTAAATTTCATGACAAAACATGGTTTTCTTATCTTCCTAAAGAGTCAGGAGGGAAGAGATATGGGGATATATGTATACGTATAGCTGATTCACTTTGTTATAAAGCAGGAACTAACACACCATTGTAAAGCACTTACACTCCAATAAAGATGTTAAAAAAAAAAAAGAATAACATAAAAAATAAAAAAGAAACTTTGGCTTTCTCAGATGGCCCACACTTTCTGGAAGATCTGACATTCTTCCAATAGAATTTCCAGTGACATGGAATTTTCCTGGTATATCTATATATTTAATTAAATAGGGAAGTTTATTCTAAACAAACAAACAAATTTAATTCAAGGCCTCTTTGTTTTAAGTAAAGGGGTTTATTGTCCACACATATCAGGTAGTCTGGGAAGAGATGGCTGCTGAGGCCTGTTCAGCAGCTCAGTGATGTAAGGACCAATATCTTGGGATCCTCTAACCTTGTCCCCTTTCCCCTCTCCTCATAGCACATGCATGGATGCTTCAGCTCCAGATTGCACATCCAGGTTTCAGGTGGAAAGAATGATAGAAAGGGAAGTGCCAAACCTATCTTCCCATTCCCATTTTTCCATTTCCCGGGACATGAAGCAGGATGCTGTTTCTATCTCACAAACCTGAAATATGTTATATGGCAAAGACAAGCTAGAAAAATAAGTATTTTGCCTGGGATAAGATAAAATGTTGCTCTGAACCTAGTGTCATTTTGGTTAGTAAAGAAGGAGGAGAAAATTTAATATTTCTTTTAAAATTCACTTTGTCTGCCACAGACCTAAATATTTATTTCTACTGCATCACACATATGCACACATACTAGCACAATCTCTCATCATAAGTGAGTTATAGTTTTTACATTTAGATAATCTAGATTTATTTAAATACCATTATACTGCTTTATATAAATCATGTGAGTTATCACTCTGAATGAATTTTTCTCTCACAAACTGTATATAATCTTCTGTCTCAAATATTTTTTGCAAGTTGAGTTCTCCACAAAGCAGACTTTGAGAGAAAATTGAACATATAGGATTTTTATTAGGGGTGTTTGTGGTCAATATCTCTGGAAGAGAGGAGAGGGAAGCAGGGTTGGGTAGCTACAAACTTAGCTGACCCCTCAGGGAGGGAGATTTGGCACTAGAATTGTCCTCCAAAGTTGTATTTTGCTTATTAAAAATGCAAAATCGAAAAATGGGCAGAAGACCTAAATAGACATTTCTTCAAAGAAGACACAGATGGCCAACACACACAGAAAATGATGCTCAACATCACTAGTTATTAGACAAATGCTACAATCAAAACTACAATGAGGTATTACCTCACACAGGTCAGAATGGCCATCATCAGTAAGTCTACAAACAACTGTTGGAGAGGGTGTGGAGAAAAAGGAACTTTCCTACACTGTTGGTGGGAATGTAAATTGGTACAGCCACTATGGAGAACAGTATGGGGATTCCTTTAAAAAACTAAAAATAGAGCTACCATATGATCCAGCAATCCTACTCCTGGGCATACATCCAGAGAAAACCATACTTCAAAGACATCGAATGCACCCTAGTGTTCATTGCTGCACTATTTACAACAACCAAGACATGGAAACAACCTAAATGTACATCTACAGAGGAATGGATAAAGAAGATATGGTACATATATACAATGCAATATTACTCAGCAATAAAAAAGAATGATATAATGCCATTTGCAGCAACATGGATGGATCTAGAGATTATCATACTAAGTGAAGTAAGTCAGACAAAGAAAGACAAATATATCATTTATATGTGGAATCTAAAAAAATGATACAAATGAACTTATTTACAAAACAGAAACAGATTCACAGACCTAGAAAACACACTTATGGTTACCAAAGGGGAAAGATGGGGGAGGGATAAATTAGGAGGTTGGGATTAACATACACACACTACTACATATAAAATAGGTAATCATTCAAGGACCTATTGTATAGCACAAGGAACTCTACTCAATACTCTGTAATAACATGTATGAGAAAATAATCTGAAAAAGAAATTACGTGTATATGTGTGTGTGTGTGTATATATACACACACACACACACACACACACACATATATATATACACACACACACACAGACATATATATAACTAAATCACTTTGCCGTACACCTGAAACTAACACAACGCTGCAAATAAAATATACTCCAGTATAAAGTTTAAAAGTAAATAAATAAAAAGTATGCCAAAATATTAAATGTTTAAAACTAGTAGTATTATGAATCATTTTAATATCTTTATGATTACAATACATTATAATTTTTAAAGTTCTATGATAGGTAGTTATTAATTTAATATTTAGACCTATTATCTCATAATAATTTATAATGGAATATAATCTGCAAAGGTACTGAATCACTATGCTGCACACCTGAAACACAATATTGTAAATCAACTATATTTCAATTTTAAAAAGTGATATATGGAACGAAGAACTTTTCTTCATGAAGCAGATATGATAATAGTATTCCTCCATGGAATTTCAGGTAATGTACTAATATCCTTTTAGTGTGCTTTTAAAGGACTCAACACTAATCTGTATAGTTTTCATGCCAACTTCTTTTAGATAGCTTTACATACATGGAAAAGCAAAGTCATGTTTCATTATCTAAGTTGAGCACTCTGAAAAACTTTGCTGTTCTTAATGAAAATTTTATTGATTCATTTTGATATTTTAATTAAGAACAAAGGTCAAGATGATCATTATTCTGCTTTGGGAAAGAAGAGTCATTGAAATACTTGGGGAAAAAAGTCAAAATTCTTCACTTAATAGTAAAAAATTACAGGTAAAAACAGAAAAAGACAACCAAATATTTGAGTGTTCAAGCTGGATACTGACATTACAAAAAAATCTAAAATATAAGCTATTTCTTTTGGGGATGGATCAAGGTAGAACCAGAGTGGGGGAATTTCTGAACCCTTAAGAGTTGTGGTCCCTCTATAGGCTGATATCAAGAGGCCCCCTTCTGTACTACTTACCCACTTCTAGAGGGGCAGAGGTAAAAATTGCTAAAGGAACTCTCATACATTATATCAGAAAACTGATGATAAAAAAAATCCTTATTTCTTTTCAAAAGGCATAATATTAATTTCTAAACTAAGGAAAGACCCTAAATTCTCATTTTTTAATTTAAGGAAGCTTAGAATACTGAACTATGTTTGATGCTGTATTATAAATATTTCTCAAGAAGAAATGAACTATGGTAAAAATAATAAGTGTAGATTACTTGACTAGGAAGCTTCATTTCCAAAATCATCTCTGAGAAAGAAATTGCTTTATATTTAAGTCCTTACACAGTCTCTCACTGTAGGAGAATTCTTCCCATTTCTTTACTTTAAAGTGCTGTTTGAGAATGATATCTTAGCTGGCAATGACCTTGATGTATTTTGAATGTTTACTGAGGACATCTGGTGGATTAAGTGGAAGAGTGAGAGAGCGAGGTTTTCACGGATGTAGTAATTTTAAGAGGTGTAACTTCACATTGCAAGTGATGGACATCATTATTTTTAAAACTCCTTTTAAAGATACTTTCTAAAGCCACATATTAAGTAGTATGTTCTGGAGGTATCAATACATACCCGCAGGAAACAATGTTAAAAACAAAACCCAAGCTACCCTAAAGTTATGTGAATCAGTAATTGGGTTGGTATAAAATTTCCAATGATTAGCATCTTAGGCTGATTCAAAAAGTGCTGAATTTAAACAATTTAGGCAGCCAGAAATACCGGCAGTAGGTTCTTAGAAATTGTTAGATGAGTTCAAAAGTGACTCTAGTCATTTTAAAGGTATCAATGTCAAAGTTATGTGTGAAGACTTTAAAATAGTTTCATAAGGTGTGGGAATAGAAATAATGTTCTTTGAAATGTGTTGCATATGGGATTTTAAATACATTTGTAAAAGTGAAAAAACAATTTTATCTAGATCCACAAGAAATTATATCATAACATTTTTGGGACAGTCCAATTAGAAAATGTGGTATTATATCTGGTGTCACTTTATAAATGAACATATATAGTATTTAAAATTAGGTGAACAAAATTAATAGGCAAGTAATTTTTAAAGTCTTTTTAACGTTAAATTTCAGCTACACTTTCCCTTGATGTAAAATAGCACTTATACATAGCCATATTTCTCTGTGAAAACAATTATTATGTATAAATGATAAATTACCTTTAAAAGGTTGTATAATTTAGGCAAATTACTCCATTCTTGAGTGTAAAAATTAGTTTCTACCATAAAGCTGATTAGCTTGTTCATTACAGCTCTATTTACAATAGCTAGGACATGGAAGCAACCTAAGTTTCCATCGACAGATGAATGGATAAAGAAGATGTGACAAATTAAAAAAAAAAAAAAAAGAGAGAAGATGTGACACATATATAACAGTGGAACATTTCTCAGCCATAAAAAGAAATGAAATTGAGATATTTGTAGTGAGGTGGATGGACCTAGAGTCTGTCATACAGAGTGAAGTAAATCAGAAAGAGAAAAACAAATACCGTATGCTAACACATATATATGGAATCTAAAAAACGAAACAAAAAAATGGTCATGAAAAACCTAGGGGCAGGTTGGGGAATAAAGACGGAGAGGTAGAGAATGGACTTGAGGACATGGGGAGGGGGAAGGGTAAGCTGGGACGAAGTGAGAGAGTAGCATGGACATATATACACTACCAAATGTAAAATAGATAGCTAGTGGGAAGCAGCTGCATAGCACAGGGAGATCAGCTCGGTGCTTTGTGACCACCTAGAGGGGTGGGACAGGGAGGGTGGGAAGGTGACGCAAGAGGGAGGAGATATGGGGATATATGTATATGTATAGCTGATTCACTTTGTTATAAAGCAGAAACTAACACACCATTGTAAAGCAATTATACTCCAATAAGATGTTAAAAAAAAAACTGATTACCTTAAGAGGATTTTTTTAAAAAACAATAGTATGTTTTTAAAGTAAAGGAAGAGTAATACATTTTATGATCATAGCACAACTTGCACCTTTAAGCTAAGATATTCAGATCCCCAGATACAAATCCTTTTCTGATTCTCGTAAGTCATAACTTCTCGTTGGACTTCTACAAAAGATATGTGCAATTTAAGATATGTGAGATTTTTTTTTCAGATACCAATTACAAATGAGACATCATATAATTCCACACTATTGTTAACTTTGAAAAATCAGATAATTGAGAACATGGAGCACAACCTGTCGAATCATACGTTATCTCTTTTAAACCAGTCCTTAGAAAATAGACTCTCAGCGTGGAGTATTTCTGGGAATGAGATCAGAGAGCACTTAGCTGGCAGAAATTCTGTATTTTTACACAGATAATTTTGAGCCTAAAGAATTATTTTTATATGTCCCTCTCTTAAGTCTGGGGTTGGCTTCACATCCCTGAAGATATTTCATAGACTATAACGTGTTCTGATTATCACCAAGGAGACACTGGCTTATAGGATCTCATCACATAATATATGAGAGGGGCCAAGAAACATTGTTTTTCTTCCACCTGTTTCAGAATTGTGGCTTCTTACAAAGGTCGATTACTGGGCCCCATCTCAGACCAGAAACTAGAGGCAGATCTGTAATTTTAAAGCTCCTGGAGTCATCCTATGCATTCTGATATATGAACTCCATCAATCCAAAGAATGACATAGTGACCTAATTTACATAGGAGTCCTTAATAATAGATAAACCTAAGCTGATCCCTGGGGAGAGGAGTATGAGATAGGTCATTGTGAAACAAGACACATCTATGTCTATGATACAAGATGACATAGATGTCATAGATACATCTATGTCTTGTGAAACAAGACATCTAACTGACATGCTATGTGTCAGTTTATTTTGGAGTGAGTTGTTTAAAAATGAAGGATGTATTTTAGCATTCTGATTAGGCAAAAAGAAGGAAAGTGTAGCAGATTATTGCAGCAGTGGACCACAGATAATATCAATTAGGCTTCATTCCCAGAAGGAAAAGACTGACGATGAGAAAAAATACTGAAATCATTTACAAGACCTGGTAGATGGTACCTTGGATGCCAAGGACCTGAGGGAACTGTCTTGGAAAGTGCACAAGATATGATATGACAGTCCCAGGAAGGCAACATACTTCTGGGATAGAAAGTGACAGCTTGGAAGATACGATATTTCTTGGAAATTTATTGGTGAAGGGATGAAAAGAGGTTAAATGTAAAGAAAGTTCTCCAACAAATAATACAAAAAATCAGAAGAGAAAGAAACATAATAAAAAGCACCATGTATTGTAAAGAAAATGCCCTATACTATAACAATAGAAGGAAGAAGACAATGAACACAGGAACTAAGTAAGTCACATAGGTTGTCACAACAACTCGCCCATAGGATGACGAAATGTTTTTGTACAGAAAAATACAACACAGTTCAAAGAAACAGGAAACAACTTCAACAGCATCTGTTCAAAGTTACTAGTAAATATATATATAATATTTACTGTCTATGCTATATAATTTAATATTTTATTTATATTTTTTATAAAATATTTTATTTATATATAATGTTATATAATTATATATGATTCAAAGTTTTCAGCAGATGAAAACACACAGATACACATGCACACACAAACTTATATGACAATGCATGGGATCTAGAAATTTATTAGCCAAGATCATTATGAAGAACAAAGTTAAGGAATTTTACTACCTGAGATCAAGGCATACACATAATGTAGTATCTAAGGAGAAACAGATTGATGGAACAGAATAGAGTTCAGAAAGAGATGTACACATATGTTATCCCCTGATTTATAACAATGTTACCATTGCAAACACTTGGTGAAGAGATGGTCTTTTCAATAAAAGGAACTGAGTCAACTGGATATCTGAATGGAAAAAAAAATCAATCTTGACTCCTACCTTACACCATACCAAAATAATAATAATAATAATAAATCGCACAGCTTACATGTGGAGGGAAAAGACATTAAACATTTAAAGAAAAAATAGAGAATATGTGCATGACTTTAGGGAAGAGAAAGATGTCTCAAACAGGAGACAGAAAGCACAAACCATAAAAAGATTGATAAACTGAACCTCATAAATACTAAGAAATTCTGTTCACCAGAAACATTATCAAGAGGGTGAAAATATTCCAAATACTCCTACCTGACAAGGGTTTATATTTAGATTTAGAGAACTCCTACAAATGAATAAGAAAAGAAGCAGTCCAGTAACAATAATAATAATAAACAGTTAAAAGACATGAACAGTCGCTTCACAAAAGATACTATCTGAATGGTCAGTAAGCACATAAAGGACCACTCATTAGGAGCATAAGTTAAAGCCAAAGTGTGATACCACCAAGCATTGAGTAGAATGGCTGAAATAGGATAGAAATATGTATATGAATGTTCATAGAAGCACTGTTTATAATTGTAAAAAATATTTTTAAAAATGAACTCTTCTTCAGGAGAATAGGAAAAACTGTACTTTATTCATCCAATAGATTATTATAAGGCAATTAAAATAACTGAACTAGTTCTACATGTATCAACACGTATATATCATAACATTTGGTGGTGATGGTAGGAACCCAGGTGCAAAATTGTGTATACCACTTGAAATCATATATCTGTTTTATGATTACATTCATGTAGTATAAAACAAAAATACATATTAGAATGAAAAAAACTTTGGGGAATGGAAGGAGGGAAACCGATGGGAAAAGAGACTTTAGCTGCATCTATAATGACTTATTTCTAAAAAAGGAATTAAAGAAGAAAACTATAAAGAAAACATTGAAAACATTAATATCTGCCTAATTTTAGAGGTTGGTGCATCAATGCATTGTTTACATTGTTTTATGTACTCATCATTTACATATGAATTTTTCACAATGGTTAATTGGCAAACCAAGAAATAATTATTGACAGAAAAACATTAAAAAGGACTGTCAACTATTTTAAGAAATATTTGAAATTTGTCTTTTACCCAACCGAGAAATAAGATTTTACTGAAATGAAGTAAATTACAGTGAAAAATCTGGTGAATTGTGGTGAAGAGTCTCACACTCAGTAAGTGCCCAAGATAAGTAGACATTTTAAGAGCCAATGTTCTGGTGAGAATGAAATACTAGTTTGAAGGGAACTGTATGTTCTAGATAAGACAGTGAGATCCCACAAAGAGACAAACCCTCAAATGTGACATCAACATTCATCATATGAACAGGATGTTTGAAAATGGCCATATTCCTGAAACTATTCCAGAGATGTGTACATTAAGCCAAAATCTGGTGTGATCATTTTGAGATTTTACTATTTTGAATTTTAAAAACTAAACAACATTTTAAGAAAATTAAATTTCTAGTCCTCAGTACTCCTGCCTTAACGACTGCAAGGGACACTATTTCCATTGTATCTTATGAAAATATTACATGTATTATATGTACATGTGGTGGTCCTGGAGTTGTGCTATAACCCATTTTATGGGGTAGTCATTTTTCCTTGAGATATTCTCCCACTACGAAATTATCTTTCAAAATAGCAACATCTTTGGTTCTTAACATTGGCTGCACATTTGAATTCCCTAGGGAAATATATATATATATATATATATATATATATATATATATATGTGTGTGTGTGTGTGTGTGTGTGTGTGTATATATATTTCAGAAATCTTTGTTTAAATATTAAGATATAATTGACATATAACATTGTATAAGTTTAAGGTGTACAGGTGTTGAGTTGATAAATTCATGTATTGCAATATGGTTACCACCCAAGTGTTAGCTAATACCTCAGTTGTGTCACATGATTATCATTTCTTCTTTATGGTGAGAACATTGAAGATCTAGTCTCTTAGCAACTCTGAAGTATATAATGCAATATTGTTAACAATAATCACATGCTGTGCATTAGACCTCCAGGATGTATTCATCTTCTAATTGCAAGTTTGTACCTTTTGACCAACATCTCCCAAATCCCACCCCCCAGCCCCAGCCCCTGATAACCACCATTTTATTCTCTGTCTCTAGGAGTTTGGCTCTTTTAGTTTATACACATAAATTGATACTACACAGTATTTGTTTTTCTCTAGTTGGCTTACTTCACTTAGCATATGCTTTCAAGTTCTACTCAAGTTGTCACAAATGGCAGGATTTTCTTCTTTCTCATGGCTGAATAATATTCCACGGTGCATATATACACAACATCTTCTTTATCCATTCATCCATTGATAGACACCTAGGTTGTTTTCATATCTTGGCTATTGTGAGTAATGCTGCACTGAACATGGGAATGCAGATCTCTTCAATATTCTGTTTTCATTTTCTTTGAAATCCTATACAGAGGTAGGATTGCTGGATCATATGATATGCCCAGGTCACACACCAGACCAGTTAAATCAGGGTCTGTGGTTGTGAGTTACAGGTATCAGTATCTTTTGAAGTTCACTAGATTTGTCCCAGGTACAGACCACTTTTAGGGACTGACCTGGGAAATGACTTGGTCCTATTACTGAGTTTGTGCCTTCAGCTACTGACTGAAGTTCTTCATACATTTGGCTTTCCCTTTCTCATAGCAACTGTTCCAAATAAATGAGAAAACCAACAACAACAACAAATATATATATCTTCAGGACTTGCTCAAATGTCTGCTCCTGGGGAAGTGTTCACATCTCCTTGAGGTTTGTTTATGTGCATGTGTGTGCTCACATGCTCCCAAGCTCTCCTCTGTGTGTGGCACTCCATGTACTGTAGAGCAATTGTTGGCGTGCTTTTCTATTTTCTCCACTAGATCAAACAATTTACGGTAAAGAAATGTGCCTTCATCATTGTTGTATCATCTAGCATATAGTAAATACCCAACAAGTATTTGTTGAGAGAATGAATAATCCAATGTAGGAGGTATTATTATTTTGTTACCTTTTTATAAAATTGATGTATCCTTCATTTCAGAAATCCATTAGTATAAGGACGCTGAATTATTTGTTTGCTTTTTATTTTTAAATAATGCAATTTCCTTCTACTACTTCCTGGTATTAAGAATTTGGATTTTCTTTTTTTCTGGGCTAAGCACCTGTAACATCTCCTGGAGCACCACTGGTTAAATGTGGCCAAGTGTCTCCACATGTTTATCTTAAACATCCATCTCCATTCTGGAGATGTATGGTGGTGAGTTCCTCGGGAGGGAGGAACTCACCACCATACAGTTAATATTATATATGCATGAATTTTACAAAGACTTACCAAAAAGCAGCTCTTCCTACCCTATGCTATTTTATCCTCCCAGAGGCAGCTACTTTCAACTATTCGGTGTTTCTATCTTATCATCCTTATCATTCAATCAGATATTAAGATTCCTTGTTTTTTATTTTTCAGTTTTAAGCATTGTGTATTTGCTTTTAACAATGGAACACGAAAACTTAGATCATTTTCATGTCCCCCACAACCACTACACACTTGCGTACACCACATACACTCAATAATACGCCCACTGCAAATATGCAACCAACCCACACATACTCCCAACCGAATTATAGCATAATTGTGGGTACACCAGTATTTAGCATCTATATTATTATGACAATAAATGCTTTTATTTGGTAAGTTACTGTTTCTTTCAAATTATTATTATTTGAGGGTTTAGGTCTCTATTTCAATGTTAGGTAATTTTCTAAAATGTTCAGTGACTTTTGGCTGCCTACTCATAATTAAGAGTTGTACTTTAGAATGCTGAGTGGAAGCTTTGTATACATGGACAGATTTGTCAAATATGACTTCTTTGTAGAATATGCCTGGATTATATTGGGGGATACCACTAATTTCAGTATCTTTAAATGTTTTCTGTTAGACTTTCTGGAGAATAATTCTCACATCTCCTGTTTAGAGGGGGTAAACCTAGTTTCCAAGGCTCTGGGATCCAAGAAATGGACAGAGCTAGAAGACTAATCACCAGGAAAAGCTGTTCAACCTCATTAATCAACAGGAGAAAGAAAATTAAAGTTACACTGTGATACGACCATATGTATCAGGTAGTAGCATGTGTTGGTGAAGATGAGAAGCCACTGAAACTCTCATGAGTGCTGAGGGGAGCATGAATTTGCACAGCCACGTTACAGAATGGTTTAGCAACATCAACTAGAGCAGAATATATGCATATACTATGATTTGGCAATCCCACTCCTTAGTATATACCCAACACAAAGTTGTGTATACGTTCATATATATTTCAGTTAATATCATATGTGCATGAATCTTACAAACATAATGTTCAGTGAAAGAAACTAGGACAAGAAAAAATATATACTAATTCCATTTATGTAAAGTACAGAAACAGGCAAAGCTAATCTGTGTTGTTAGAAGTCAGAATAATGGCCCCTCTCAAGAAAGGATAGGAACTAGCTGAGAGCACAAGGTGGAGATTCTGAGGAACTAGTGATGTTCTGAATGCTTTGTTTTGTTTTCAGTGTTATTTACTTAAGCGTAATCAATGACAAAAAGAAGTTCTCGCTCTCCCAGGCAAAGACTGATTGTCCCATAGCAGTGGTTTCATGGAGTCACCAGAACTGCTTTGAAACTTGCTGAACTGATCAGAAACTCACCTCAGTGAATGGTGCTTTTATAATCAGTGACAACCCTGCCTTCCTGAGAGGCAGTTCGTCAGGAATGGATTCTCTGCAATAAGAACGCCTCTGACTGACAACACATCATTTAAAAATCTCACCTGGGTGAACACTACAGCTAACATTAACTAAGCCTCTACAAAGTGTCAATACCAGAATTCCACACTTCCACCCAACTTTGTATATAAGATCATCATCTGCTCTGCTCAGAGACACTGCATCTAATACAATTCTCCTTCACAAAAATAAACGATAAATTCAACAATCTTTTTATTTTAGATATTGAGTGGTGGTCTTATCATCCTTTGATTAAGAACCTTTATTCTACTGCATGCTTATGACAGGTGTACCTTTGCTGTATGTATAGAGATTACAATAAAATGTTTTTTCAAAAGGTCATCTACCTCTAAGATGAAGGGATGGGGACCAGATTTCCTCTATTGCCTTAAATAACCAAAAAGCAGACCAGTATATACGAGTCACTAGGTTTCAAGACACTGGACATTAGTCAGTGAAGGACAGCGCTTTTAGAAGAGGGAAACAACTGATCCCTAGGACGGCCTTCACTTATTGTCTTGAGACACCGGAAAGGGAAGAAAAACCCAGGTGGATACTGACAGACTCTCTGATTTGAGAAGACAGAGTTAACAATCACCATGTTTTCAAAGCACCCAAAAATCCTGGGGGTATCATCCAGGAACCAAAGTTCAATTGTTCTATAAACACTCATATTATATTTAGGCTTTCCTTAATTTGTTCTTCTTGACAAGTCACTTCAGTTTCTCTTCTGCAATAATGGGGATAATAATAGCAACTACCACATGGGGATGCTTAAGAGTAAATGAATTAAAAGGTATAAAACACACAGAATACAGCCTGGTTAATAAAATTTTTGTCAGTGCAAGCTCTTACTATTAGTACTTCTTAACCAGGTAGCAATCGGGGAATGACAGAGCTCCCATGCCTAAATAGAAACCAGGGTTAGCCTCGGGCATTAGATTGCTGTCACAATCCACTGCGCAAGACTTTGAGATTATCTGATGGACATCAGGCAGTACAGATGTATAATTGGGAGATTTCCACTTTAGTGGTAATATGACATAATGACTTGCTAAAATGTGTTCTGTACAAACTCAGATTATCTATGATTTACTCTCAAAATTCTTCATGGAAATAATATTCGTGACACACTAATTGTAAATCTTTTCTAGTATGACATCTGAAATAACATTTGTTTAGGTTTTTTTTTTCTTAAAGTGTAACATATCCTCAATATTCTCAATCATGGCAGAGTACTTATTAATGTAAAGAACAGAACCAAGCATGAAGCCAGGATAGACTTTAATGTTCATCTCTCTCCGAGAGATGGCCAGATAGCTGCTTAATACTTTAGCCTGGCACTGTTAACACTTATCAACTATTAGAGTTTCAATTTCATGCTGGATGTAATTCCTTGCTTCAACATAAGGAGTTTCTTTTGTAATTACACTAATATATAATCTTCAGTTTTCCTAATGTCTAAAGGTTACTGAAAGATTCTCTTGAAATTATTTTTGACAAAGTCAAGAAATTTTAAAGAGAATAATGTGACAATCACAGGAAAAGTTTAAAAAGTGTATATCTGCATATTTATATTTTTGCAGGTAAAATTATATTTGAAACTAATTCATTTTAAATGTAAATTTTGGTTTGCTGGAGCTATTGCTATGTCCTGGAGTGTGACCCACTGTAATTGTTTTGATTTCATAAATTCAATTAACAAAAAATCCTGAAGACTATACACAATCCCAGAAGTACTAATCCTAAAACATAGTAGTAAGTCTGTTTAAAGAAAGTGTTAGTGTTTTGGTTCAATACAGACGCTTGCTTGCTAAATGCATTTGTATTTTGGGGTCTCGGAGGGAAACAGGGTAAAGCCATTGACAGAAAGCTATGGTTAAAGAAGCAAAGCCGAAGATCTCAGCACAATGAGGAATTGTGTCATGTATACTAAATGGATAGAGGTCCCTCTGTGTAACGGAGTAATATATATTTATTTTCACTTCTTTTCTACTCACCTCTTCTTCTAACCATGTAATTTGGCTTCTGCCTCAGTCACTGTAATTAAACTTGTGTCACATAGTCACTGACGGCCTCCCTATTGCTAAATCAAACAGCTTTTGGTTTATAATCTGTCGCAGCATTGTCTGTGCTATTCTCAGGATGGCGTCTTCTTTAGAACACATGACCCTATACTGTCTTGACAAATTCTATTTTATTATTCCTTCTATTTCATTGACAGGTCTTCGCCCCTTTCTAGATCCTTTTCTCCAACTACATACACCATATACTTCTGCCTCAGAAGTTCCTTAAGTATAACAGTGCTTAAAAGAGTGAATTCTGATCTGCTGCTCCAGTTCTATGCCCAACATTTCAAACACCGTATATTCAAATCCATTCCTATTTCTCTCTATTGAAAAAAAAAGTTTTAATTTTCCTACCATTTTTGTCATCCATGCTTGAAAGTACATATTGTACTTTTACTCATCATTCTCATTCTCGTTAATATTTATTCAATCACAAAGTCCTGCAAGTTTATATAAAATATGCCTCTCATGTCTACTTCATCCTCTTCATTCCCACTGGACTGATCTGAATCTGGATAATTTTCTAGACCTAAATGTTAAGCACTTTCCAAGCTACATTCCTTGTGTTAGCCTCCCTTGCAACCAGTGTTTGTTAGGAAAACAGTTCTCCATGAGTATTTCCACATTTCTGCACAGTCTGGGCTTTCTGAGTAGAGTACTGACAGCCTGGGTGAGAGGATGACTGAATAGTAAACAAGTCTTGGAAGTTAAAGCTAATGAATTGCTCTGGAAAGATCTAAAGGCATGTCTCCCAAAGCCATCCGCTTACATTGTAAGTGTAACACTCAGAGATGCTTTTTTTCCCCTCCCTCAAAGGCTTGAGCTCACCTCCAGGGCAGCAGTGTCCTCCCATTCCTTGGAGAGGATTTGTTACATTATAGCTGTACAGAGTGAAAGTCTCTCCCACCTTCTCTACTCTCTCTCCTCCCTCTTCTCCTCCTCCCCTCCTCTTTCCTTCTCTCTCTTATTTTCTCCCTTACTCCCTTCCTCCTTCACTCTGTCTCTCTCTCAGCCTTCTTACAGAAGGGCCAAGTCTCAGAATTTGGGGGTGATGCGAACCACACTGATGCACAGATGACATCAGTTGCCGATTGCGCTCTGTGTGGGGAACTGGGGTGTGGCACTGCAAACATGCTCTGTGAGTAACGGTTCTGCTTCCTGATCAACAGGTCTCATGTTTCCTTTTAGGACTGACTAATTAATTAAACCAAGAAACAAACTTAACATCTTGAACAATATTACAAAATGGATATTGCTTCAACAATAATTGTAGCCAGGGCTTCCCTGGTGGCTCAGTGGTTGAGAATCTGCCTGCCAATGCAGGGGACACGGGTTCGAGCCCTGGTCTGGGAAGATCCCATATGCCGCGGGGCAACTGGGCCCGTGAGCCACAACTGCTGAGCCTGCGCGTCTGGAGCCTGTGCTCCGCAACAAGAGAGGCCACGATGGTGAGAGGCCCGCGCACCGCAATGAAGAGTGGCCCCCGCTTGCCACAACTAGAGAAAGCCCTCGCACAAAAATGAAGACCCAACACAGCCAAAAATAAATAAATAAAATAAATAAATTAAAAAAAAATAATAATTGTAGCCAATTATTTCTTTGCACAAAATATTTGGGGGATTTTTTTTTTCATTTTTTTGGCTACTGGGCTTTCAAAATCCTTGTTGTTCCCCAATATGATGATATACTCTAGCGTTAGTCTTCTCTGTTTCACAAACAAATCACATTTATTGCTGCTTCTGGAGAAGGTGAAACTTTCTCTTTAGTATTTGTATTGTAATAATAAGATAGCCTTATGGAAAAAGAGATTTGGATCCATAACTTATATGATAGGCCAGGATAAACACATCAGAGAATTACATGTAAATAATTAAGCGATAAATATAAGAAAAATATGTGACTTTTATGTAACCTTGCAATTGGCAAAACTTGCCCAACTATGACACAAAATCTAGAAGCATAAAAATTTCAAAAACATGGAAAAGACACCATAAGCAAAGTAAAAAGGTAAATGAGAAACTGCATAAAAATTTTGACACTTAAAAACAAAGGTTTAACATTCCTAATGTATAAATAGCCTCTGAAAATAAGGAAAACAAATGTGCAAATTTATAGGAGAAAAAATAAATGAATGAACAGGAAAAACAAGTGCAAGTGCCTCTTAACAATATAAAATAATGTTCAATCTCCATTTTTTGAGGGAAAGTCAAGCATTCTTTATATTGTTTTTTGCCTGTATTTGTCTTTTTTTTCTTGTGTTGCTTTCTCTTTTTCTTTGCTTTTTTAGTACCTTAATGATTATGTACATAATTGTAGTTCTTCTTATTTACTCTGATTGTAGTTTGCCTAGCTTCTGTGATATATAAGTCAGGTTTTTTAAATGTCACATTCGGGGAGGTTTCAGGCTTATTTTTAAGTTGTTTCACTTTTTCTACTTCAATTTTTTTTTTTTTTTAATCTATGACTCCAATTACATGTATGTTATAAATTTCTGATATTGTCCCGTAGGTCTCTGAAGCCCCATTTTCCTTCAATATTTTCAGATTGGATAGTTTCTATATCTTTGACCTTATGATCACTGATATTTTTTTTCATTTCCAATCAGTTGTTAACACCATTCAGTGAAATTTTCATTTCAGTTATTATCTTTTTTTTTTTTTCTCCTGGTAGGATGTCAGGACCAAGGAAGCAGGCCTAGAGCCTGGGCAACCATGAGTCAGAGGCCAGGTAAGCAATAAACAGAGTTCATCAATCCCAGAGAGCCAGACCAAAGGGGTCTTCAGGGGTCAAGTGAGTACTCAGCACTCATAGATCCTAGAGCCACTGACAGAGAAAGGAAGGATCAAATAGGTAACACCAGGCATCTTCCAGTCTCAGGTACCCTACCTACCAATTTTATACTCCTCCCTCTAGGAGGACCAGTGAGAACCTGGAATTGGAAGGCTTATTTCTGAGCATCACAGACAGCTGTCTGGCTAGTAGTTATGAACTCAGGGTAGAGGAGCAGCCAGTGTCACAACATGTCTCTGGAGCCTTCTTACCTCCCCTGCTGGCATCCCTTAGCCCCCAACTTTATGCCTAGCTCCTCTAGGAGAGATATCTTGCTTTGTGCTTATAAGGTGTCTTCCTTTCCTCCTGTCTAAATCACAGCCGATGCTGTGTTACTACCTGCCAGACCTCTCTGTCACTAGGTGACAGGTGACAGCCCACCTCTGGATTCCAGAATATAACCCCACTCTGAGTTCCCTAACTCTGTGCCTTCCCAAGCTTTTGGGACATCTGCAACCTCAGCTTGGGTTTCTCTTGCAAATGTTTTCTTGGCCAAGGATCTGTTTTTGCTGCAGAGTCTGCCTGGAAACTTTTCTCCTTTAATGCAACTGGTCCTAAATGGTGTGTTTAATACGTGATGGTCAGTGTAGCTCTAGAACTCAGCCCTTCCCAGTCTGCCATCTCCGTCTTTAAGCAAGTTGACCAAGTCCAGAGTGGACAGCAGAGGCATTTTTCTGAGAACGAACGAGTGGTGGATAGACAGAGCATTAAGTACAGCTCATCAGGTGAGCACCGGAGGAGACCTTAGAAATCGAGTCCATTGCTATATGTTACTTTCACAAACAAGGAACATGTGTCTCTCGGATGTTTACAGTCACTCAGCTAGTAAGTAGCTAAATTGTGACCAAAATCCGGGTCCTTTCATTTCTTGTATTGTTTTCCCTATCTTATGATGCCTTTCTAAATCTCTGTTAGATTCTTTTTCTGGTTTTTATTATAACACTAAACACTGTTGAAATATACTCAGTCCTCATATTGTTTTTGTTCATGTAGCTGGATCAACTGCTTTTGGATAAAATGAAGTCAGAAGAACATTTTTCTGAGATGGTAAATTTCATGTTAGGTGTTGGTACCACAAAAAAAGAAAAGAACATTGTTCTAACTTGTTTATTGTGTTTAAGAATGGGTTTGTATGGACATATATACACTACCAAATGTAAAATAGATAGCTAGTGGGAAGCAGCCGCATAGCACAGGGAGATCAGCTCGGTGCTTTGTGACCACCTAGAGGGGTGGGATGGGGAGGGTGGGAGGGAGGGAGATGCAAGAGGGAGGAGAGATGGGAACGTATTGTGTGTGTGTGGCGGATTCACTTTGTTGTGAAGCAGATGCTAACACACTATTGTGGGGCAATTATACTTCAATAAAGATGTTTGAAAAAAAAAAAAAAAAGAATGGGTTTGTAATACTTGTGTGTACATTCAGGTCATTGGTTAAGGTTTTTTCACGGTGATAAGCTGATAGGTGACAAGACTTTTCTCTCCCGGGTGGTGATGAGCGTGGGTGTCCACTCGAGGGCCGTTCACTCGCTGAGTCAATCATGACTGTCCTGCCAATGGGCAAGGGGACCTACTATTGCTAAGAGCAGCTAGTGACATTTGATTTCTAAAATTTCCATTTGATTTATCTTACAGTTTTCATTTCTCAGTTGAAATTTTCTACAGTTTACTATTTAAGACGTTTTCACTAATAATTTGAACATATTTGTCTTTCATTCTTTTAATATATTCATAATAACTACTTTGAAGTATTCATCTAAGTCAAACATCTGTGTCATTTTGGATTAGGTTTTTATTGACTGCTTCTCAGTTCCTTTATATGTCTACTGATGATTGAAAATATTGGACACGGTGGATAATACATGGTAAAGACTCTGATTCAGTGTTAGTAAGAATTTTACTTACAGTGGGTCACCTTGAACTTGAAAAGGCTTGGTTTTATGACTTTTTGAAACTGAATCTGTGAATAGTCCAAGTCCCTCTAATTTGATAGGATTCACCTTCCAAACTCTGTCTCTCTTGTGAATTTTATTAAGGCTTTATTGTGGTGGGTCTAACTTAGGCACAGGCCTTGGTTCCTATGTTTCAGGAACTCCATTAAAATCCAGTATCTATGCCTCTAAGATTAAGCACACTCTCTCAAAGACTGCACTGTGTATTCTTTACCTTCTTACTTCTGTGGCTTAGCCCTTTTTTGTCATTGCTTGCTTCTCATTATATTCTCTATTTTTCCACTCTCTGTGTCATGCTTTAAAAATTATCCTTTTAATATTTATTCAGCATATTTACATGTTCTATACTAGAAGTTTATCTCCAAGATCTATTCTAGAGAAAGAAGTCTTACAATATTTTTGCTTTCTGAAAATGGTGGTTCCTACCAGTGAGTAGGTAAGAATGTTATGCAGGTACAGAGCTTTCACAGTATAACGTGTATTCAAAAGAGATAGAAGTGAAAGACATAATTGAAATTGGAATGGAGCATCCTTGAGATACGTAAAGTAGCAGACAGATGACACAAAGCAAAACCAACAGTATGAGAGGCTGAAATATTCTCTCTAGGTGAGCAATGGCATACAAAAGGACTAAACATTGTAGTAAAAAGACCAAAAAGAGAGAGAGCCAAGAACCTGGGAATTATTGTGACCAATTTGCCTGAGAACATTTGCAATATATTGTAAACATTAATAAACAGGAACCCCAATTAAATAGAGTTGGAAGATGAGAAGGGGGAATTCTTATGTCCTGTGATGATAGCAGAGCCCAACAGAAAGAAGAAAGACTCCTCCTCTTTCCTGGCAAAGGCTCAGCCAATGAAGAGACACAGGATCTTTATTCACTATAGCCCTCCCAACTTCCTTTTCCCCTCCACAGAAGTGTTCTTCCCCTGCTGTGCAGGGACTTGCATGTGGCTGCACCAGTAGCAGACCCTGAATTGCCGTTCTCTGCTGACCCTGAACATGTCCATCTTTGCTGGAGAAATATCTGGCAGTCTATTTATTTCAGGTCAACATTTTGGTGGACCATACTGGGACCAGCGGAGGCTCCCTGTGGCTCCAAGGCTCGAGAGTGAACAGGTGCAGTAGTCACAAATTTAGCCCATTGTCACTCATTGCTTTTCTTGCTGACCCTAGAGACTGAAGGTGAGTCTTTCTCCTGGATCTGAGCTTACACCCTCTTTGCTTTTGAAGGTCACCAGGTTTTAGTCAGGATCTATTTAAAGGTTGTATCTTCTAGTTAAGCACCTGTCCTGTATATGAGTACTCGTTTTGTACTTTGGTCTGAACTTGAGATCAGATTATTTCAACCAAAGCTGGCTGAAAATGCCTTCGGCCCAATTGCTTTGGGGAAAGACACATGAAAGTTTGCTGATTCAGCCATAGGCCTATTTCTTTGGAAGGGGCTGTTCTCTGGAAACTGGCCACAAAAGCCTTTGGCCTGGCTCCTCTTGGATCAAGCTGTTTCCTTTGAACTGGCTGGTATATAGCCTTGCAAGTTGTTTGAATTGAGCTGTGTGTGCTGTAGCCTGTTTAAGCTGTTTGAAAGTTGTCCTTTTCACTGAAATTCTCCCCACTTCCTTTTCCTCTGAACTTGTCAGAACCTGTCCCTTTTCAATTAAGTCTTCTGAGGATCTAGAGGCTAAAACCCTTAATTTTGTATACTCCCTGGACTAAAATTGAACTGTGAGCCATGGTCAAAGATGTTTCCAAAGTAACTGAAGGTGCTAACAGATTTACTGAGGAATTTAATACAGTCATTCAAACTTAATAACCTGGTTTCTCTGACTTAGCTAGTTCATATGCTTGTTGGTGAAGGCCAGGCCCAGTATTGGATGAAGACCATTAACTGGGCAAGTCCTGAAAGATCTCTAGAATTATAACCAGGAAACCAGCCCACTAGCTTTTATGATCAGGTATGGGCAATTGTTAGGCAACTTCATCCAGCAATTCTTAGAGCTTTTCTAAATTCTGTTATTGCAACAAAATTCAGGCGTGCACACAAAAATCTGACAAACCTGTCCATGAATATTGACTTCAGATTGTTTTTAAAGACAATTCTAGTTTTCCTTCAGATACTGTTTCCACCTAGGTAGCTTTTAACTTTGTTTTTTTTTTTTTTTTTTTTTTTAAAGGATTTTCTTATTTATTTATTTATTTATTTATTTATTTTTGGCTGTGTTGGGTCTTCGGTTCGTGCGAGGGCTTTCTCCAGTTGCGGCAAGCGGGGGCCACTCTTCATCGCGGTGCGGGGACCGCTCTTCATCGCGGTGCGCGGGCCTTTCTCTATCGCGGCCCCTCCCGTCGCGGGGCACAGGCTCCAGACGCGCAGGCTCAGCAATTGTGGCTCACGGGCCCAGCTGCTCCGCGGCATGTGGGATCTTCCCAGACCAGGGCTCGAACCCGTGTCCCCTGCATTAGCAGGCAGATTCTCAACCACTGCGCCACCAGGGAAGCCCCTAACTTTGTTTTTAAATAGGCTGAACCAGGACCTTTCCCTTCTAGTAAAAAGGCCAGGATGGAATGGGAAACTGTTCACTCCAGGTTTAGTTAATCTGGCAAACCAGTTCTCTCATATTCTAGATGTGACCTCCAAGGAAGACAGCCAAAAGTCTTAGTCTTCAGCTCTAGTAAATGAAGACCCCTAAACAAAACCAAAAACCTACTTTCTGCGATTATTGCAAAGATCCAGGACATTGGAAAAGAGATTGTTAGAAATGTAAGTGCTTTGAACACCTTCAGCCATCTAAGTAGCCTTTCCAACATCCTCCCAATTCTTAATGATGGGCTCTGAGGGACTACAAGGGCTCTTCCAAGTCCTCCCTATTAATCAGCTTGGGGAAACATTTTTTTTTTTCCAGATTGGGGGCAAATCTCTTCCAGTCCAAACTGACATTGGCACTGCATTCTCGGTTCTCAACCCCACTATGATAAAACAGTCCCTGCCTTCGAGTTTTAAAACAGTTCAGATAGTGGGGGTCTCTAATGAACATCAAGAGACTCCTGTCTCTGAACATATTCCCTTTTGTTTAGGCCCTTTGAGAGCTACCCACCCTTTTCTCCTTATCCATTTATTAGGCTGAGACATCTTAGAGAAGTATCATGCCAGAATTTCTTTCTCCGAAAAGGGGGAAGTAATTCTAGAAATTGACAGTAGTCATCAAAGTAGCTCACCAGGTGAATTAAATTACTGTCTGAAATATTTTATTTGTTTGGTCTCTGGTGGTACTAGAATAGATTCTGAGAACACTGATTATTTGTCCCTACTGAATCGGTCACCAGTTTCCTTACTGGCAAAACCTTCAACTGATGATGGCAAAAGTCACAGCCCATCCCCCATTAAAATTCAAATAGATCCCTTAAAATCTCTTCCTGGAATTAATCAATACCTTAGGAGTAAAGAAGCCCTTCAAGGCATAAAGCCCATAATAGATTACAAGGCTTCATTATCCCTTGCACTAGTCTCTATAACACTCCCATTTTACTGGTGAGAAAACTGAGGGTGGAGGTCTGTCCAGGACCTCTGAGCAATAAACAACATTATTATCCCTAAACACTCTGTTGTTCCTAACCTTCATAGGATACTAACATCCATTCCCACAGGAAACAAATTCTTTACTGTAATTGATTCATGCAGTGCATTCTTTAGTATTCCAGTTGATGAAGGTAGACAATATCTTTTTGTCTTTACTTGGGAAGAAAAACAATTCTTCCGAACAGTAATTCCTGAGGGTTTCACTGAGAGTCCTTCTTATTTCTCAAAAATCCTGAAGGATAAGGTGGATGACGTAAAGTTCCCCAGAGGTTCTATTGATACTGTTGCAATATATGGATGATTTACTTCTTTGCTCTCCTTCTCAAGCCTCCTCACAGAAAGACAGCATCCACTCACTAAAGCTTTTAGACTTAAAGGGACATAAGGTTGCCAAAGAAGAATTGTAGTTTGCATAAACCCAGGTTTGATATTTAGGGCATCTGATATTAGAACAAGGGCTATACCTAGATGCAGTTAGACTTCATGGTGTTCTAAGTTTCCCAAACCCAAAGCTAAGTACCAACTGTGAAGTTTTTCTCAGGCTAGTTGTTTATTTCTGAAATTGGATCCCACATTTCTCTTATGCCCAAACCTCTATATGTTTTACTAAACAGTAACAACCCCGACCAACTTTATGGGAAGAACCGGACAACATAGCCTTCAAGGCCTTAAAGGAAAGTTTGATCACCCCACCTGCCCTTGGGGATCCCAATTATCAGATTTCCTTTTTCCTTATTGTACATGAAAAGGAACGGAATGCCCTTGAGTACTCACCCCAAATCACAGGGACCTACATCAACCCATAGGGTATTATAGTCAGCAACCTGACCCTGTGGCCCAAGGACACATCCCTTGCCTTAGAGAAATTACAGCCACTGCCTTTTTGCTTAAGGCCACTGAGAATATCATGGGATCTCCTTTAACCATTTTTATACCTCATGCAATAGAGTCTTTCCTAAATTCTTGTCATACTCAACATTTCTCAGCGGCATCACCACCTATGAACTCCTTTTGTCAACTGCTCCTTATATAACTCTTTTAAGTTGTAATAACCTCAACCCAGCTACTCTTCTCCCCTCCATCACCAACAAAGTCCCTCACAACTGCTTAAAAGTGGCAGACCACCTCCTGACTCCTGGTAATGATCTACAGGAAATTCTATTTGGTATTATTGACTTCTCATGGTTCACTGATGGCTCTTATTTAAAAGATGACAGTGGCAAATACTGTGCTGGGTATGCTATTACAACTCCTTTTGACGTTGTTGAGGCAGCATATTTACCAATGGCTACTTCAGCCTTAAAGGGACATAAGGTTTCTCAAATGATAATTTAGAAAAAACTGGCTAGAAAGGCCCAACAATTGGCCTTAGAAAAGGTAAAACAAGCTTGGAAATTCCACAATTGTTTGATAAGAAGAGAAAGCTCTGGTTCAGACCAAATAACAACCCAGTCCTACAAGAGACTCTAAAATTCTTTCTCCTCACCCCAGTACATGCATTAAACCATTGGTATACTGACAAAATAATAGCCTTCATGAATCGATATTGGTGGGGAAACACTAACAAGGCCACAGGAATTGCCTACCTCACAGATGCCTTGTTCTGTTTGTCCAAAGTACAATCCAGGGAAGCCTGTTCATACTGCTCCCAGACATTTTAAACTGCCTAATGGACTAATCAAGGTCTGACAAATGGATTTCATACGTCCCCTCATCTAACGGTTGTATGTTTTAGTCAGGTCTATGTCTTCACACTAGACTGAAGCCTTCCCTTGCAGACAGGCTACTACCTGTTCTGTGGCTAAAGTCCTTTTAGAAAAGTTTATCCCTACCGGGAGAATTTCTCTCAAACTTCAAAGTGATCAAGTAACCTATTGTACTGGCCAGGTGCTTTGACAAGTCTGTATCATTTGTCTGGATTTACAACACTCACTGTGCTTACCACCCTCAATCCTCTGATTTAGTTGAACACACTAATGGCATTATTAAGGCTCGACTGGCAAAATTTGTACAGACCGCCAAATACCTTGACCAAAAGCAATGCTATTCATCCTTTTAAATCTCAGATCCATCCCTTTTGGAACTCAAACTCTCACCACTCAAGATAATCACAGGACACCAAATGCACTTGGCTCCTGCTTCTTTTGACCCACAAGTGATAAAAGGAGATATAATCCAATATTTCAAAGGCCTAATTGCTCCTATTGAAAATAACCACGATTTGGTAGAACATTTTTTTCACTCTATGCCTTTGGGAAACTAAGACCTTAAGTATCACGCCTTGCAACCTGGAGAGTTCATCTACAGGAAAAGACATCTCCAGAAGAACCCTCTTCAATCTTGCTGGAAAGCCCTCTATCAAGTACTGCTAACCAACCCTTACAATACCAAACTCCAAGGAATAGACTCATGGATTCCCATGACACACATGAAGAAATTGCTAAACCCTGACTGGAACTGCACCTCATCTGATGACCTAAAAGTAAAGACACTCTGGAATCAAAGCAGATGAAAGTTGATGAGACAGACTTCTCAAGAAGATATCCAGACCAGACCTGTTGAAATTTTGTTGCCAAAACTTTGATGATGACATAATGCATCAGATCGTCTGCAATGTCTATGTTCTTAATAATATACGAACTTTAGATAAAAATTGCCTGAGAGTTCTCCCTCCCACCCCTCCTTGTTACTTGAATGTGATGTTAATAGGTGTCCAATCTGTGTACTTTCCCTCTGATATGAGACATTACACCCAAGTCTTTCCTGGCATTGAGGGACAAAACCTGCTGCAACTAGAAACCTGACTCTTGATCAGCTATGCTTTCAGAGAAAGATCTTGATCCAAATGGGAAAATATAAAAAATTAATACATACAAACCCCAATTAAATAGAGGTGGGAGACCAAAACGGGGAGCTCTTTCGCCTTGTGACAATGGCAGAGCCTAACAGAAAGAAGAAAGACTCCTCTCCTTTCCTGGGAAGGACTCAGCCAATGAAAAGCCATGGATTCTTTGTTTACTCAGCCCTCTCAACTTTTTTCCCTCTCTATAAAAGCTTTCTCATTCCTTTGCCATGGGAGGACTTGCAAGTGGCTTGCCATGATTGTAGCCCCTGAAACTGCAATTCTCTGCTGATCTCAAATATGTCCATCTTTGATGGAGAAATACCTGGCAGTCTATTTATTTCAAGTCAACAATATATTCTTACATAAAACCAGAAAGACAATCTTGAGTTTTATTTCTTTCAACCCTTTTTTGTATATTTTCCAGAATTATCCTTTATTGAACAGTAACTTTTTTTTTCACAGCTCATATGTATCATTCTATTCATCCCTACAATTTACATGTAGTTAAGGCCTTTTTTGATCATCATATTTCTTGCATAAATATCTTACTGCCTAAAAATAATGGCTCAAAATCTTGTACTAAGAGTTGCCACTTGGTTAAACAGGATTCCACTGAAGTTAACAGGAGACCACTAAAGAAGACTCATAGGATCCAAAGTGAAATGTAGCTACAGTTTGCTGTAGGTAAAGAATATAACAGAACAATATTGAAATAAGGATATGCCTCATAGCAAAGGTTCAGGCATAAGCTTTAATTGTTTCCCTTCTGTAATGGCATACTGGATGTATTTTCTTTCTTGCCATCAGGAACCACTGGCGTGTATATAAAACATCTCAAAACCAGGTAGGCCAAGTGGAGTCTTGGCTAGACTCTCTTATACACTACTGGTTATGTAAGAACATTCTTGCTACATAAGCAACCCCAAATCATCAATCTCTGTTATCAATAGATAATGTTAAAAAATTGGTGTAAATCATCCTGAAACTCCTTGGATCCTGGTTACAATCAATATCATTATTATTGTTGTCTTTCTTATTTCAATAAAACAGGTCAGGCTAATTCTTGACTTGCTTGAATTAACCCTCACAGCACTGTCAACCTCCCTGATTTACAGGCATGGTCTTGTTATGACAAAATAATCACTCTAGTTTTACAACAATCACTTAGCATACACCATTGGATAATTAGATCGAGCCTGTAAACCATTAAAATCACACATATTCCAAATATTTGTCATATTCAGTGAGAACCTGGTATGGATTTAAACAGAGAACTGAGCCACCTAATAATACCAGCACAAGTTTTCTCATTTTTTGGTATTAACTTTATAAATTTTTTGCCATTTTGATTTATATATCCCTGTATTCCAGGGTACAGAACTATAGTCAGTCTATGACTAATCACATCTTCGTCTTTTTCAGGCCAATTCTCTTTCATAAGGATACCATCCTGAGGGAGTTTTAATTCAGTCTCCCAAAACATTTGATCTTTAACATTAGCGTTATCATAAGTTTTATTAAGTTCCACAATATTAACTTTACATCTGATCTTTGTAGTCTAGTATATAGGAGTACCATGTCATATTCTGAATATATGATTATAATATAAATCAAATCCTTCCAACAAAATTTACCTTTTCTAATATACAATATATTATTTCTGACAAAAGACAGATGCCATGTGCTATGGACTAATTGTACCTCCCCAAATCAGTATGTTGAAGCCCTAATCCCTACTACCTCAGAATATAATGTATCTGGGGTTAGGACTTTAAATAGGTGAATAGGTGATTACGTTAAAATAAGGTCATTTGGGTGGGTCCTAATCCAATCTGACTGGTTCCCTCATAAGAGGAAATTTGAACACACAGAGATGCACATGCATAGATGAAAGACCATATGAGAACACAGCCAGACTGTCAATTGCAAGCCAAGGAGAAAGGCCTCAGGAGATACCGAAACGGTTCACAGCTTGATCTTGGAATTACAGTTTCTAGAAATGTGAGAAAATGAATTTAATTGTTTAAGCCATCCAGTCTGTGGTATTTTGTTATGACTGCCCTAGCTAACGAATACACCATGTGTGTTATTTTAGGATCCCAAACATCTTGAGGACATAGCCAAATTCCTTTTCTTGGGTTACATGGTTGGACAGACACTGATTCTACGATACTCACTTTTTCATTTGCATATTTTATCCATACTATTACATCTGTACCGTTCCACTGTTATATCCAATTATACATCCATTTAAAGGAGAGGCCACCACTGTATACATTTTTTTGTCATACATTTCAACATTTATCCAAATTTTACACTTTGCTTCTTACACAGTAATCGTGTTCATCTACATCACAAGGGAGAGACGGACAATTGCTCTGCTCTGGATATAAATGATGGGCCCTTCCCTTAATCCATCCCAGTAAACTAGGAGCATCTCTGTGACCATTACAATTGTAATATAATGTAATGTAACTAGGACCATTACAATTCTGGGTTTTTCCCCATACCACCAAGCAATTCTCTGATACCAGTTGGGTATCCTATAATTCAATTCTGACATTATCTGTGAGAGGATAACATCAGCTCCCACAGGTGCAGGGTTTAGTCCTACAAGACTTTCCCCGCCAACCCCACCTTCAGATGTCGATTATAAGTCCAGGTTGTCACCTGTGCTTCTGACCTACCAACTATAGGTCAGAGGTTCCATGACCCCCAGCCTGGGTTTGGGTTTGATTTATTTGCTTAGAGGAGCTCACAAAACTCAGAGGAACATTTTACTTACTAGATTACTGGTTTATTATAAAAGGATACAGCTCAGGAACAGCCATATGGAGGAGATGCATAGGGCAAGGTATGGAGAAAAGGCACAGAGATTCTATGCCTTCCCAAAGAGCACCACTTTTTCCAAACTCCATGTGTTCACCAACCCAGAAGCTCTCCAAACCCTGTCCTTTTGGGGTTTTATGGAGGTCTAATTACATAGGTGTGACTGATTAAAGCTTTGGTGACTAAACTCAATCTCCACTCCCTTTCCCCTCCCTGGAGGTTGGGGGGAAGGTGGTTGAGACTGAAAGTCCTAAACCTTCAGTTACATGATTGATGCTCCTGGCAACCAGCCCCCATACTTACACGACATTCCCAAAGTCACCTCATTAACAGAAAAAAAGACCCAATTATTGCTCTCATCCCTTAGGGAATCCCAAGTGTTTTAGGAGTTCTACGCCAGGGATGGGACAAAGACCAAAGCCTTATTGTAGGTACTTATTCTATTAAATCACAATATAACAATCATCCTCCAAAAGGGAGCAACTAATTGAGGATCAAGTTAAACCCAAACACTTCCCTTTACTCAGAAGTGTTTAAATCCAGAGACAAAGCATTTTGTTCTAAAATTCTAAGGAGCCTTTTTAATTTATTTGTTTTTATTTTTTTTAATTATCACACATATTTTATTTCCTTTAACAAAAGGTAACATACATGTTACTTATTTCACTTAATAATACACCCTGGAAGTCAAGCAATATCAGTTTATAGAGAACTCCTCATTCTTTTGTGGCTGCACAGTACTCCATTGCGAGGACATACTATAGTTTATTCGGTCAGTCCCTATAGGTGGGAATTTCAGTTGTTTACAGAATTTTGCTATTACAGATAATGCTGAACTAATAGCTTTGTGCATATGTTTTTTCATATTTCTAAGTGTGCATTTTGGGGTAAATTCTCAGAAGTGAACTGTTGAGTCAAAGTCTAAATTCACATGTAGTTTTGTTAAATATGGCCAAATTCTATAGTTTATTTCCAAGTGTGCTCCCTCCAGTAACATATGAGGGTGTCTGTTTCCCCACAGTTTTGTCAACAGGATGTTGTCAACTTTTTAAATTTCTACCTATCTAAGTGGTGAAAAATGGTATCTCAGTGTAGTTTTAATTTGCATTTCTCTTTTTTATAAGTGAAGTTGAGTATTTTTTCTTATGTTTAAGGGTTATTTTTGTATCTTTTCTGTGTGTGTATTTTCTGTGTATATCTTTTTTAAGGAGTCCTTTTAATAAGGGTTCATCAGAGTGCTGCTTGTAACGGTCTACAAAGTGATTTATTGCTTCTGTATTTCTCCTCAAGTTCATACCTTTTTTTCCTTTCTGTTATCAACTTTCCCCACTTTAACTACTATTTTAGTTATAAGCAGTCTCATATGCATAGTTGATTTATCAAACGTAGTTTCTCAAGATTTTTTGGTTGGAGCTCCACCTGCCTGAGAGGACAAAGCTCAATGGAAAGATACAAACTTACTTCTGCTTTGAACTGTGCTGAAAGAAATAACCATGGAACAGAATTTTTAGCCAACTCGC
This sequence comes from Balaenoptera acutorostrata, assembly GCF_949987535.1. Taxonomy (NCBI): domain Eukaryota; kingdom Metazoa; phylum Chordata; class Mammalia; order Artiodactyla; family Balaenopteridae; genus Balaenoptera; species Balaenoptera acutorostrata. The sequence continues at coordinate 82,130,534 of NC_080070.1, read as the reverse complement.
TATCAGTTTGAAGTTTTTCTTAATCCATTTTGATAGCTCCTGATGTTCAGGTTCTACCATTTCCAGATTCTACTGGAAAGTTTTATTACAGTAACTGATTCTAAAATGTTTGTTAGGCTACCATGCAGTGTCAATAGTTCATTTCAGTCCCCTTTACAAAATCATCATTTTTATACCTAAATAATTATGGTTTAGCCATATTTTTAGTTAACAGTGAGTCAGTAGTCTTATGAATCCCACTTTTGAAACTAGCTGTGCTAACAAGACTGTACTCAACCACTAAAGAAGAGTTGACATGACAATGTTTACAAGTCTACAGTTTATCACAAGAAAATGATATAATACAGCAACATCTTTAATATAAGGATATGCATCACAAGTAATGGCTATCTCACAGCAACAAATCTAGAGAGGCCAAGCTCCAGTCTAGAAATATAATCTCCAACTGCCTTCCTTCATAAAGACCACTCTGGATGCACTTTCTCTCTTAGATCAGGAATCACTGGTATGTGTACCGAACACCTCAGAACCAGGAAGCCCAAATGAAGCCTCAATCAGAGTTTCTTATACCCTGCTGGTCCTATAGGCATATTCCTATTATATAACCAGTTTCAATGACAGAGCCCTCAAGGTGTCTCACTGTGACCAGTTGCAAATCACCATTCTCACTTATCAGTAAATAACACTGACTAGCTGATAAAAACTACCCCTAAATTTTCAAGACCCATGATTATAAAGCAAATCTATTAACCAGTATGACATGCTTTGACCAAGCATCAGTGCCTGGTACATTCTTATTTCAGTAAAACATCTCACATTAATTTCAATCCTGCTAGAATTAACCATCAAGTCCAATTGTCATTAGTATCTTCTTCTAATATTTCAATCCAATGGTCCTTAACTCTAATCTATTTGATCACCCCGCAAACATTCTTGACATACAAGATACAGTGAGAAGTTTAATTAACAAAAGCTATATTGACAGTAGTAATTTAGGTATTGGTATGTATGTATAAAATTTCAGAAATGCTCTCTTCACCCTACGATGCCCATTTCTTATTGTGTGGGTTTTATCATCTCACTCATGAAGATACAGAGCCTTTCCATTAGTACTTTATCATTAATAGAGCAAAGCCTATTTGGCTTTAAACTTGTTGCTCTACTGTTGGGAGGTCTATTTTCTACTCTTCTCATCCATGATTACAAGGCATTTGCTGTCTATCTTCAACTACTTTGCCTGAAATATTTACCATAAACCCTAACAACACAACAAAACACTTCCAGGATATTTTCTAAGATATCTACTCCCTGATCTCCCTTTCTATTCCAACAAGGAATATATTTATTTCTACCCTTCAACCAATATCCAGTCCATAAGAACCATTTCACCTGTGAAGTATGCCTGTTTATTATCGGGTTACAAAGGTACACTTAAAAAACATTTTAAAAACTGAACAAAACAGTGGTCTTCATCGCGTAGTCTCATTTTTAGTACTTTAATAGTCAATTTCAGTTTACTGTTCTATGCATTTCCTCCTGTTCTAATCTATATTGTTTACCAACCACTGAACTAGTAACTGTGGCAACCAAAGCCAGGCAATCTAATTGGCCAGGCTTGAGGCGTGTGACTGCCCCTCTACTGTGATGTTCAAACTACAGGAAATGGTTATCCACTCTTTGCAAAGATAAATTCTGTTATCAAAAATAGGAAAAGAAGGCCATGCTGGGCAGCAAAAACCATAGTTGCCATGGCTCCCTATATATAGTGAAATTGTAGTAGAGAGGATGTAGAAGTAGGAAATGAGACATGTTCACAGCAGGAATTTGCTCAAATAAGTAAGTTTTGGGTTTTTAATTTTTAATCCTCTAAGCACTAGCCTGAAACAGTAATTTTCTAGGTTTGATTTAATCTTCCTCTGGATTCATTTCCAAAGGTATAATGTCTTTTAAGCTTATTACCCAAAAAATAAAAAATCCTAAAATAAAAAATTTAACTTTTTTGTTAAATTGGAAGAACAACGCAAGTGCAAGTCATGCCCTGAATCATAGGTATCACCTCCTGCTCAGCCGTCATTAACTCCTTACCAAGTAAAGGCAATAGTGTGCAAGCTTAATGGAAAGAGATTCTGTGGTGGGGACGGAGGTGTGTCAGGAAGAAAGTGATATGTCATTTCACTATCCAGATACATATCTTTTCTTTTACCAACTTTTCTTGTGACTTACTGAAGGATCTGACATGAATGAAAACATGTTAAATCTATTATAACATGGTCTCTAATGAGTCTTATTGCTTAAGAAGATGAATACTTGAGTACAGTCGTCAGGACTTACAACAAAGAGAGGAAACAAGAAACAAAAAGCGTAAGTTTTAAGAGGCTTACAATCCATTGATAGTGTGCGATACAAAGACCCTTGGACAACACAGGTTTGAACTGTGTGGGTCCAACTTATGCACAGATTTTTTTCAATGTGTATGTACTACAGTACCGTATGATCTGTGGTTGGTCGAATCAATGCAGAAGCACAGATACGAAAGGCTGACTGTAAAGTTATAAGTGGATTTTCAACTGTGTGAAGGTCAGCACTTCTAAACCCTGTGTTGTTCAAGGGTCAACTGTATATATTTTACAGTAGCTCTACTAATATGAGAGCTCTACTAATATTTTTTATAATACTGACTTTACAAATATAGGATGATAAATCTAATTTGCTTCCAAATTAATACTGCCAAAGAGTGCCTGGCTAGTCATGAGACTAAAAGATGCTTGAACCTAACAGCCGTTTAGTAGACTTTAAAGAGGCTTGACTAGGTACTTAAGTATATTTGTATCGTAATTAGCAAAAATTATCTATAAAATATTAATTAAATGAGTTGTTTTTTCATTTCTTATAAAAGATTTCTTAAATCAAGTTGAAGGAACATGGGAAAGAGATTGTGGTTTGTGCTACATCAAATCCTTTGGCCTCTTAAGGAGAACATATATTTTACAGTAAATTTTTAAAATAAATATAATACAAACCTATTCATTATTTATTTAATAAGTGAAAATTTTAAAGTTCATATTCACTTAAAATAGTCAACCAAATATGTAAGTTCTTATATGATTTTGAGGTATATGTATACTTACATATATGTACATATAAACAGATGACACATGTACATATGCATATGAAAATTTATATAATCTCATAAAATTCTTAGCTATAACTAATGAATTTAAATAATATTTGTTGCATTTTTTTCTCAAAATTTTAAATATTAAATTTTTTTTATAAAACTTTATAAAAATATTTACTATTACATTTTAATGAAAGATGACATGGGCAATATTATGATCAATATATAGTCTCTACTGTTTACAGGAAACTGAATTATTACAACTAAACATTATAATGCATTGTATCTTTGCCTCTTAATTGCTTATCACTCATGCATTCATAATAAACATCCTCTGAAGCAGACTGAAAAGATGGAAAGTCGGGATAAAAAGAACTAATATAAGCAAAGCCCAATAAATATATTTAACCGTTTTAAACTTTTAATGTCAATTTTGCCAGTATGAATAAGATCATTTAAAAATACATTATAATAATTTAAAAGCAATTTAAAATTTTGATATTGACAACCCTTCCAGCTCATTCATATTCATACTTATTATCAATATCGGAAAATATTTACTAGAATGTACAACTCACAAGACGATACAAAAATGTTTTTAATATATAAATGGGGAACATATCCAATCCTCATTGATTTTCTCCATTGTCTTTCCTTGTAACTTTTTATTTTGCCCCTTCTACGTGGAATACCCTAACCTCCCTGTTATGGGCTGAATTTTGTACCCCCCCTCCCCCGCCAATCCATATGTTGAAGCCCTATCTCCAATACTTCAGAATGTAACTATATTGAAAGATAAGGTCTTTGAAGAGGTAATTTAGTCAAAATGAAGCCAATAGAGTGGCACCCTAATCAAGTATGACTGGTATCCTTACATGGAAGAGGAAGAGACACCAAGAATGTGCTCGCATGAGAAAGGTCATGTGATGGCACAGCAAGAAGGCGGCCATCTGCAAGCCAAAGACAGAGTCCTCAGAAGAAACCAGACCAGCTGACATCTGCATCTTGTACTTTGTCTCTAGAACTGTGAGAATATAGTTTAAGCTACGCAGTCTGTGTTATTTTATTATGACTGCCCTAGCAAAATAATGCACTCGCTTTCCCCCATCTCAATATTTCCAAGTTCTATCAATCCAGCAAGAGCCTTTGAAAGGCTACCTGTTCCACAACATCTTCTTTCTTCCTATCCTATTCCTAACCCCCCCTATCCAATGGCAGTAATCACCCCATATTCTTAATTCACGATATATACCTGTCACTCTAACTTCTACTGATAAACATCTCTTTGAAAGCATGTTCATCTAGGAATCCCTCAAAAGGCTTAAAATATTTTCTTGATCCATCAGATCATGTTAAATGAACAAATGGAGAGATACATGATGGCAGCATAAACGGACAGCAGTATCAAAGGAAGAGTTACTAGAGATAAAAGACATCCATGATCATAGAGGTTGAAGGTGTGAAATGATTTCAAGATGGATAAAAGCCTAGTTGTTGTTCCTGTTTAATGGCTTCGATTTTAGTGGATTTACTTTCACCTCAGAGGGTGACCGTAAGGCTAGGAATATGAAGGGAGTTTTGAAAAAACACTCAAGAGAATGTTAAAGAAAATGAATAGCAGACAATTGAAAGGATTGTTGAGCAATAATGAAGACAAATATTTTTTGTTAGTAATGTTAAAAAGTACATGATGCTGAGAGGAATGGTCAAGTAACATTATTGAGTGAACTTCTGTAAACAAAATTTATAAATTTAGCAATTTGTTTTACAGAAACTAAGCACATCAATCCTTGGTGGTAAAAATAGAACTATATATAGGTAATATAAGGGGTTATGGAAAGCCAGACATTCAGAACCTGGAATCCTGGCTTCAAGAAAAGCCAGACCCATGCATTCTGCTGCAGCTATGGGCTTGAGCAGCTTAAAGGGCCCTGGGTACTTACTGACTGGAGAAAGGAAAGAAGCACACAGTTCATGGGAGGGTTGAAAGGTGGAAAGAACTTAATTTTTTGAAGAATCCCCTCCATTGCAGATTATCTAAAAGGGTTAATCTCAACTTGGAGTTTCACTTTATCCCAGCATCATCTGAATATGAGGAATAAATAATTTAAGTAATAAGAGAAGCTGAAAGTAAGAAAGGACTATTTATAAATATCAGCATTGAGGCTTAATTCTATAATATCTCTTGCCTTTTCTGGCAGGGTAGGGAGTGACTGGCTTTAGAGAAATAAATGCGCAAAAGGCAAATGAGGCCTACAGAACTCCACCCACAAAAAGGAATTAAACAGAGCGGCCCTTTAATGGACTAGGTCAGTGTAAATATAGTGACAAACCAGCGAGGGATGATGTGAGGGGTATCAGAGGTTAGGTATCATGGAATCTTGCAAAGCATGCATTTTAAGAAAGTAAAATTCTGGTTTTAAAACTGCTGCCTTCATTTACTTATACTTCTACATGCTTCTCTGAGTGGGAAAAAGAGGTAGAGTTGGAATAGTGGTTCTAAAAACATGACCCTAGCCTTCTCAGGGTCGCAAGGTTCTCCTTTTCTAAATCTGTATCTGTGTGAGGCTAAATTTTTTTTATTGTACTGCAAATATACAACATATTACAACACATTGAATGCAGAAGCAGGTATCAGTACTCAACTATCTTCTGTTAAGTTGGCTTTAAAATGATTTGCACAGAGGTAAATAAGAGCATTCTTCTGTTTTTGGGGAAAACATTTTTTTTTTCCACCAATATATGTCATTTCACTTAACTTGTAATGAGTTTATTACTGGGATTTTTAAGTAAATTAATAAATATGCTTTTAAATTCCAGGTTGTAATTTCTAATATGGTAAATATCAAAAGATGTAACTTACATAAGCAAAAAATCCCTTCAAGTCCTTAATAAATTTTTCCAGTGTAAAAGTGTCCAAGACACAAGTTTGAGAACTCCAATCTATTCCTCTGTGAATTACACATGTCTTGGATATCTATGAGAAAATAGTAATCTGGGTTTGTCCAGGGGAGCACGTCATCCGCCATGAGCATCAAGGGGAAAAATGATACTTTTTCTCTAGGCTGGTGGGTTCTAATGAGGCAACTACCAAAAGCCTGCCCCTACCAATCCCTTGAAGAAAATTTCATTTTAGTTCATATCTGTCTGTTATTTGTGCATGTTTCCCTTCCAAGAGGGAATAAAAATTCTTCTGGGGAAAGATAAATATAATGACTTACTTTAATCGCCATATTTCTTCCCTCATCTCCTTTTCCCACTGTGAATACTGCTTAGTGTAGAACAAAGCACTAAGAATCCTTTGTTAATTAAAACAAAATCAACACCATACTGGGAAAGTATCTATAGAAGCTATCTAGAGAATATAAACCTGATAGCTGGAGAAAGAGAACTGAACCTCAAAAGGTTATGTAAATAGTGTAAAAATAGAGTTAGAGGGGTCATCTACATCTACATATCTATGTATATCTATATCTGTATCTTTATCTATGCATCCTGATAGTGAGAAAGACATGGGTAATGGATAAATTGAAAACTTAAAACATTTAAAGTGTTGCCAAAGAAATTTTGTTAACCCGTCCTTCTGTTTTTACTAATGAAAAACATTGCACAATACTTTAGAACATATAGAAAACAACCAAGGCACCACTGATTACATGCAGCATGAGATTTAATTTTTTTTTCTTAAGTAGTGAGATATGCATTAGCAAATGCATTACCTTTCAATCTTTTTATAAGGAGATTTAAAAAAAATCAGCTCAGTTTTAGGATTTTTTACCAAATACTATGTCTATTAATGTCACAGGAGAAAAACAGAGACTAAAGAACTCTGTCAAATAGTCTACTTCTGTTTTGCTAACATTATATATATATATATATATATATATATATATATATATATATATATATATATATATACACACACACACACACACACACACACACACACGCATAGCCCCCAGGAGAATCTAGCAGTTATCTTGACCTCTACTTCTTGATTAATGAATCATCCATTGTTAATCTTCAAACATAAAAGTCCAAACCCACAGCCTTTTTTAAAGCTTACAAAAGGTTTCTCAAAATAACTTAGAAAGCCTTTAATAAATCAAAACAATGAGATTATAGACATGAAACTATACTTATTAGCAGCTTTTCAAAAAAGGTCCTGGAGGAAAGCAGACTATGGAATACCTCAAGAAGTTGTAATTCCCTGGTGTGTTTAAGGAGCTTGTATTATGGCAAAATTCATCTGCAGCCTTCTTAGGAAGGAAAGAAAATGACCAGAAAAGAAGTCCTTAAAGGAGTAATTATTTTCTATTATCTGATTCAAATTGACCCTTTGACAAAAGTCTTAGAAGGATATTTTCTCTATTATCTGTCTTTTCTTACTAATACCAGAATCCAAACTGTGTGACAATTTACTAGGTGAATTTTGCTTAATTAAAAATCTACAAGTGATCTTTAACTATATCTAAGTATTCTTTCCCAGATATGTGTGAGCCACCTTGTAGCCTTTGAAACAAGTTTCCTCTTTGCCTGTAATAATAATAATCACCATCCTTGTGACCATACACTTCCCCAGTTAAATATCAAAGTAATCAACAGTATCATACAGAACAAAGACCTGTGTATGTCAATTCTTACAATAAGAATCAAAGTGACACACTTATTTCCCTAAAGATTTACCGGCAACAATAGTTCCTATATTTTAAACATTGCTAAATCTAAAATATGTTCTTCATTACATTTTGGTTCACAATTCATTAGTAATTACATGGAATGATTTCAAACTTTGTAGTGAAGGAAAATATCAATATAGCAATAATTGACACTATGGTTGTTTATGTTTTAGGCACTTTCTACGTATATCTAAAAAGGCAAAATGCTACTCATCTGGTATCAGTCTATGAATTGAAAAGATACATTTTTCTTCTTTCACTGCTAGAGAGGTTACCAAGAGAGGAAGTTTAATGCATAATATTGCAACATTAAATTGCATTCTATGTTCACTGTTTTAAACATTTTGAAGAAATGTTAACTTTTTTTGTTTCATTTGATTTTTTCTTCCTCCATTCCAAGAAGGTAGCCAGACTTTTTTGTGGAGTTGAAAATAGAAGCTTGTGAAGACAACCTTTTTATAAGAGCTTAAACTCACTGTCTGCATAAAAAGCTTCCAGTCACTAGAAGTTTAGACTAGCAAACAGGTGCCCAATATGTGTTTGGGGGTCCCTGAGACTCTTGTAGTGGTCCACAAGGTTATAACAATTTCTTATTATTAATTACATGGCAGGTGATATCATTATGTTAACAGCTACTAGAATGTGTGCTTACATGTTCTTATGCTCTAAAATTTTCTCAGTTTTAGTTTCTAATAGGGTATATATCAATAGGATAGAACCCACATAAACAGAGTTTTTTTGATATCCTCAATAACTTTTTAGGAGAGTCAAGGGAAAGAAGTTTAACAACTGCAACATTAGTTAATCTGAAAGGGTAGGGATAAAATTGGACGGCCTTCTTCGGAGTAAGAGGGGTCATGGTGAGAGAGAGGAAATAAGTTTTCCACACTTGGGAAATAGCAGAGATTAGCTTGACCCAATTCCCTTGCAAGGTCTCTGGGTGGTGGCAGGATCTCAGAAGGCTGAACACTAAGCCAAAAGCATTCTACTTATGCCATGTTTTAGACACTGTAGCTTGGGAAGAATATAGCTGAATTGCCTGCCTTCATGGAAATAGATGACCACGAGCAATTAGAATATCAGGGACAACCATGATGTACTGAAGTATAAAAAGTTTTCTCTTTTCCAGGCAGAGTGTGCAGTCATTTGTTTGTCCAGTAACCTCATATATCTTTGGGAAAACTGCTTTGGTTTGTCTACTCTTGATATGAGGAAGATTCCATGTTCTTGGTCCTCAGTATAGAGATCGGATTTCCCCTCTTCTCGTACCTTGGTTTAAACAGGAGGCAGGCCTGAGACTAAGGTCTGACAACCCACATCCTCTCTCCTGAGACTGTAAATCTTGAGCTGGTGACACGGGGATGGAAAGAATGTTTGGAGACTATTCATCATAGTGACTCTGGTGGCAGAAGCAGCAATAAAAGATGTCCTGGCTGCTATGCTTCCTGCCTCTTTCTTTCTAGGACTTCCTGAATTCCTGGCCATCTTGAGTCTGCTGCCCTTGACCCTTTCCAATAAACTTCTCTGTGCTTAAGTCAGCCAGAAATCTCCCCATAACATTACATCCCTAAGGAGACAGAAGACCATTCCCACTCGAACGAACACACAGACTCCCAAACCACTGTGACTAAATGTCTCTCATGCTCATAGAGATGAGGACATGGAGCTAGACTAAATTTAATTTTTAAAATAATAAAGAAAACACCATGATCCGTTAAGTTAAAAAGACAGGAAACATTCATCAATTTATAGTAATTTGATATTTGCTGTCAACAATTAGCGGCCTCTGTAAAATTATCGCTTCTGGCTTCAGTTTCATCTATTCAACAGTCCTTTTCTGACGTGAACATGTAGATGATAGAATCCAGAATCAGAGACATATAACAAGGTGCCTGGAAAAGTAATTTTTTGACCAAAAAAGAAAGACGCCATTTAAAATTTGTCAGCCATTTTATATGCTCCTGAGTGGAATGAGCAAAGTAACTGAAGAGAGATTTTCTATTACTGCAATAAAATCAGATTTAAGTGGTCCTTATTATATAAATGCAATACCAAGGGAAAGAACTTTTTGGTTTACGTATTGACAAAGCATCTGTTCCCAATAATCTTTGATATGCTTAGTGGATTTTAGATAGCACACGGCCTAGTGTGAAGTAGAAGCACTATGTAGTGATCAAGAGAACAAGCCTTGGACTCAGACTGCTGGTGAATTTGGATTCCACCACATATTTGCTATATGTACTACGTTGGGCAATTTTCTTAATTCTTCAACTCTCAGTTTATCTCTAATATAGGGATATAATAGTACATACATCATAGGGTTATTGTGAAGATTAAAAGAAGATATACATATCTAAATAAAGAGGTTAAGAAAGCTGTTTAAGGAGCCTGTTTAAGATCCCTAAACATTCCCTTTGCAGTTCACCAATTATTAGGGTCTTTTGAATATTTTGTGATGGGCCTGACTGAGGTTCACTGATAGAGGAAGGAGACCACTATCTCCAAATGTGAACTTATAGAAAGTAAAGAGGAGTCTACTGGGTAACACAAATGGAGGAATCATTAATTTAGTCAAAGAGAAAATTCAAGAGCCATAAAATTCTAAGATTTTTTTCTTCTATTCCAGGTTTGAATTATATTAGCTGAAAAGGATCCGACTGAATCCTTATCAGAATTAAGATAATTATTCAACAAGAAAGCTGACTGAGCAGGAAATAGTTTGCATTGAAGTTGGTAACATTTTCTTGAGATTTAGTAAGGACTAAATACACATTTTGTTGCTAAGTTTGAGCCATTCTGTTCAAAACAAATTTTCTGCTGTTTTTATGTAGAGAATGAATCTGAAAGATTCATGAAGAAGCAATTTAAAAAGAACAAAAGGGAGAAAAAAGAAATGTCTTTGCTAAGCTGGTTAAGTAGTAAATTTTAAAAGTAAAAGCAGAAAAAGAAAATGGCCTCTAAAATAAAGGAAATGTGTAGATTTCAGAATGTTGGAGTTAGATAATTCTCAAATTCAGTGACTTGCTAAACTAAAACAAAAGTAGTGTAAAATGTAAGTTTTATATTAAATAGTAAAAATAAACTTTAGTGATTTAAGGGCTAGCAAATATTAATGTTATGTTCATAATGTTTTATCTTCGATACTGTCCTAGTAATTTTCTCTTTCAAAAAAAAAATAAGGAATTAAAATGCCACTAGAGAGTGATACTATGTATTTTAATGTCTTTGTATTTCAATAGAATTTGATAAAATGAAGAAGATATACTGAGATTTTCAGTATTTTTCAATTTATTTCTAACAACAGAATTAATTCAGTAATACACTCAGTACTCTAAAGGCAATCTTTGGAAAGTTCTGTTTCCAAATGAAATGACATAGTCTAAACAGAACATCCTTCAGCCAGAACAACCAAAAATATGCATGTAAACAAAAAAATCATGTATTTATTAAATGTGACTAAGAACAATAAGCACAAAGAAACCCAAAGGAACTAAATCTTACTGACAGATAAGTCCTGTTTCGGCCAGCAGGGATCTGTGGCCACTGTTTGTCACTGGGTCTAGGTGAGCCGAGGACTGGACCTGCCACAGGCACAGGAACTCTGCTTGATTAAAGAGAATCCAGAGGAACTTTTCACAGCCACATGGCCATTCTAAATGATGAGCCTGAGTAAGAGTCCTAGCTGAAGAGCTAGATCTCTTCACACTGCTTCTAATTCTCCTGTATGGGACTCTTCCTGAGTTTGCAGCAGTGTGGGTACAACAGAATTTGGTGTCTTGGCTAGAAAGAAGACACGTAACCTCAGGTTTCTCCAATTCTTCAATTTTCTACTGGAGCAAGGGGCCTCTTGTATACATAGGACACATAGCCTTTAATAACTTTTGAAACAGGAGGTAAAACAAAACTAACTACAGCAGTAACACTGCTCCAATTCAGCTTAACTACTGATTGGATTGAGTCAAAATATTTAGCCGGTCATACTACCTGCCTGGAATATTTCACCTCTGGGGTGAAAATAATATTTACTTCCATTTCTATGGGTCTTTGAAACACAATGTCCAGAAAATAATCATTATGAGATTAAAAAAGAAGCAGAAATTGTGATCAATAATCAGGGGGAAAATAAAAAAAATAAAACAATAAACAAGTTTTAAAAAGGATCCAGAATTTGGCATTAACAGATAAAGATTTTTTATGTCAGTATTTTAAAGAAATTATAGCAAAAAAGAGGTAAATAAAATCACATGCAAAGATTGAAAGGAAAACATGAGAACAATGTCTCACCAAATCAAGAATACCAATCAAGAGATAGAAATTATTTTTAAAAAGACCCAAATAAAAATTCCAGAACTGAAAAGTACAATAATTGATACGAAAAATTCATTAAAAAGGCTTACTAGCAGATTTGAGCAGGTAGAAGAAAGAATCAATGACTTGAAGATAGGAGAGTTGAAGTTATCCAGTCTGAGGAGTAGAAAGAAATATGGACAGAGCCTAAAAGCTCTTGGGAGATCATCATGTATACCAACAGACACATAAGGGTATTCCCAGAAGGAGAGAAGAGCAAAGGGACAGAAAGACTATTTGAAGAAATAATGGCTGAAAAATTCCAAAATTAGATTCGAAATGTTAATATCCACATTCAAGAAGCTCAACAAACTGCAAGTAGGATAAAATCAAAGAGATCCACACTGAGGAATGTTATAATCACACTGTTGAAAACCAAAGACAAGAAATCTTGAAAGCAGCAAAAGATAAACAACTCAGCAGATGTTAATCTTATTGAGATTTGCACATGCTATCTCATCAGAAACCAGGGAGATCAGAAGAAAGTGGGATGACATAGTTCAAGTGCTAAAAGAAAAAGAAAAAAGAAAAAACTGTTAACCGAGAATTCTATATCCTCCAAAACCATCCTTCAAAAATGAAGGAGAAATTAAGATATTCTCAGATAAACAAAAACAGAGCTCATTACCAGCATACCTGTGCTGCAAGAAATGCTAAATATTGTCCTTTAGACTGAAATGAAGGAATCTGAATCCACAAAAAGAAATAGAGATCACAGATATAGGCGACTATTAGGTAAATATAAAAGTCAGTATAATTGTATTTATGACTGTAACTTCTCTTTATAGAAAAGTAGACTCCATATAGTTTTAAAGAAAACTGTAAAGACAATAAGTATAAATCCTTGTGAATGGGCACACAATATATAAAGATGTAATTTATAACAATAACAACATAAGGGGGGGTCAGAGTTAAATAAGAACAAAGTTTTTATATGCTACTGAAACTAAGTTGGCATTTATTTGAAATAAATTTTTACAAATTCAGATGTTAATCGCAATCCCCAAGATAATCACTAAGAAAATAAGTCAAATATATATAGCAAAAGAAACAACCAGGGAATTAAAAGAATATATTAGAAAATATCTATTTAACCTGAAAGGAAGCGGCAGTGCAAGTACTGAGGAAAAAAATATACAAGACATATAGAGATTGAATAGCAAAGTGGTGGAAGTCCTTTCTTACCAGTAATTACATTAAATATAGATTTACCTCTCCAATTAAAATCGATATTGGCAGAAAGAATTTTTTAAAAGATCTACTTATATGCTGTCTAAAAGAGACTCATTTTAGATAGAAAGACAAATAAGTTAAAAGTGAAAGAATGGAAATAAATTATACCACACAAACAGGAACGAAAAAAAGAGCTCAAGTGACTATGCTAACATCAGACAAAATAAGACTTTCAGACAAAAATTGTAGTTATATGTCAATTATATCTCAGTAAAATTGGAGAAGTATTAAAAGGGACAAGGAGGGACAATTACAATAATAAAAAAGTGACCTCATCAAGAAGATTTAACAATTATAAACGTATAGACACCTAACAACAGAACACCAAAATACATGGAACAAAAACTGACAGAAATAAAGGAAGAATTTAACAGTGATATCTGGGGACTTCAATACTCTACTTTTGATAATGGATAGAACAACTAGACAGAAGATGATCACAGAAATATGACTTGAACAATGCTATAAACCAACTAGATCAAATGATGTACACATTCACAGCAGAACACACATTCTTCTTAAGTGCATGTGAAATATTTTCTAGGACAGACCAAATGTTAGGTCACAAAAAAAGTCTCAATACAGTTTTTAAAAAATTTAAGTCACTCAAAACCTCTTCTCTGACCACATGAAATGAAATTAAAAATCAATAACAGAAGGAAATCTGGAAAATTCCGACACATGAAAATCAATTAATCAGTCAACCAGTGGACCAAAGAAGAAATCACAATGAATTAGAAAATACTTTGAGATTAATAAAAATAAAAACACAGCATGCCAAAACTTATGAGGTGCAGTGTAAAGAAAGGACATTTATAGCAGTAAATATCTATATTAAAAAAGAAGAGCGATCTCAAATCAATAACCTAAACTTCTGCCTTAAGGAAGTAGAAAAAAATGAGCAAACCAAAGTCAAATAAAACAGGAAGAAGGAGATAATAAAGATTAGAGTGGAGATAAAAACAGCTTTGCCTCTCTAAAAGTGGCCCAGTAGCAACGACATCAGAGGCACTTTTCCCATGACTAATACTGACGTATACTCCTATCCTTCAGATTTTTGATCTATAAGATTAAATACAATATAATGTAATATCTATTTTATATAATGTTTATATGTAATTACATATAATGTACTATGATACTAAGAATAACATAATACCAAAAAGGAAACAGGACTCCTCAAATGTAGTTGATTCTCAAAATTAGGAAAACAGCAGTTTAGGTTAGCAGCTTTTGTTACCAAAAAGCAAAAATGCCTTTGAGGTTATCTGGGCCAGTGATACAGGGCAAAGGGGTCCACTTAAAATTGACCACCAGCCAAACTGTGAATATATAATGTTAAAAAAAATTGGAATTTTCGTGGAGGGGCAACAAATAGTAACATTTTTCCCTTTCAAGTTAAAAAAAAAAAATTAACCATAAGGGTCAATCTGCTGGAGCTCAGATGATCACTTTCATTTTTAACAATGAATCCCATCAGAAAATGTGGTATTGGATATACAGCCCAATATATTGGCTAATTCTCTCCCTAAATTAGACTGTGCACCCTGCCCCAGCTGGTTCAGTAGAGAGCCTGCCCTGCATGTTTACGCAAGGCATCCTGCCTCTGACTGCCTCTGAAGCAGAGAGAAGCTGTAACACTAATACCTCCACCCCATCACTCAAAGAACACCCTGTCAACAAGCTTACAACTTTTTTCTTAGTATCAATTCATTTTCCATGAGACAGCGAGATGAATCAAAAAGGAACAGTAGGCTTACGTGCCCTATGAAATACATAACTTCACAAAACATTGGTTTTATACTTTTAAACAATATAAATTCCATATTAAGAATATAAGACAATACACACACCTGGCTTAAACTTTTAACAGCATGAAAAAAATAAAATGAAAAAATTCTCCTTTGTATCACAGTGCTTCAGTGCATTTCCCTAGAGAAAACCACTGTGTTAATATTCTTATATATTCTTTCAGAAGGATTTAATAGCTATTTAAGAGTGTGTGTATATATATATATATATTTTCTTTGAACACAAATGGGAGAGTACTGTACTTATAATTCTTCATTTTGCATTTTCATTTTATGATAAATGTTGGGGGTGTTTTCATATCAGCACATGTAAATCTATCTTTCTCTTTTTAATACTTGCAAAGTATTCCAGTGGATGAATGTATTATACATTTAGTGTCCTACTGATGATTGTTTTAATTATTAATAGTCCCTTATTATTACAATAAAAGTTGCAATAAAAGCTTTTGTCCTATAGATTCTTTCTGTAAAATGGATAAATATTTCTCCCCCCAGCATCCTTGGCATTATTTTGCATCACTAAATATTTCATCTTTTGCCAATTCACTGCTCAAAAGTAGCTCATAGATAATTCTATTTGCTTTTCTTTGTTTATGAGTGATGGTGAATAACTTTCCATATGGTTAGAATCTATTTTTTGTTAACTCTACATTCATCTCCTCTGTCCATTTTCCTATTGCCTTTTTGAAAGTCCATGGTTCAAAATAATTAAATAGGGCTTCATATTCCAACTTTGAAGCTTACTGTAACATGCAAGATACTACAGAGCTTGTGATATATTCAGGCTCTCAGAGACAGGTCTCAAAGCAATAGCTTAGATTTTTTCCCAAGTCATTACTAAAATTAATACATTAACAATTTAGGTGAGATCAGATGACTTTCCTCCAGCATCATTTATAGATGTAAGAGGTCTTGAGACATACCAACAAAAAATGTTGTTAAATTTAAAATGGGTTGTCAAGGACATTTGCCATAAATAAATGTCACATTTTCTATAAAACGTAGCATGGTATCATGATTCGTGTCTATTTAGTCAGCACCAATCCATGTGGCTTGAGATTAAGCAGACACTACAAATTGCCAATTGCAGAAATGCATGGTTTGTAAGTTTTCCAGCCAAAAATCAAGAAAATTTTCTTCTGCGTGGTGATTACTGAAGATGTTCATGACTGATTATGGCCCTTCAGGCAGTCTATAAAACAAGACTTGGAATAACGTCGTAAGATCCCGAAAAGATAAATAGATAACCACTAATAGAAGAATATTATTACAAGATAGACTGGTTTACAAGAGGAAATTAGGTGCATTAGCTCAATGCATTTTCAAAAAATCTAAAGCATGTGGTCAGAGCAGCTATTTTCTGTATTTTTAATATTTAGAGTGATCAAAATATTGAGTAAGCTCATGTTTCAAAGAAGTTATGATTTTTATAATTCCCTTTGCATCAGGGACAATCTTAAACAATGTTCTATAATCCGCAACAACTCAGTTACTGTCTTGATAATAAGGGCTTATTTTAGGAGAACAATCTGTAGATTACTCAGTAAATCATCCTGTGAAAGTCTATGAAGACTGCCCAACTTCTAGTTTGTGTCTTTCTGGATTTGATTTCTTAACTGTTTCTTCAATAAAAGCTACAATAATTATTCATAAATGTAATAAATTAAGCAAAATAGTTATTAAATATAGAAAGAACTAATAAGGAAGCTTTTTAAAATGGCACAAAAGATAATTTTCTGAAATTATGAGTGACTGATTATCTTTTTTTTTTTTTTTCTTTTTTTTTTATAGCTACTTTATTTATTTATTTATTTATTTATTTATTTATTTTTTTGGCTGTGTTGGGTCTTCGGTTCGTGCGAGGGCTTTCTCTGGTTACGGCAAGTGGGGGCCACTCCTCATCGCGGTGCGGAGACCGCTCTTCATCGCGGTGCGCGGGCCTCTCACTATCGCGGCCCCTCCCGTTGCGGAGCACAGGCTCCAGACGCGCAGGCTCAGTAGTTGTGGCTCACGGGCCCAGCTGCTCCGTGGCATGTGGGATCTTCCCAGACCAGGGCTCGAACCCGTGTCCCCTGCATTAGCAGGCAGATTCTCAACCACTGCGCCACCAGGGAAGCCCTGATTATCTTCATAGAATCAGAGTTACATTAAAAAATAATCTTACTCGTTTAAGGAATATTTATGGTTTGATTACTATGTACCAAGCAATGTTTTATACGCTAGGATATGGCAATGAACAAAATGGAGAAACACCCCTAACTCATGGAATTTCCATTCAGTTAAGCAAAGAGAAAAATAAAGGAAATCTGAATAGAAAGAAGTATTCAGTGGGGTGACTGTGAAAAAAAAATAATTTCTGCCAACATCTTGTTCTAGAGCTTTTTAAGATAAGAATTGATCTTCAGAACTAGAAAGCAACTCAAGATTCTGAAGCATCTAAGAAAAATAAGACCACATTATATTAAATATGCTATAGTTGGCAAAATCAGGTTACTATTTTGAGTCTGATTTCTTTTCTAAATTTAGTACATCTTTACACTGTCACTACATATAGACCTGTATGATTCTTTGTAAATTGACATTAAAATTAAAATTTGCATTCCCTAAAATGTCCCTAATTGCCTAGTTCGCCTGACACTCAACATGGGGAACCCCTGTTCCTGGTTTCATATGTATCCTTCCTGAAGCTATTATATATATATATTCAAGCAAATAAATTGTTAACTTCCTCATTTTTATGCAAAAAATAAAAACACATAAGATACTTACTATTCTGTGATTTTTAAAGTTTTCTTTACAACACATGTGGACATCTTTCCACATCAGTATATAAAAAGATCCTTCAATTTTTATAACTGCACAATATTTCTTTTTATGGATGCACCATGTTTGTGTCTTTTATCTTTCCCCGATATTTTATATACAACTATTAAAATCACTCTAAGTAAAAAACACTGGAGCATTTTTAGTGGTATTTTTATTGTAATTACTTAAAATATTCTATTTTATTTTTACCTCCATCATATTGTAATCTGGAAGGAACAAAATGTGACTATTAAGTTTAAACATATTAATGTTATTTTAGGAAATATCCAAATTTTAGGAAATATCCAAATATCCAAATCCAAATATTTTGGATTTGTTGCTTGCAACTAATTTTTTTTTTTAATAAAAATAACTACATTGCGCTACTCTTTAAAATAGTCTGGAAAAGAGGGGGATTCAATCCACTTGGGGAATAACTGGAAAAAAAAATTGATTGGCAGGAGAGAAAACAGGACTAGGTTAAAATAGGCCAGATTGAATGTTGGGGGCTGGATAGAGAAAGATCTATAACCTCTACGATATAAAGAAAATAAATGTAATGGGGGGTTGTTCTACCCTAAAAATTCTCTCTTGAAAAATAGATATTTATACACCATTGAAGTAAAATTTTTATGATAACAAGTTCTCTTAATGCAAAGAGAACACAAGAACATAAAAGCCTATGGGTAAAAGAAGGATGACCAGGTATGAAAGAAGAGGAGCATCTGGTAGAAATAAGTATGTATGTATTGCGTGCCTATCTATTCCTCCCTTTCCCCCTCCTTATTAGGAGCCAGGTTTCCTTTGGGGAAGTGTCATTTACACCCATTTGTCATTTACACCACATTTACCTAATGGTGTGGCAGTCATGCAGTTGTAGGTAAGACTGAATTCACCCTTGACCCTGGGAAGAGAGTAATTTTCCTACTGAAAAAATTTGTTCTGGTTACCCAACCCCAAGTAATCAGCAAAGAACTGGAGACTTTGGCCAGGAATACCATACTAAGAACGTTTACCTCCCCCTAAACGATAGCCACGTTGCCATCATGAAATATGCCTCCTGTGGTTGAAGATAGTGCACAGAAGTACACATCTCAAGAGAAGCACAACGAGTTGACACTACAGCCCTGTTCAAACCATGGCTGTTCATCATACTTCCATTGGAACTTTTAGGTGTATAAACCAAAATATGCCCCTTAATATTTCAGTAAGTTTGGTTTGTGTTTTCTATTTCTTTCAGGTGGAAGTATCCTCACTGATATAAATGAGGGGACAGGGAGAAGAGGGGGATGGTAGGCAGAGGAGCTGAAAGTTAAACTTGGTCTATGGTTTATATTTGTTTATTTAGAAATTCTCTTGAATTTCTCTGTATAATTGTCCTGGAAAAGGACAGGTAAACAGGGCTGGTTCTATATCCGGCTTCTGAATCTATATCTGTATTTATATCTATTCATATCTCTGGTCTCCTTCCCTAGTTTTCTCTCAATGCTGGTGTTCCTATGCCTTCAGTTCTTTATCTTATTTCAGTCGTATGTTTGTATCATAACAAAGATACCTCTATAATCTTTCTTAATTTACGCCCTGTCAGATTACGTTACCTTCCTATTAACTCTGTTCACTTTCTAGGCTCAAAGTATTATTTGAAAGTATGCAGTTATTAAACCCATACTGTAATTACTAACTAGTTCAGGGATACTATGGATGGAATCAGGAAAAAAAAATAAAAACCACCGAATATTAACACTTAAGCTGTATTTCTATCTTCTGCTAGTCAGTGAGAATCTAAAACATTAGTCATAAAAATAGCCATGTAATAATACAGCCCAAGTACTGGTGAGCAGAGAGAAAGTTGAGTATCTGAACCAAATGCCAAGGACCATCTCAAAGTTTTCTAGACTTGTGATGTCGAACCAAAAAGTTATATGAATTCGGAATCTGCCAGAGCCAGTGAGGAAAAGAGCCTCACAATCTCAAACTAGAAACCATTGCCATAGGTTCTTGAGAGTTATGAAAGAAAAGTTGCTTTCTAACTAGCTTATCCCTCAGATCTTTATAAACAAATAACAACATCAAGCATTTTACCAGGAGGTAAACAGAGACGTTGAAAAATGCAGGCAGAAAATGACAGTTGTACTCTACAATATTTATTACCAAGCAATTATATTCTGCATTTGTCAGCAAGTATGTACACAAGGTGCCAATCTTTGGATGACAATGACCTTACCTAACAAGGAGCAGGGCAAACATACATCACAGCGTGCCTGATACTATTCCTGTATATACTTCTTTTATCCATGTTTGTAATTATTAATACTGCCCTTTCACTTTTAAATATTTTCTGTTTTGGAAGATGTCATATGGTCACCCTACTTATGGGGTGTGTAATCATGTATAAATATAAGGAAGGCTAATAAAGGGAAAGATGAATACTCTGTTAATATAGATAGCAAAAATAATCTTCCCCTTGTAATCAAAACATCTGCAAATAGATTATGAAACTAGGGAGTTTACTGACAATTGGAAAACTTCAGCTTCCAATTATTCCTCCAGAAAAGTATTATTTCCTAATATATGTTAAAGTACAAATTTTCTGAGTTAAAACAGTCAACTAGTTCTCATCATGTCAATAGCACAAGTAGAGCATTTTGCAGTAATCAGGATTCCAGAAAGGAGGACAGGAGAAGATAGGGAGATAGGGAAGGAGGGAGGGAAGGATGAATAACAGCTTATAATCCAATGGATTTTATTATTACCTTAAGCATTTTTTCTGTTGTGATGAATAATAATGAACGTGCAAGAGGTAAGTCAGAAGTGAGAAGACATCCTCCAGAAATATGTTTATTAATTCAACAAACATTTATACTCACTTGCAAAGTGCCTAGCAATCTTACCTCATTATATTCAACTTTATTCTGCTTTATTAAACTGACTAAGCAGCAAGTGGGTTTTCCTTTTAGTCTCATGACTCAGATGCTGTCCTTAGCATCCCCAAATGTACATCCTGAAGACCTCAACCAAAACTCTCAGAGGCCACACATAAAGTGAAGACAGATGTTGTCAAAGTAGCCTGCAGCTACTGCAGCTTTGTATCTTTATGCGTAACCAGCAACAAAATCCACTTACACAAATTGAAAGTTTATAAGTAGCACATTGTACTCCAGGCCCTGGATTTTATGTGATTTACAGCTTTGGATTTTAAGCTGAACGTTTTACAATCTGTTTTATTTGTTAAACATATTTCTCCTGTTAATCTACATTACAAAGAACACTCTCATAAGTAGAGCTGTTACTATATCCTTCTCATTTTATTTCCCCACATTTGCTTGTATATAAACAGAAGTAGGATAGAGAACTATGAAACGGCAGTGCTGCTTGGATGCCTGGGTGACTGGGAGATGCAAGGCTCTAAGGACGTTGCTAGGAAGCTGCTCTCACTATGAAATAGCCAATCGTCGCAGCCAATCAGATCAAGAGCCCTGCGTGGGATGACTAGGGGATTTTGAGCTCTTTACTCCACATTATTGCTGAGGATCATTCTCCGAGCTACATTTCCTTCAACTGATTAAAATGCATGTATTATCTCTTACCATCTTATCCTGTCATACGGCTTTACAGTATACGTGGCTGAGAAATTGTCACACAGAATCACAGAAGGGATGACTTCAGTAAGGGTGAAAATTCATCTCACATTTTCCTTATTATTTTTAGCTTGCTTTTACAATGGGGTTTTCTCAGAATCCATTACCAAGAGGTTTTTTCTTTGTTTGTTTGTTTTTTGACCTCTCACCCAGGAAAGGTGATTGCAGTTGAGTCAAAATTCAATTTAAGCCCGGGGGCTGCTACCAATGTGAAGTTGGTGAGTCTTATGGGTTGCTCTCTCCCCCTTGCCTCATCCTGGCAATGATAAGGATTTGTGTACACCCTACCTCAACCACTCATTCTCAGAGTCAAGCAAGGTTTCACAGGAAAAAGAATTTTGAAAGACATTTAGACTGAAAAATGGAAGATAGCATGATAAAGTTTTTTATTTTTGTTTTAGTTATTGCCCTCGAGGCTATAACACTGTTCAGTAGAATTTTCTGCAGTGATCAAAGGAGCACTTGAAATGTGGTGTGAGTGAGGAATCGGTTCATTTTGTTTACTTTTAATTAATTTTAATTTAAATGTGCACATCCTGCTAGTGGTTGCCATAACAGACAGCATAGCTCTAGGGCATTGAATAGTTTTTATTATTTATTGCCTTCTAAGACTGTTTTTAAACACTTGCAAATTATCAACCACTAACCTAATAAAGCAAGTTAGTCTAGAGGATATAAGAATTAATGAGATCTAGATTTCTAGCCTTCTCTAGGGTAGGCCATCTTAGAAATAAAGATTATCTTTAAAATATCTCAGATTAAGAAAGGAACTTGTTAGTGACTATATTGTTAATAACTATATTTTACAACTATATTGTTAACAGAAAATCTCTTTACTCATGACTCTCACTATGACAATGTATATACTGATATATACACACACAGTCTATTTATCTCTCTATATAGCATATTCTGTCAGGTTCAGGGATTTTACTGTGGAATGGTTCATTAGGGAATCAGAATGCTTGGTATAAAGTCTTGACAATGATACTTTTCTTGCTCAATTTACTCTTTTCTTCAAACACCTTCAATAACTTCCTGTAAGTGACAGAATAACATCCCAAAGCTTTAGCATAAATTGTGAAGCCTCCTCCTACTCACAATAAGCAATTCACCTCCTTCTCTGCTTTTTCACATGTTCTACAAGTAATTATTGAGAACCTACTATATACAAGACGCTTTGCTAGGTGCTTCAAGTACACTAATGAAAATATAGTGTCTTACCTCTGGTGATGATTACATTTTAGTAGGAAATATCAATAAAAATAATTACTATATTATTTCATGCCTAATATTAAATTGGGATTTTATGAAACGAAAGTAAAAGATGGGATTGGAGATCTCATTTGGGTCTGGTTTGTGAGGGTCCCAGAAAGCCTTCCCTATGGAACTTATAGTTAATCCTAAAGGTTGGCAGCAATTAGTCAGGGTAGAGCATTCCAAATGGGAAAAACAGCATGACTGTGCTATGGTGTTATCTCGGCCTTTCTTCTCCTCCTCCACGTGCTGAAACACTATTTGTTCGTCTAACTTACATAGGACCACTTTTGGAAAGCGATCCTATCCCAGAACCCCCATCACAATGAACCTTGCTCTGACACAGAACACATCACAGCCTGACACATTATAATTGCTTGTATTTCTGTCAGTCTCCCATTTAGACCTTGAATACCTCCATAGAAATTGTCTTCATACTTACATCCTCTAGTATTTATTTTTTGCAGGGCCCTGAATAAATTTGAGAGATATAAGAATGAATAACTTAAGTGCCCTTCACTTTAAAAGTTCAAATTAGAAAGGGAAGGGAGATATGGAACTTAATCTTTGTTATTCTGTTTGATCCTTGCTATAATAGGGACCTGCCAAAAATGTAATGCAGTAACGAATAAGTTTTTTTTGTAGGTAAGTATAGAGAGAAAAGTAGCATGTACCCAAATAAGTATTTTGTATATGCTGCCAAAATTTAGTCCAGGAGAGCTACTGGAATAAAGATTGGTAAAAACAGCCAGAATATAGTGAGACAGAGGTAATAAAAAATAATGATAAGAGTAGATCAATCATTCTGTGGAAATAAATCCACTGTAAATATACTGTGTCCATCAAAAAGAGCCCTGAACTGTTGCTAACGAAATATGTAGCATGGGCAATCACTAACCTGAGCATGTTTCCTCTTCCATAACATGCAGAGCTTGTATGGATTTGAGTAGTGTTTTCTAAAGGGTCTTCCGTATAGCTTCCTGAAATGTTAATGCTAAAAAGTGATTTGTGAAAGCTCTGGATTAAATAAAATTCTGTAAGTTTCTTAGACTAAGACTTGCCATAATCTATCAAGGCTAATGTGCAAAGTAGCTCACTAGAGAGGTCCATTAAATGCCTTTCTCAAATCTATTTGAAACATAAAGCCTGTGCATCATTTATGTATATAATTACAACTTATGACAAGAGACATAAAGGAAAAAGAACAGGGAGACTTCCCCGGTAGTCCAGTGGTAAAGAATCAGCCTTCCAATGCAGGAGACATGGGTTCGATCCCTGGTTGGGGAATTAAGATCCCACATGCCATGGCGCAACTAAGCCCGTGTGCTACAACTACTGAGCTCGCGAGCCACAAACTACAGAGCACACGTGCCCTGGAGCCCGCGCGCTACAACTAGAGAGAAGCCCATGCCCCGCAATGAAGAGATCCCACATGCCTCAAACAAAGATCCCGCGTGCTGCAACTAAGACCCGATGCAACCAAAAAAAAATTAAAAAAAATAAGGACAGGGGCTATGAAATGGTATAACCTACTATAGATTATAGGTTAAGTGGCTTGGAAATACCTCTGTGAGATCAGAATTGTGACATGAGGATGGAAAGAAATCATGTAGAGGACGGTGACAAGCATTTCAGCAATAGATGCAGTATGTACAGATGCCCTAATGGTGAAAAATTACTTGGCTCATTCATTTTAGGTGCTAAAAAGCCACAGTGGATTAAGCATATGAAGCAAGGGAGAGGTCAGAAAAAGCAAAGAGGCAGAGGTGGCTGGAGGCCTCTAAAATGGCCCTGCTGTGCTGACAGTTAATCAGCGCACTCCTTCCTTCATTGAGAAGCTCCAGGTAAGAAAAGGTGAGCTGAACAGCGTGTTTAATAACATGATTGATCTTTTTCCATCTGTCATAAGTACATTATGTCACGGCAAAACCGGAACAACAGTTCATAATCCGTGTACTATGAGTAACTCCAGGAGCCAGAAGTTAATTCTGAGCACAATGGAAAGCCATGGAGGATCTTCAAGCAAAAAAGTGATAGTCATTCTGCAGAAATGCACCGAGAATATGATGAAAACCAGATATGGTTGTTTCTGTCCATTGTTTACCTTTGCATATCTAAAATGTAATGATACCTGATTCTATTGCCGCGTCTGACCCTGTACTTAAGTCCAGTGAGGAAGAAAACGGGAGGAAGGGCTTCTCCTTTCGGCAGTTTCAACACCCCTGCACATTAGGGGCAGGACAGGAATAAAGATGTAGAGGAAGGACTTGAGGACACGGGGAGGGGGAAGGGGAAGCTGGGATGAAGTGAGAGAGTGGCATGGACTTATATACACTACCAAATGTAAAATAGATAGCTAGTGGGAAGCAGTTGCATAGCACAGGGAGATCAGCTCGGTGCTTTGTGAACACTTAGAGGGGTGGGATAGGGAGGGTGGGAGGGAGACGCAAGAGGGAGGAGATATGGGGATATATGTACACGAATACCTGATTCACTTTGTTATACAGCAGAAGCTCACACAACATGGTAAAGCAATTATACTCCAATAAAGATGTTAAAATATATATATATAGAAAAAAGGAGAAAAAAAAAGTAGGTACACACTGCTCAAAATCACCACTTTAATAATCCTGTTTTTTCATCTTTCCCTTTCATTTTTGTCCTGTCGCTGTTCTATCCAAAAGTGGAGTGAATAAATGACCTATCTGGGCAGAATCTATTATATTGTTGATTACACTATTCTTTCTCTTGTTTATTCCACATTAAAATTATTCTCCCTTGGCTTCCATACGTTTGTTCTCTATGTCTGTGTCTCTATTTGTGCTTTGTAAATAGGGGAAAGAGGGGGGGTGGGATGAACTGGGAGATTGGGATTGACAAATAAACAATATTGATACTATGCAGAACACAGATAACTAATGAGGGCCTACTGTATAGCACAGGCAACTCTACTCAATGCTCTGTGGTGTCCCAAATGGGAAGGAAATCCAAAAAAGAGGGGATATATGTACACGTATAGCTGATTCACTTTGCTGTACAGTAGAAACTAACACAACATTGTAAAGCAACTATACTCCAATAAAAATTTTAAAAAAATTATTCTCAGGAATGGATTTTAATTCTCTTTCTTTTGACACAAATTTTAAGTTTGGAATATTGTTTTTCTTTCTGTCTGGCCATCCTGTCTTACTTTCCAATACCATGGAAGCAAAGTATGAGTGTTCAAGGACTATACTGCTTTCCCTTGAATGCTGTAAAATTTCTTTCCTGAGGAAGAATAGCCCATTTAGAACTGCATGCAGTGCCACCTCGTGACAAAGAAGGTAATTGTTTTTAGTGAATAGAGCATCTGCACATTGCAATCTAATGCTTTGCGTAATTCACACCAAAAGGTAGAGGTTTTATAAAGTCAGCAGGCAGTGAGAAACAAATATGAGTATCTTAGTGTTTTCCCGCTATTTTTTCTAAGAAAATGTGATGATAGAAACTAAAAACAATAAACCCTTGGATTATTCAGTTTTAAGAATCTTCTTTGAAATGGTATATCTTGTTTGTACTCAATATGTTAGGTCAATGCAAAGGTAAGCCACAGGTTACATGATGGGCCGACATATTTAGCATCTCCCTAGGGTAAAAGCTTCTAGGTAACCAATCAAAATTATCTTATACTGGAGAGAGTGAAGCTGATGATACTTTTCCAAAAGCCCTCCTCTATCAGCAAGCTAAGAAATTACCTTCTGGATTTTCAGTACATAATTCATAGTTAGCACACAATTATTCTCAAGTAAACATACACATTACTTTATGGAATAGAGGCAATTCCTGCATGTATGCTTTGGAACACCAAGTTCTGATTTAATTGTTATCATGTGCCTTGCTCCACCTGGCACTTTTCTCTGGAAAACAGTCTACAAGTACAGAAAATGTTTGAACTCTATAGAAGAGAAATAGTCTCTTTTAAAATGGTGAAGACCAGTTTTTTGCTAAATATTATTGAAAATATGCATTATGTGACACATTGTCTTTTAGATTTTGCTCTCCTAATTACAAAGTTCTCAAATGCTTATTTAAGAATTCAGCTTGTTTTGGCCTCCTGCAAAGAACCAGCTGGGAAAGGATCGCACTCTCAGTTTAGTGAGTAGACTCAAGGAGAGAGACTACAGCTTATTCAAAATGTTGACCACAGAATTTTTTCTTTTTTTAATTTTCTAATGAAGTAAAATAAATCTTTGATTAAGTAAACTGCTGGCATTCTAAAGAACAATTAAATGTTAATGATTTTAGAGATTTTTACTAAAGAATGCTTGAGTAGGCTAAAACTCTGAAAGAGACACCAGAGGAAACTGCAGGAATAACATGGGGTTTTTAAAAGGGAATTTAATATTCGACAACTTTAATATCAAGAAAAAGATGTAAATTAATGTAGATCTACCACAATCATTCCCATAAGTCACTTGGCCTCTACTTTTTCTAGACTCTGAAAAAGTGACACATGCATTAAAAAGTTCCTTAATTTCTACTCCAACTCTATTTGTGGAATAGAATTTTCCTATACAAATAAATGTGGGCTCTGCTACAGGAATTGAACAAAAGAGCTCATTTTTCTAAAGAACTGCTTACTTATGAAGTCTTTTGATAACTCAGACATCTGGACAGCTGTGTTTAATCTGTACTTAGTTTCACTACTTGAATTCAAATTTTCTATAAAAATTCAAAATGTTAAGCATGGATACTCAATTTCATCTTCAAACAATTTAATATTTTAATGCGTCAGCTAATGTAGACACAAGAATGAGACCTGAGCATAATTCCCAGGATTGCTGGAGGCGCTGCCCTAGCTCCTCTGGAGAAGAAACATGAAGACGCCATTTGTAACTGTTAACTAGCTACTGAAAGTTACTGCCTAAGCCACAGCTTCAAAGGAGAGGAGAAGCATCAAACCAATGCGAAAAGCTACAGAAGCTTGGAACGGAAAAATCCTCTTGTACTAACGTTTCTGTATCATGTAATTTTTAAAGAACAGCAAAGCATGAACCCCCCAAAATCTGCTAAAAAGCAATCATCAGGAGAGAGTTTGCTTCCCCTCTCCGCTCTCCACCATGAAAGGACACAAGAAGTTGGCAGAATGCAACCTCCCAGAGGGTACTCACCAGAACCCGACCGTGCTGGCACTCCAGTCTCAGACTTCTGGCCTCCAGCACTGTGAGAAATAAATTTATGTTGTTCATAAGCCACTCATCCTACGGTAATTTGTTATAGCAGTCTGAACGAACTAAGACAATACCCAGCTGTTTTCACTAAAAGCAACACAACCACAACAAAACACCCTAACTGAATTACACTGAATGTTGTAAGCACTCTAAATGAATTCAGAACAAGATATTGCGGGACTTAAAAAACAACATAAACTCTTAGAGTTTCCCCTAAACTTGACACGCTTCTCTTACCGCCAAGGCTTTCTCCAAGATCTTTCCTCTAGAATGCCTCCCAGCGTCCCTTTATTCCTTTCAGCTGATCAAGTTCTACATTGTTGGAGACATCAGCATAAATAACAAATGACTTTCTTGCCCACCTCAAATCAATCAGCCAATCAGCTATTTGAGCACCCCTTTTACGTATGTCCGTAAAGAGTGAACTCACTCCAGCAAAACACACATCACCTGTGTTTCTCATTACACTAAAAAAGGCAAGGGCTCTGCTTTTTCACTCTTCCAATACCGGCACCTACCAGAGTATTGAATAAATAAATCCTAAAGTAGCCAATCTCACCTAATCTAAGGCCACATCTGAAAGATGCCAAAAGTAACAATAGGTTGAAGCTGCTACATCACTGATGAAAAACTGAAAGCTTATTTATGTGATGATTGGTTCAGTTATCCATCAATT
The DNA here is from genome assembly GCF_949987535.1 of Balaenoptera acutorostrata. Classification (NCBI taxonomy): domain Eukaryota; kingdom Metazoa; phylum Chordata; class Mammalia; order Artiodactyla; family Balaenopteridae; genus Balaenoptera; species Balaenoptera acutorostrata. Next base: position 82,101,760 of record NC_080070.1, on the reverse strand, counting down.
CGATTCAGCTGTTATGCCAGACTAAGGCTTTTAGGATTGGCATGCTTATGCATCAGTGTACTTTCATTTATTCTTATCTTCACAGATATTTACTGAGTTTCTATGTGCCAGGCACTGTGCAAACTGCAGGGTATATAATACTTAACAAAACAGACATAGTCCCCTGTTCTTAGAATAAGTTCATGAACCATTTTGCTATTGTGTATTCACCTGACCTGAGTTTGAAGAAGTCCAGATAAAATGTAGGAAAGGGTAACAGAACTAGGGAAGTCCAGAAAGCAAGCTGTCATATTTTTAGTAGTATGTGAACACTTGAGAAGTACTATGAAGTTAGAAAAGCTATCTTGAATCAAATCTCCTTTTAAAAGTTTAGGAAAACTAAGAATAAGAAAGCATAAATACCTAATCCCAAACGTAGTTGTAACAGGAAAAATAGAATAAAAACCAGGATAACATTTTTACAAATAATGAAAACACACCAGAAGACACACCCACAAAGAGAACAAAATGAGCTAGCAGATATTTGGAAAATGATTAAAAACATGAGGAAAAAACATTAAAAATAATTTTAAAAGCTCAGAAATGAGTTGATAAAATGCAGGGAAGACAGAAATTTTAAAAATTCAAACATTAAAACTATAAGAAAAATAATAATGAACAAATACAACAAATAATGTCTTCAGATAGAAATAAAAGGTAAAGATGGAAAATTTTTTATTTTAAAAAAGAATGAAAACAGATTAAAAGGGATAAAAAAGTAATATGTATGTATTTTGTGTGTGTGTGTGTGTGTATATATATATATATATATATATATATATATATGAATATAGAAATCCCTAAAGGCAAAAACAAAAGCAAAGAAAACCAAGCTACTATTAAAAGCTGTAATTCAAGGAAGTATTTCTGAATTTAAAAATTTTTTGAAACTACTTAATGAAAGAACGCACTGCATACTTAAGAATATTAATTTAAGTGAACAACACCAAGACATAGTCAATAAAATTACTGAATATCAAAAAAATAAAAAATTATTTTAGGTGTCAAAAGAGCCCTTTGCTCTTGCAAAAAGAGCAAGTGACTCATAAAGGAAATAAAATTAGCTTGTCATCAGACTTTTCAACAGCAACTCTTTATAGCAGAAGAGGAATATTTAAGATACTAAAGGAAAGAAACTGTGGACAAAAGACTTTATATCTAGCAAAACTGACTTTTGATTATAAAGGGCACAGGTAAATTTTATCATCATGCAAGAACTCAAGAAATATTTTTTTCAAGAATCCCCCTGAAGGGCTACCCTGGTGGCGCAGTGGTTGAGAATTTGCCTGCCAATGCAGGGGACACAGGTTCGAGCCCTGGTCTGGGAAGATTCCACATGCCGCAGAGCAACTAGGCCCGTGAGCCACAATTACTGAGCTTGCGTGTCTGGAGCCTGTGCTCCACCACAAGAGAGCCCGCGATAGTGAGTGGCCCCCGCTTGCCACAACTAGAGAAAGCCCCCGCGCAGAAACGAAGACCTAACACAGCCATAAATAAATAAATAAATAAAATTTTAAAAAAAAGAATTCCCCTGAGAAATTTACTAGAGAAATATCTTCGGTTAAAACAAGTAGAGAGGGACTTCCCTGGTGGCGCAGTGGTTAAGAATCCACCTGCCAATGCAGGGGACACGGGTTCGAGCCCTTGTCTGGGAAGATCCCACATGCAGCGAAGACCCTAACGCAGCCAAAAATAAATAAATAAATAATAAATAAATTTATTAAAAAAACAAAACAACTAGAGAGTCACCTACATAAAAACTGGTGGTGACTGTTAAACATACAGTAACTTGTAACATCAAGATGAAACTAGTATTAAAAGAGGAGTGTAGTAATGGCTATATGATTTGAAAATACATACAAACTATTTTTAATGGTCAGAGAATATGTAAGGTATTTTATTAAACTTTAAAAAAATAACATTTTCAGTAAGCTTATCAGTGGTTGTATATTAGTGCTGCCATAGTTGTACTACGTTGTACGCATACTTGTATGTGTACTGCCACACACATACTGAAATAGTTGCGTGCATAATATATTATAAAGCAGTGAGTGATTATAGGAAACTCTAATTCCTTTCATCACATGTGTCTTTGAAAACCAGAATTCCGGGTTGAAAGAATGGAGATACAGATGTAAATAAGATGGAAGTTAAGTAAAAGTCTTGGAGTCCCGAATTTGAATTAGAAATATTAGTATAAACTCATGAGGTTTGTTATTCTTAATATTACATATTACATATGTGTGTGTATATATACCCGCAGATTCCTATCTTGGCTATTCAACCAAATACTTATCTAGATATTCCTGTGAAGGGATTTGCAGGTGTAATTAAAGTCCAAAAGTTATGGAGAGTATCTTGGTTAGCTGACCTAATCACTTGAGTACATTAAAAGCACAGAGTTTTCTCCTGCTGCTTGTATAAGAGGTCGGAGAATCAAAACACAAGAGATATGCATACCAAGTCATCACATTGTACACTTTAAATGTCTTTCAATTTCATTTGTCACTGATACCTCAATGAAGCTGGAAAAAAGGAAGCAAGCAAACAAACCAAAACTCCACAAAACACACGGCAGATTTGGCATGCCATTCCTTATGTGAAGTTGGACAAAGGATCACGTGAAAAGGACATGAAGAAGGCTTCTAGGAGCTGTGAGTGACCACCAGTCAGGAGCCAGCAAGAAAATGGGGCTTCAGTCCTGCAGCCTGAAGGAACAAGATCTTTGGAAAAGCTGAATAAGCCTGAAATCAGATTCTTTCCTTGAGTCTCCAGGTAAGAAGGCAGCTCACCCAACATTTTTATTTCAGCCTTGTTAGACTCTAAGCAGAGAACTGTGTAGAACTGGACTTTGGAACTACACAAGTGTGAGATAATAAACACAGATGTTGTTTTAAGACTTGAAATTTGTGATAATTTGTTACTCAACAATAGAAAACATACAATCTTAGGACATTCTGTTATACTAGAGCAAGGAAGCCATCGGACCACAAAGGTAACATCAAAAAGACTCAGGAGCCATTTTCAAGAAACCTCACTGGACAAAGATGAGACAACTTGAGCTTTAAAAATAATAATAATTGAAGTGGATAAATCCAGCATATAATTTTAAACCCATGTTTAAATCTACGTGGTCATCATAATATAAAACAACTGGTCACATATGGAGGAGGATAGGGAAATTTTTTATCTTGAAAACTGATAAATAAAAGAGAAACCTAGCATTTATATCTCTAAGTAAAGAAGAGATGAGGGAAGGAGTCCTTTAGAGAGGTTTCCCAGCTAATAAATTATAAGGAAATGATAACTTTAGAATATCATCATTTTGTTACCTCTTAATGGATCTTTGCATTGAGTACCAACATCTGCGATCATGAAAAAGAGACAATCAGACATAGTGTTCCTGATTAAAGAATATAACACCACTTGTACTCTTGTCAAAGGGCTATAATCTCAGTCTAATCATGTCTCTGGATCCAGCTGCCAATTATGAGGAAATACAGAGGACTCATCAACATCTTAAACTAGATGATGAGTTTTCAATCTGTAAAGTCTAGTCTGTGGGGAATTCTAAGATTAATTGGCCCAGTTTCTTCAGCAGATAAATTGTAAGGAAATGAAAGGAATGGAGAGGGAAACTGAAATTGAAAAAGAATAAAGCGGCATATGAAATTTGCAACATGGTCAACACTAATGTCTAGGAAGCACACTAGAGTGATAAAACTGTACAGTAAGGCAAGGAAGTGGTTGCTATAAAACCCAGGTTAGTGGTTTCTTTTGCGGGGAGGAATTCCTTGTGATTGTGTTGGACCACAAGAGCAGGCTTGCTGGCAAAATTTAATTTCTTGACCTGGTTTGTAATTACAAGGATGTTTGCTTTATAATAATTCATTAACCTTTATACTGACTTGTTTTCTTGGTAGTATTTTCTGTCTATATGTTTTATTTTATAACAAAATGATTTTAAAAGACCCTGCCTGGCATCTGTTTCATTTTCACCTGAGTATATGTGTTATTATTATCACCATGCGTGTTGCTGCATTTGGGTTGTTTGTGTCACATCCCTTTGGATTATAATTAAGAAAATACATGGTATTTCCTGCATGCATCTGAGCTGTGCAGTACTGTTAATTACTTCAATTTTAGATTTCTTGCTGAAGCTGATAAAATTTTACTCACCTGTCTTTTCCACCTTAAGTCATATTTATTAAACATGGGTATTTTCATGACTATGGAGTTTTCTTAAACAAGATGTCACCTCCTACCACCTGCTCCCCCCCTCCCAGATTTCTCTGAGAAAAACGACCAAGATAACTTGAAACTCCTCCAGCCTCACTGCTTTCCTCTGTGATTAAGCTAGTTTTCTAAAGTTGTGCCCAATCTATGAACCAAATTCCCAGGCCTGGCTGCAAATTTTAGCCTGAGAAGTAGGGCATCTCCAAATTCCTCTGTGACACATCCCACCCATTCCTACTAACATACTCATAGCTTCCTTGAAGAAGATTCATTGCAAGGATTCTCAGCCCTGATTGTTCATTAAAACCAACTGGAGGAACTATGAGAAAATATCCTCTGGTACTGCCTCAGACCAATGAAATCCGAATTTCTGTGGGTGGTAATACGTGTTTTTTCAAAGCTCCTCAGGAGGTTTTAATATGCAGTTAGGAATGTGAACTACAAAACTACTTATTTGTAAGAAAGTTTAATACACCTAATTCTTTTGTGAAGGGAACCATAAATTAGTTTTTTTTTTTTTTTTTGGCTGCGTTGGGTCTATCGTTGCCGCGTGCGGGCTTTCTCTAGTTGCGGCAAGCGGGGGCTACTCTTTGTTGCGGTGCGAGGGCTTCTCATTGCGGTGGCTTCTCTTGTTGTGGAGCACGGGCTCTAGGCACGCGGGCTTCAGTAGTTGTGGCACGCCGGCCCCAGAGCTCACGTGCTTCAGTAGTTATTGTGTGTGGGCTCAGTAGTTGTGGTGCACGGGCTTAGTTGCTCTGTAGCATGTGGGATCTCCCCGGACCAGGGATCGAACCCCTGTCCCCTGCATTGGCAGGCGGATTCTCAACCATTGCGCCACCAGGGAAGTCCCAAATCAGTTTTAAAAAGAATAAATTCTTCTATAAGTTATCTGTGTGTGCTAACATTTGCCTATTAGTTACTCTTAAAGAAAGACATTTTTAATATGCTAGTATATGTTAAGGTGACAGGGGAAAATGATAAAATGAGACAGAAGTATTAATAGTATTGTGTCAGAATTAAGTTTGAATTACTGCCAGATCAGAAGAGTCTCTGGAATACTTATATCTTTTATAACAGCACAGTTCAATTTATACATTCTAAGCTACTACGAAGTTTTTAAAAATGATTCTATTTTCAATTGTATTATACATCTATGGTCATAGTAACTGATTAGCACTGTGAAATAGGAATAATGTATTCAAGTAATACATTTTTCTGTGTGTGTGTTGTTTGTTATTTGAAGCAGTGGCACTAGAGAGGAGAAAAATTTAATTCAGAATGCCGACCAGCCAGGCAAATTATATCTCTCCATGGTGATCGGAGATAAATAAATTGAGTACAGGTTGGACCATTTAAGATGCTTTCAGTCGCAAATACCACATTTCTGATTAAACATAGCCATTAGAAGTTTAATATATGACATAAGAAATCCAGAGTAGATGGTTCTAGATGTGATTCAGTCATGTCAGGCCCCTGGCCTGCTTTCTCTTAACATTTGTTTTATGTCTATAAGATGCGTGCCAAAGCATTAAGCACCATAACTTGCACAAAATAATCAAAGGAGGAAGAAAAAGAGGTTCTCTTTACACTTGTCTTTCCATCATAGAAGAAGGTCTGCAGAAGAATTCTCAGTTCCCCTTATCCAGATCAGGTTGAAAGTAGAGCAAACGAATCTTTGGCATTTTCAGCTTTTAATAAGGGGGAGGGGTAACTTCTGCCAGCCAGGAATTAAGGTGGTTAGAAATAGCATTCAGTAGTCAAGTGGTAGAATCTGGAGCAATAATTCTTTGTCCAAAATACAGACCTTTAGTAGTCAAACTGTATGCATGGAGTAAACAATTTTCTGCATGATGTAACAATAAACGGAGCAAAATTTAAACTAATCAAAGCATGCAGTGTGATGAGTCTCTCCATCTATATACACCAGTATTTCTCAAACTTCACATACAGAAAAATACATGGGGCCCTTGTTAGTTGCTCAAGCCTGAAAGATACTAGGGTGGAGCTTAGTGCAGAGTTGAGCTCAGTCAAAGACAAGAACCAGACCGCTGTTTGTCCTGAGCCTATACTTTGGGAAATATTCTACACTAACAACATTAATAATCCCCAAATATTTAATCTTGACTTTTTTGCCATTGTTTCAAATAGCTGAAAATCTCCAGAACCACGTTTATGCCAACCCAGTAGCATTTATGAAACAGCCTCTGAAGTGGATTTCACTTGCTGCTCGACCTTGCACGTAATTAGTTAACCCGCCTCATCACAGAGACTCAGTCATCCTTATTAAGCTAACTCTCTGAAGTTGGCCACAGGCCCCTGAGTGCTTCTAATCTAATGCCCTCCCATTATAAACAGAAAATGTCCACTGCTTCACTCTCTCACTAGTTTTAATTAATTAAAAACTCCCGAGTCATCAGGAAGCCATATGCTCAGCATGCCACCCTGACAGCACAACGTATCAAATTACCCTCTTCCTTGGGCAAGTTAATTCACCACGTTGTTAAATTATTTCCTGTTTTTGTTTCCAATGCCAAACATTTTTTTTTTCATCCCCACTCTGCCTGATGTAGGATGTCTTAAAAGTCTCAAATCCTTTTTATTTAATAGCATAATCCATGAAACATAGCCAATGGTGTTTTATATTAAAAGAAATACAATTTTCTCACAACGGCCAAATAAAATTACATCATTGACTTACCAAGCAATTTGGTAAATAAACATGCCATAAATAAGTTCAATCCCTTTCTGGTATCACATGTATTACCCACAGCGCTATCTCCATTATTTTTATTTCAATGTCAGATGCTTTTCCCTTTACGTCTGTCACCTCAAATCCTGATCATAGGTTGCATATGCTATTCACCCATTATTCAGCCGCTTGTAAATGTAAATAAAAATAAATAATGCCCCTCACTCCCACCAAAGAGAAAAATGCTCAGAAAGAAAACTTGATTTAATTTCATGATGTAAACCCATAAAGAAGACTTTATGTGTATTCTAGTGAACACATAACTGGTTCCACTGTGCCCTATGCCAGTAGCTACAGTAGCACTTAGAGCCCTATGCTGTTTCTAGATCTCATCTCCTATGACTGGTGCTAATAAGTGTGAGAAAAACAACTGCCATCTTTCCCCTTGGCAGCAACTGCCATCTTTCCCCTTGGCACTTCCATGTATAGCACATTGCCTGCCACCCAGATATGCACTCAGCAAGCCATTCCCTCCTACCTTTTCTTCCACAGTGCAAAGATTTTATATATCAGAGGACATATTATAAATATTACTGCCTCACCTCTTTTTAGCTCTACTCTGACTCATACAAAGTAGTTACCATTTTACAGAAATAACCCCATATTAAGAAGACAAAAGTTGAATTTTGTCTGATTGATTTTATTTATTGCTGAATTATGCAATTTGATCGACTGTCCACAGACCAAGTCCCTTAGGTTAACTCAGTAATAACTCCCAAACTGCAAAGTTCAAGTGAACTTTTAGTTTTGAAGAGTCTTGCATTTAACATCAGAGGGTTTTCTAAATATCACTATTCATATTTAAATTTAATATTCCCACTTGGCTGCTGACCAAGAAATGGAAGCTATTGCTTCATCTATGAGAATGCTATTATTGTCTGTCAAGAGTTTTTCAGTGCATTTCATAGACCACTCACAGAATGTTCAATGGTGGGGGAAAAAAAAAGGTTAAACTGCCATATGTGTGAAATTCATTTTGGTTAGGCAAAAACTAAAGACTTTGAAAAACTTCAGGACTTCTTTGCTAAAAACATGGGAATGTGCGTTTTGAAATTCTAATGTGGGTGTGAGCACGTAAGTGTGCAAGCATAATATTCTAATAGGCTATATATCAGATTATTTGACTGGGAATTGTATTTCCTTCTATTTTACTTCAAAAAATCATTTTCAGCTGTTCTGTAAAAAAAAAATTGAGAAGTATTCTTTGCTACTAAAATGTGGTTGGAGAAGAAACAATCGTCCCCAGGCTGGGTGTAAGCGGCTTCTTCTCAGCCGTGAGCGCGTGAGTACGCGGCACAGAGAGCTGGATACTTGCTGTTAATAATCCAGGCGTGTCCGGATTACAAGCCAGGTGGGAGCTGTTCACACTAGGAAAGGTAGGCTCTTTTGATCTAGACAACCTCAGGAAGCTTAAATGAGGCAGAAATTTGGAGGCTGCTAGGATGCACACAGCATTGTTCCAGAGGGGAGAGGCTAAGAAAGAGAATGTCTATGCATTGAATACAGGGAATTCCAATGACATGGGCGTTTTGTTACTTTGAGGAAAATAGTTTCAATCTGGAGCCATGTGGTCTATAAGAGACTAGGATATTATTCTCTCGAGAGGAGAGGTCTCAAGGAAAAACATCTCTCTTAGTCTTGTAGATTTCTTTTGTAGGACAAAAGAAACAGGAGAGCTATTGACACTTGAAACATTTGGAACTATGACTTGGTAACTTACTGCCTCTGTGTGCACTGAATTTGTCACTGAGGTTCCTTTTATACCACAGTTTCTCCAAGCATGATTCTGAGACTACCTATTCCAGAATCACTTTTGAGGAGAACTTTTAGAAAATACCGATTCCTCACCCAGAACTATGAAATTAAAAGCTCTGAGAGTAGTCATGGAAGTCTGCATTAAATAACAAGTGACTGTATGCTTACTAAGGTTTGTAAAGAGCTACTTGATACTAGAATGACAGGTTTCGAATCCCTTAAGTTGCTCAATGCACATACCGGTTTGTAACGATGTGTGTGTGTATGCTAGGGGTGGGAAGCAATGGATAGAGGTAGGAAGAATGTTCAAGCTTGAAAGAACCTGATCGTCTGGGGCTTGGTTACGGAAATGACCATTTTCTCCAGGGTGGAGAGTGTGGCAATCAGGGCAATTGAGAGGAGGTATATGAACAAGCACTGGTGACTGTGAGATGTGTCATGTTTATGGGTGATTGATGGTTGGGGTGCACTACGTAAGTCCCTCCCTCTGTGAAATGTCCTGTTATGCTGGATAGTTTTCAAAAACTGTTATGAGAAATAAACTAGATAGACTGAAACATGTAATATAAAACATGTATTTAAATTTGACCAATGAAATGATGATAAAATAATTATAAAAAACGGTATTTTTAGGGGTGTGGTGTCCTTTTACAGCCTAAACATCTCAAGATTCATTATTTTGGAAAATTATTATCACCACCCATCACACTCCAACCAATATATAGGTTTAACTTAACAACCTGTAGCCATCAGGTGAAACAATCTGAACAAAATAGCAGTTTATCTATTCTTATCTTCAGTGCTCATTAGTCTTGGAACTCTCTCTTCAGAAAGACAAACACACTCTAACTACAGATAATATACGACAAAGTCTTTCCACTCTATTAAAATTTGCCACCAATTTTGAGCTTATCCATTAAAGAGAATGTTTGTGAGCCAAAGGTGTAAGTGGGGGGAGGAGATCACTTTTGATACGTCCCTGATTTCACAAAGCATGCTGATATTTTTCCGTTTTAAAGTTAACATTTTAATGAAGAGATAACCAGCCTTTAAAAGAAAGGGTTTTACTGTCTAGTTTATATTGCTCATTACACTTCTTCATCAAACTTCTTAGAAGATTTTTTAAACTGGGGGAAAAAAACCCCATAGGTTTTAAATACAGCTACATAAACAGCAAGTACTTACTTATCAATATGTGTTATTTCCATTTCCTCCCTCCCTCCCTCTTTCTCACTTTCTTTCTTCCTTTCCAAAATTTTATATTCTAGTATTACTTCCAAATGGGTCAATAATTTAAAAAAGGTATAAATTGGAAGAGTGAAAATGTTCCTCTCACTTCCCATTACTCCATTCCCCTTCCTGGAGGAAACAACATGTATATTGTAAAATTATTTCCAGAGACACCTTTTTATGTTCTTATTATTTTTATATATATATATGTAATATATATAAACATAAATACAAAATACATATTATATATATTTTTCCTCTTTATTACACAGAAGGTTTTGTATGCTATTCTGAATCTTAGGCAGCATTTTAAAATCAACTCATTCTTCTGCCAAATATAAGCAATACTTAAACGAATTTTTTAAAAAACAGTTTAATTCTAGAACAAGCATACATTATAAAGTTGATGAGTAAAACGTAACATGTAGAAAAATATTATGTCATAAAATAAATTTCATTGGTATTGCCATATTTCTTAGATGGTAATAATCCCTGTTCCTAACTTACTTTGATTCGCTGAACAATTTTTAAAAGGAATGCTCAAATTTATGAAAACTCCTTCTGAATGTGAGTTTAAAAATGAAATTCTGGATAATATACTCTATTTCTATATCAAAATTATCTTTTCTCTGCCTTCTGTTGGTCAGGCTTCTCTTGGAGCTAATAACTTAAGAATATGTCAATTGACCTGAGCCATTTTACAGAAGAAAAGACTAAAGCCATTTTTGTTTTTTATAAAATAGGCCCAAGATATTCTGTGATATCATTCAAGGAGTTTAAGATTTCTCTCAGACTGAAAGCTTAAACTTTTTCTATTTCTCTGCCAGACTGAAAATTTAAACTTTTTCTATTTCTCTTTTTAATACACAGTAAATGATCCAACAAGTACAGGTGAAGAGTAAATTTATGGTCATCTTCTTTTAAAAGAATCATTTAAATTTTAAAATCGTGACAGAATATTAATCTAAAAAAAAGACATGATGCTTCGCTTTATGGAAAGAAAAAAACCTGGTTCCTATACAAATATCATTGTAACTCATCATATCTACTTTTATCTGGTTATTTTTTCTTGTCTAACAAAGGGAATTTTGCTTGCTCAGCAGAAATCTCTCCCATCCCCTTCAACAAATCTCTAAACCTACTTGAGCCTATATTTATCTTTTATCACAACTAGAAAAGCGTTCTCACTCCTATCAAATGGGAATCTCTCTGGATGCCTCTGGATCCCTTCCAACTCCTCTGCTATCTACTCTGCCCTACATCATCAGACTCGCCCTCTCCACTGAATTAGCCATTCAGGATACTCCCATTTTTAAGACTGCACAGAACCACCTCCCTGCTACAAAAATAAAATACCATCGACTCCATATCCCAATGCAGCAATCACTCAGTTTTTCTTCTTTCCCTTAGAGCATAACTTGGTGCCTGACTTTACTCTCTGAATCTGGTTTCACTCATTCCCCAGGAAAAATTTCTCCAGAACAACTGCTTTCTTTCTGTTCTTGAGTTCACCAAGACTTTGTCCTGTAGCGCCTTGCCCTCTTCTTAAAATGTTCATTCTTCAGCTGTTTCCAAAGTCTTATCTTTAGGATCTTTTCTCAGAGATTTGAGTATCTTATGTAAATAAGGTGCATCTCCTACTCCAGTTATCTGCCAACATATATTCTTCCCCTGCCATCGGCACGACCAACCTCCAACTCTTAAATGTATGTGTTTTCTTACTTGCTTATGTTTATGTCTTTCCTTCTAGAATGTAAACTCATGAGGGTAAGTGTCTAGCACATACTAGTCACCCCTGATAAACACCTGATGAATGAGGAAATTGCTGATCTAGGTCCTAGATGCTGTGAGTGTAGATAAATCCATAATCTTCCTTCCCCAATAACTCTTTGTATAAACTAACATGCACACCAAATGCCTATATGATATCTGGGGCAACATGAAGGAGAGTCATTTACAACCAGTGGAGAAAGTGATAGCTCTAGTTTCTATTCTGTTTGGTCCCGTGAACTGAACTTAAGCGTCTGTGGCTAGTGGAGAGAAGTCCAGAAATAAACAGAACCAGAGTTAGGTTGTTATGATTTTTGTTCACTTGTTTTCTTGATTTTTTTGAGTCTTGGGAAGCATACAGGTAAGAAGTGGTTCAGAATTTAGCAGAAAAAAATGTGAACTAATCTAGAACTAAAAAGAACTGGTTCAGGTTCCTGGAGACAAAAGTATAGTTATGACGGGAGGGCAAAAAAAAAAACAACCTTGGTACCTCGAGGTCTGGAGAACATCTGAAATGAGTCACAGAAAGGCAGTAGTAACTGAATATTATCCAGTGGCTTTGCAGTTAGATAAACAGACGAGTGAGAGACAGAATGGGAAAGCAAAACTGGGGTGGATATTGTAGAGTGATCACAGTTGACAGACTGATTTTGAAAATATATAAGAAGCCCTTTAAACAACTCTTGGAAACGATGGGCGGGCACTTTGAGTGGAACTAATTTCCGCAATCAGACTAGTAAGGGTGAAAGCTGACATAACTTATTCATTAAAATTAAATATGAATGTATATGTATAAGGGTATGTGTATATAATGTGACCTAAAATCTCAGAATGAAAAGTCTAGGACATCTGGGGTACCCTGGTGAGGCTTACACCTGAGGACTGATTTTCATCTTGGAGCATCTTGACCATTTTCCTTGCCATTTTTTAGTGTGTGTTGTGCCATCAGTTTCTTTGCTCAATATGTCACTGTTTTAGTATCACTTTTCTAGGAAGGACTGTATTTTAAGGTTATCAGTGGGCCAAAGACCAGCAGAATTGCTTAAACTGCAGAATTTGTTATGTATGTGTATGCCTCACTGAAAGCTCTGTGAGGAAGCTTGCCCTTCTACCTGCAGGTCATTGCCTTTCTGCTGTGCCTGACACAGATCTCAATAGAAGCATCTTCCCATGTTAAATTTTCTGAATATCCAGCAGACAGTAACAGATTAAAACTCATTAGAATTCACATATAACTTCCTAAATCTAATTTTGTGGTATTTCTGATTATTTCAAGAGTGATTTGAATGTTTCTTACTATTTTAATATGCTCTAAATAAATAGCATGATGGCGTTTTGTTGAGGAATAACCGAGAGAACCTGGGAGTAACAGCAAAGCTAGAAGAAAAGATAGATATGTATAAATCTAAACTTCAAATTCCTCCAGAAGTTGGAATAATTATAGTTTGAAATATATAATTTTTATGATATTGATTAGAGATAAAGTACACAGAACTAAGTAAACATAATGTACTCACAATACATAATTATGACCAAAAGATTAGCTTTCTGGTGCAGTACATAGAATAAAACTAATCCGTGTTGAGAAAAATCCATATTCACAATTCAAGAGCAGTGCCTCCATCTCAATAATGATGTAGAAAAGAGACTGACCAGCTGCTTTAACTACACAACAAACAAATTTGGAAAAATGCTCACAGGTAAGGTTTTAATTTCCACTGGTTTTGTAAAGGTATACTACAGTCTAGGATTAACTGGCCCTTTACTTAGAAGAAATTTAAAGCATAGGATTCTCAAAAGATGAAAGTTCTGATGCTTTCAGTAAGATTTTTTTTTTTTTTGAAGAACTATTAAGAGGAAGTAAAGGAGATGTATTACCAGATACAGTGAGTTAAGAAGAAAATCAGGGGGTCTCCGGCCTCCTACCTCTCCTCATTTAAAGTTTTGTTTAAAAAAATGACATCTGTTTTCAACAGCATGGTTGGCGAGAGGTCCTGAAAACACCTAAAAAAAAAAGGATAAAACACAAAGAGACCCTAAGGGGGTGTTAGTGGTAATAGGGTATACTATTTCTTACACTGAGTGGTGGGCTTGAGGGAATATTTCTTTCACTATTATATTTTATTTCAAATAAACTTATGTTTACATGTATATGTATATATCTTTCCCACATTTTTATTTGTAACAATTATTTTATAATAGTAAAGAAAAAAATCAGGATTCAAAATTTCACTTATGTATTATAATCATAACTATTTATAAACAGCAATAAAAATCTTGAGTTTAGAAGAAAACTAGAGAGAAAAGTGCCAAAATAGTAATAGTGACTGATTTTCATTAGCAGGAATGTAGGTGATTGCTTTTCCTCCTTTTAAAAGTGTTCTGTAGTTTTAAATTTTCTATAGTGAGTACCTTTTCATACAACTTTTACTTATTTCATTAATAGAAATAAAAATAAGAAAAAAGGGAAACGTATGTTCATATAAAAATGGAAATGAACACTATGTCTATACAAAAACCTATACATACTTGTTTATAGCAGCTTTATTTGTAATAGTTAAAAGCTGGAAACAGCCTAGATGTCCTTCCGTGGGTGAATGATTAAAACAAACCACGTTATACCCATGCAGTGGCTACTACACCACAATAAAAAGAAACAAACTAATGATGTATCAGCACTCTGGATGCCTCTCAAGTTCATTATAATGAGTGGAAAAAGCCAATCTAAAAAGTGTTATATACTGTATGGTTCCCCTTTGTATAACATTCTCAAAATGACAAAATTACATAGGGATGGAGAACACAGTAGTGGTTAGGAATGGCAGTGGGGAGGAGGGTGAATGTGACTACACTATAAGGGGTAGTGTGAAGGAGATCTTTGTGACGATGGAATGGTTCTGTGTGTTGGTCGTGGCGTTAGTCACATGAATCTACACATGTGATAACATGTTATAGAACTATTTGCACTTATTGTACCAGTGTTCACTTCCTGAGTCTGATACTATACTATAGGTATATAAAATATGAAATTGGGGAAAGTGGGTGAGGGGTACATGAGACCTCTCTGTACTCTCTTTGTAATTTCTTGTGAATCTATAATTATTTCAAAATTAAAATCTGAAATTTTTTCTGTAGTTTCACATTTTCTATAGTATTTCTTTTATAATGAATACAGTTTTCTTTATTTTATTAGTTAAGAAGAGGAGTAGCATGTAGAAACATTTTACAGACATTACCTTTCTTCCTTATTTCCTACTCTGGTTGTGACTCAACACAAGTGAAATAAAAGTTAATTGAAAAATCCAACATGATATTATCAAACTGAAATATAATGTTGCATTCAAGCCTAAAATTTTATTAAAACCCTAGGTGAAGATAAAATAAACTTGCTTTGGGGCAGAGTGCTAAATGCAGGAGTTACAGTGGTAAGTAACACAGATTTGGTCCCTGATCTCAGGAAGATTACACTGTAGTGAGTGGACAGAAAGTGAAAGGAAAAATTGAAATTAAAACGAATGCTTGAAGATATTGGTCCATCTAGGAAGGAAACAGAGCACTGACATAACAAATAACAGTGGAGTCCCAATTTATGAAGGTTGGTCAGGCAGGGAAGGCCTCTCTGGGGAGATATTTAAGCTGAGACTTGAAGTAGTTGGCCACGCTTTAATCAAGAAGCTCTCTAGAACATTAAAAAGAATTCTGGCTTTGCAGAATGTGGCTTCGCAACAATCAGGAGCACATCTATACTTGACACATATTTCTACCAGCTGCTGTTCTAGCCCCCTCCTGGCACACAAAGGTACTTAACGTGTGTCGCATAAATTCCTGAGTATTGATTCCATTGGTGGCGTGTCATAACCAAGTCCTCTGCAGACAGGGAAACATAATGAATAAACAAGCAAACAAAAAGAATTTAAAACAGGACCTCTATCTCAGCCACAAAATTGAAATATAGAATTTAAGAATATTTAAAATAAGGTTCTCACAGAATTGTTTTAAGTTATGTTTTTATGTAAACTCTTTGTCAGCTTTATTATTATTCTTTCAACAGAATTCCATTCCCCTGTCTTCTGGTCTCCTACTTCAAATATTCCCTTGTAAAGAAAGACATAATGCTTTCTAATGTTGTGCCACTTTTAGTGGATTTCAGTCTGCCTAATTCCAAAAAAAATGTGTAATGCTCCCAGGGGACACTATTTAAAACTTAAAATATAGTCCAATAATATTAGTAAAATTAATTTTATACTGTGTTCACTGTGAGAAAAGTTATATGCCAGGTTGGCTGGGTTCCTCTCTGTCCCCTCCGCACAGTCATCATTTGCGGCCGCTTCTGAGTCATCTGGTCCTAGTTCTAGAATCTAGACTGATGCTAAATCACTGGGGTTCAAAAATGTTGCTCACTCAGCTTCTGACTTAAAGTGATGAGGATTTTTGAGGTTCGGCTTTAATGCCAACGCTCAAAAATCATGGGTCCTTGTTCTTCCTGTTGCTAGTGAATGTTTTTCTTAGTTTTACAGAAATTCTCAGTGAGAAATACAGGCCTATTGTGCAGCTCTGTTTAACAGCTGGAAGGGCAGAAGCAGATTAAAATTCAATAAATCTCGAAATACCCTACCTACAGTAATAACCTGACAAGTATTCATAATAGAATTACAAGCCTTGTTACCTTGGAGGGCTTAGCTAATGGAGGGATTAGCATGTTCTGGAGTTTCATTTCACAGTATAGTGAGCCTGCCACCCAAACATCACCACTTCTCCATCATCAAACACAGCAAAAATGCATATAAAAGTGTTAGATGGGGGAAATGGAGAGAGCTTAGAAAAAGTGGTTAGGTTAGGGGTATTCATCTCAATTTTGAATTCTTCAGTCTGTTGTGGCCAACATTATTTCTATACTCTTGAATTTTTAAAGACCTGTGTGATTTTCACTAGCTTATAAAAATGTGGAAGAGCTTACCCTAAGGATTACTCTAAAAGCATAAGCACTTCGGAGGAAATTCTTAATAAAACATAAAAGCAAAAACGAATGAAAAACTCAAGAGAAAAATAGAAATAAGATAGAGTAAAAGAACCATTAAATGGTACTCAGATATATTATTTAAACCATAGAGCAATGACTGATTGTATACATTTTTTTCAGGTACAAAAGTTTTGCTTAACCATAGTGCATATTTGTGTCAAGAAGAACCAAAAAGGAAAGAGAAGAAAGGTATGAGTATTGGCAGCATCCTTCCTAGTGTGACAGACTATAAATTCTAAAATTAACTATTTTCATAAAATATGAATCTATGCATTCCTGAATGATATCATGCATTATCACAGTCTGCTCAAACAATAATAGAGTATATAAGGATTTTATAATGTCTGCTTAATATCATCATTTTTCCAAGGGTAGCTGTTTTAGCAGTAATTTTTAAAACAAAAACAAATCTAGAAAAAAAATTTTTTTAATCTAGAAAAAAAAGGAAAGTTAATTTTTATTTATTTTAATCTCCTAGATGACTTATAGGCTACTAAGCAATCAGAGTAAAATCTCTCTCTTTCTCTAAGGCATTTAACAGAGTACACTTTTAAAGACAAACTATTGATCTATTGAAGTCACATTAGTACAGACAAAATACTGTCTTTTCTAACTTTCCTGCTTCACAGCCAATTAATGACTGGTTATGGTCAATTATAGAATACAGTATAGTGGTACAAACACACTGGGAGATGAAAAGTGTGTTTGTGTTGGTGTGTATGTGTGTGCAATTCTCTTCTACACTTTTTATATTCTTTGAGAGAAAGTACAATTTAAAGCCCACTGACTAAAGATCACAGGGAACATACCTATAGCTTAAAAAAAAAAAAAAGTTTATTGACTTACTGCCAGGATGAGATACATATCACAGGAATCGGGCATTACAGTATCCCTGATAGGGTTTGGACTTGTGCTAGATGATTCTAAGGAGGGATAAGGGCTAATTTTGGATGGGACGTTAACAAGAATTAGGGACAATTCAGCAATTCAGTGTCTTATTTCTGTCTATAATGTGGGAGTGTGAAGAGGGAAAGGAGACATTATTGATAAAAAGGCAGCAATTACTCAGAAGGAAAGATGGTTAGTCATTTTGTGCCTGGAAAGTGGCCCTGGTTATATTCTTTTAAACACATTATGTTCTACTGTCCTTGCCCCTGTCTTTTTAGAATCGTTGATATTCTCTTAGGAATATCATCATCTCAACAACTACCATGTTACAAAACAAGGCTTTATTTTATCATAGTACTTGTCCATCTCCTCCATGAGTCACAAGATTGTAACAAGAAATATACTAACAATTACAGGTTATATAAATGGTTTTTCAAAAGAGAAACTAAGTCAGATGTTTCTTAATATTAAAGCAAACCCTCTAAATGCATTGGTTGTACCAAACTATGAGAAAGAGTTGAAATAGTTTTTCTAACCCCATTTTGCCAACCCGAAGAAAATCATTTACTTTTCTAAGATTCATTGTTCCATTTGAGAAAATTGGGATGATTAATCCACTTAGTCATACTTAAGTGGTTAAAATAAAGAATCAAAGACATAAAGGATCAATACATCAGTGATGTTACTTATTGAAATAATAATAATAATAAGCATTTATATGTTGTTCTAAGCACTTTACATATGTTAATATGTTCTAAGTACTTTTCATATATTAATCCACTTAACATGGATAATTTTTTGTTTCCAATGAGAGGCTAAGTAACTTGCAAGATCACACAGCTAAGTGACAGACATACTGTTCAGATCAAAGTTGCTGTCTCCAGAGTCCTTGCTTGTAGAGGATACAGATAAATGGAGTTCACCACACAAACAGTGTTAAAGGTACTTGTGTCTGGGGCTTCTGTCTGTGTGATTCATTTCTAGTGATGGATATGGTGCTGCAGTCCTAAAGTTGGCCTTAGTTTTTAGGGTATAGAGAAATCTCCACCTATTTGCTCAGACTCAGCAACAACAAAACTTAAACTTAAGCCTATGAAGCAAGTAACAGTTTCTTTTATATATTAATAGTCACAGAGTTGGGAAATTTGTTATAGCTCTTCAGTATATAAATGGAGTTAAATAATAAATTTGTTTATTTTTTTCTAATGCTTTCTCTCCACAATCTTTTCTACTCAGCCAACTCTAGTTTATCATTTGAACAGAATTTTATAGATTTTTTTTGTATGTGTGCTGCCGAAGCGAGCACAGATTTTTCTTATAATTACATTTTCTTTAAGAAAATTAGAATCCCAAATAATATTATAACCCATAACAAGCATAATAGGAATTTAATTGTTCTTTCATCCTCATAAAATAACCCAACATATTTTAAAAAATAAAGAAAATTGGAATAATACGGTGCTATTCCATAATGAATGATTACTGAACACCCAAGATGTGTTGCAGAACTTGTTCTAGATGCAGGAGAGTCACCAAAGGACACACAAACCTCACATGCTCACATATTGGGTTTGGGGAAAGAAGGAGAAAGGAAGAGATGGAGGAACAGAATGGTATTCCTAGTGTACTTGACACTGGGTGGGGTGGGGGAAGGTGGGCAGATCATTTTTTAGAACCCCCATTTTATGATAAAATTATTTTCAGTAACAATCATGACACGAAATTAATAAGATAATGGCTAGAAAAAAAGACAGGTGGTAAACATTTTCTTTTATTGAAATATATATGTGTGTATAAAATTATGCCATAATAAGACAAACAAATAAATAATATCACAGTACAAGAAGGGAAAATAGAGTACTAGATTAATACTGCTTAATTACGCTAATGCACTTTTTATAAAATGGGGAAGAGTTACACGTATATGTTGGTCTGTTGTAGTGATGAATAATAACAGTATGGTTTAATAATGAAAAAGAGCAGCAATTTTAAAAAATTAGATTTTAATTTTAAAGATATTATTCAAATTTAATAAAATATTTCACTACTGAACTAAAACTTGCATTACCCAATAAAAATATTACATCTTGCAACTTGCGCTCTTTCATTGTTTTAATTATATTTTAAAAATAACCAAGTGGTCACGTAGAATGGCAGAATTGAATTGACTCAAGTTTTTTCCTTCATTTTTACAATAACTCTGCTGTTCGCTGTTTTGAATCTGGTTTTTAAATGTAGAAATATACACTATCAACTGGGGATGGAGACAGAAATTACAACCAAAGCTAACTTGAATGATTCTAAACCATTATAAGCTTACTCTCCAGATAAGCCTGTATAGTTGGGTCCACATATGTATAACTGGCAGTTCTCCAAATAAGCTGCCATATAAAACATTTTTGAAAAGATGAGCAATAAAACTGTGTTAATCTGGACTTTATATTATTAAAACTGAACAGTAACCACCACCATTGTTTAGGGCTGAGGCCAACAAAAGCTTTTATCAGAGAAGAATAATTTATAACTTTTTTAGAATCTATCAATTTTTTAAGAATTGCTGGTGCATTATGACATTAAAAGTAAGACTGACTTTTAGCTGGTTTTGTTATTGACTTTGGATTACAATGCACACCCTTCTTGCTTGCACCTAGGCAGACTGCTCTCCTATCTTGGCCTTTGGTAAGCCACAGGAGAGAGAGAAAGAAAGAAGATATAATAAAAAAAATAAGTTTAATTAGTCTATTCTGACGGGCTGCGATCACAGATCAGAATAAATGCTTTTTATTCAAATTGAATCTGAAAGAAATCTGAATTTTAAAATTAATTTAAATTAGTTTATATTTGTGATAAATTAAAATTCCGAATTGAAATGGAAAAGCATCTAAGGAATTTAAATTAAATTAAATTAAAAATCTAACAGCCTATTTCATTTAAATTATTTTAATTTAAATTAAATTAAAATTCAGAAGCATCTTGAAATGAATCAGAATTAACCATAACATTCACCTCATATATGAAATGCTGAAATTTTGATTTCTATCAAGTTATAATCAGGCTACGCTGACTTGGTAGCAGTTTGCAGAATGGTTTGACACGAAAGGTTAAAACAGCCTAAAATAGGTAACAAAAGTAAATATGGTTGGCAGCAATTATTATAATGGGTCATATGATTAATGCCTCAAATCAGATTTATATTAGCTTCAAATATGAAATTGTGGATTGTAGAGAGGATCAGAAAATAATATAAACTGAATGTTTCTATTGAAATGATTAAAAATCTGATGGTTTATGATAGAATATATTTTTCTATGTCTCAATCAGGGTGGCTGTCCCCTCTGCTGGCTGAACCTTGCCCGCCTCTGGAGTGGTATGAGGGTCCATGAACTTCCACATGCTCCTGGTGCAACCCCCTAGGTCCATACTATCTGCTTCATTACTGGAAACTTCTTGAGAGAGAAGTTTGACAAGGAAGTTGCAATTAGAACCTATCATTTAGACCTTTTTAAGAGATCATCAAGAAAATTCCATCGAGTCCTATATCCCTGTTTATGTCAGTCACTACCAGCCCCATATAGCTCCAATTTCTCATACCTTGTGCTATTCTCTCTGAATTGATGGTCATAAACAAAACTCCCAAATGGTCAACCTCTTTCCTGATCCAGAGCACCTTCTGTTCCAAAAGACTCCCAGTCCATGGGGCTGGACATGTTTGGAAGACTATCTGCCCCAGTCACTGGAGACCTCTCCTTGCGTTTAGTGGACAGGGGTCAGGAATGTTAAATGGACTGGATACATCAAGTCCTGCAGAAGATTTGTCCCTCCTGATAGGCCAAAATTCCATACTGAGGAACACTGTGGGAGTTCACAGTCAGTAAAGACCCTGTTTTCCAAGCATCCCTCTCATTTGGTTGTTGTCTTGTTTCTTAATGCTGTTTTGTTTGTTTCACTCGCAGGACCACTGGGGGATTTGGTTTCATTCTTGTTCCTCCTTACTACTCCCTGCTAATTATTCCCTACTCCCACCTTAAAAAGAAGTTACATATATGCTACAGTCTACCCCACTCATCTCTTCATTTTTATATTTTTCAATATATGTTCTATTACATAGACTATCAAGATTCACTCACTTTTTCTTTACACTTTTCTTTCTAAATGAATTTTACAATCAGTTATCTTACTGGTTATAGTAGTTTTAATAATTTTTCAAGGGACACAAATATTTCTAAG
This sequence comes from Balaenoptera acutorostrata, assembly GCF_949987535.1. Lineage (NCBI taxonomy): Eukaryota > Metazoa > Chordata > Mammalia > Artiodactyla > Balaenopteridae > Balaenoptera > Balaenoptera acutorostrata. The sequence goes on along the minus strand of NC_080070.1, from coordinate 82,079,846 downwards.
TAAGCAATCCTATTATATTCAAACAATTAAATTTTTCTTTTCAGAAACATATAGCTTATTTTTCCTTCTCAACTGATGGAACTGACTTGAATCTTTATAATAGTGTTAAATTACAGCCAATATAGCAGCTGTTTGGTTTGTTCATGACTTTAAAAGGAATTATTCTAATAGGTGTTATTTTGACGGTGATTTTGTAGACAGTTTTTCGTTACCAGTTTAGGACACTATCTGTTATCATTAACTTGCTAAAAGTCTCATATAAGAAATGAATGCTAAATTTGGCCAATTCAAATTGATCCCTCCTGAAACCAACATCCAACCCTAGATCTAAAACATGACAGTAAATTCTACTATGTGCCCTTTATCATCCTCCTGCCTTCCTCAGAGGCAGCTAACCACTCTCCTAAATCCTGTGTTCATCATTGTTTTGCCTAAACACACACACCCCCACACCTGAACAATATTTTATTTTATTAAAATTGTTTTAAATTATATAAAGTCTTTATACTGAATGTAATCTGTGGCCCACTTCTTGTGCGCAAATACAATCTAAACATGTTGCTGCAGGTAACCATGGTTGTTTATTTCCTATATATAATATTTCATAGTATAAATATATCATTTTCCCCCTCTTTTTCTGTCTATGGTAGGTTCCAGTTTTCTGCTACTATTAACAGTATTGCTGTGCTCATTTCTGAAAATATTTTGTAGTGCAAATGTCCAGGAGTTTCTCTTAAGTATGTATCTAGGAGTACAATTACTGGGTCTTAAGTTATGTTCAATTTTACAACTCAAAACCAAATAGTTTTCCAATTTACACTGTTACCAGCTATATTTGAGATATTTTTTCAGCCCACACCATCTCTAATAGTATCATAAGACTGCTTAATATTTGCCAAATAAGTGTAAATGGTATTTAATTTTGATGACATATTACTATTATTTGATAATTTACGATCCGTTTTCTTCTACTAGAAGGTAATGTTTCTAAAGCTTGGTACTTCACTTTCCTTATTGTTTTATCTCTAGAACCTATGATAGTCTCTGGTACATAGACAGGCTCAAATAAAAATTCATTAAATAAATTAACATAAAATTATGCATAAATGATTATAAAATTGATCTTTGGTAACATTTATACATGAGAAAATATACATATAATTAAGACATATATTAAATTTCTAAAAATAAGTGTTTATGATGAAAGTAATCACAGTTCACTTTTTCAAGTTTATATTGATCTGCACGTGTGTGTGTGTATATATGTACGTATGTATATAAATAGTTATCCTGTTTACTAAACCTTTGTGCATTTTTCTGAACAGAAAAGCTATGAGATCATTTAAATTAAAAACACTGAGTGACATTGCTAAGATTTAAGAGGAAATTTTCCCACTAATAGAGCCTCAAAGGTATTTAAAACACAAAAACACAAACACACACACACATATTACATCAATAAAGAAGGTTTTAGTTTATGGTTGGTGTGCCAAAGACCTAGAACAGCTGCCACTCATTAACACAAATTATTGTAATATCTTCTTACATAATTATTTAAAATCATCTCAAAGTTTTATAGCACTCACTCATTTACCATTTTGACCATAAGTTGATGTTGAAAACAGTTCATTATTAAAAAAAAAAAAAAAAACAGTTCATTATTTATCAGAACTCTTATAATTTTTCAGTTGCTGATCTATAAATTTTGATTCATTTAATACAGAATGAATGTTGCTAAATCAATTTTAGTGAGATTTAAATACAGATTCTCTAGGACATTAATTCTCAAATATGATTTGGAGAAATGTGAGGGTCTCTCAAGCCCTTTCAGGGGTCTCACAAGCCCCTCTCTTGTCCAACTGTATAACTATGTGAGGCCAGATTTTTTTCATATACTTTCCTTAAAGTAACATATTACAACAGATTGAATGCTGAAGCAGATATGAGAATTTGTCTTCTACAAGCCAGGCTTTAAAAAGATTTGCAAAAATATAAAGGGGTACCACTCTTCTTACTATTATCTGTTTTGGAAAATATAATTATTTCCATAAAAACATAATTTGTTAATTTTACTGGGTTTATTATTGTTATTTTAAAATAAATATTTTTTAAAAAAGAAATGAGTGCTAAATTTGACTAATTCAGTCATCTTTAAGGTGATATAGTTTTCTCTCCTTTACACTATTAATGTGACCAATTACATTAATAGAATTCCTATTGTTTAATGTTTATTCATTGAGATATTATCTTTACATTACTCTGGGATAAAGTCTAATTTGCCATTTTAAAATTCTTTTTATAGCCTGTTGGATTTGTTTTACTGGTATCTTACTTAGAATGCAGGCAGTTTAATTTATATTGATGATGTCTCCTCACTTAGGCAGCAGGTGGACGAAGGGCAAAGGAAATGCAGCGAGGAACGTGGGGAATCTGCTCACCCTCTCTGGCCACATATAAACTGTGCTGTTACCTTTGAGGAGAGGAGAGCTGCCCAATGCCTGGTACATGAGCTCTGCCAGATATTTTCTCCGACTCAGAATTCCTTTTCTTAAATTATTGTCCTGAAAGATTTGAATGGGAGAGCTGAGGTGTGACCTCAGAGATGGGGAAGGAATTTGTTCCAAGGTCAGGTTCCCCTTCTCTATTCTCACAGTGCTGAAGACAGGCCATCCCCACAGACATGCACATTCTTTGCCTAAGGAAGATCCCATCCCACAAGCTTAGTGTCTGATTAGGCTCTGATGAAATATCAATCATATGTTCCCCCTTCCCTCCCGCGTTGGCACTCGGGGAAAGAATTTCCTGGAAACTATCCAGTGATTTAACAACTTTTGCTAAGGAAGGAAAATAATCGAGTTGCGGGGGAGGGGGGAGGATGGAGTGTTACTTTAAAAGGTGGCTGCAGTTTGAGAGTTTAGTAAGAGGCAATGAACAATCCTCTTAGGGAGAGAACTGTGCTGGTGTTGTTCATGCATGGCCAGTCCTTGCGAAGAGCCAACAGGAAGAAAAATATTAGACAAGAATAGTTAAATTGCTCTGTATAATAACATATTTGAAATTTTAAACTGGCAGATTGAGAGACAAAGGATTTGACGGTGAAAGGAGGCTATCTTAAAAAGAGAGGATTGTGAATAAGGAGTTGGCAAGAGCAGAATCCCCAAGGGAAGGTGCAAATATCAGGGAGAATGATACAGATGCTGGGTGATACATTTCTTCTTTAGGGAAAGACAAAATGACCTTTAAATTATTAGGTCAAATGTGAGTTCTAAGTTGTTTCCAAGGCTGGGCTCTAACCAGTGTCTTATTACGCAAAGGAAAGGCTAAGAATGTGTGTAGAGCAAACTTCAAGAAACACATTCAAAAAACATAATTTTAAAGAACTTAGTATTTATTATTTTTCAAAATCTTCAAGTAAGATTACTTCTGGAAAAATATACAAGAAAAAGATAATGGAGGTGCATCTGGGCAACAGGATTGTGGTCTGGGATATGGAGTGGTAAGAATTCTTCCTCATATTATATCTTTGTTCATCTTAATTATAAATTGATACCTACGCTTGTCTTATCTATTCAAAACCAAAATGATTTAAAATCAAAATCATTTATTTGTTTTATTTTTTCCCTTATTTTAAAATGCCTGGAAGGAGACTGCAGTATACATTTTCGTGTTTTGAACACTGAATTATCCTTAATCCCCCAGAATAAGAGGCTGTTCCACACAAGAGCTTTGTGTTAATGGTACTTTGGGGAATTAAAGGGAAGTGGTGGTGGTTAGGCATGGGGCAAAGTATTATAAAAATAGGATAGGTGTCTCACAAAACAGAACCAGAAATGGGAATTTATAATGCATAAAGAAAAAGCAAGAAGTTGGAATAAGAGATAACCAAGGAAATTTTTTTAAAAATCCCTCAGGAAAACTCAAAATCTCTGGAAGTTTCGTGGATTTACTTCCCTCCCGGGAATCGAACTTGGGCCAGTTTATGATGCTATCAAAGGATGATCCATAAGGCTGAGTGACTGTGAGACATTCGGGTTGTATTTGTTTTTCAGTCACTTTAAAATTTTGCTTTACTCTCTCATGCATGTACACCATTTTGTTCATGCCTCTAATTTCTGGCTGCCAGATTTAACAAGAAATTGTAATAAATATGTTCTAACCAGAACAGAGCACAATGGACACGTTATGCCTTTGATCTAAACATTACATTTTTCCTGTTCCTGATATATGCTATATCTAACATCCTGTAACACGTGTAACGTAGTTCTCTTACTTTGGTTTCACAAGGAACTCATACTATTAGCTCATGTTAAATATTTGATCTACTACTGGGACCATGTCTTTTTTATCTGAATTTCTGGTAGTAAGATTGCTTTAACCTGATACTTGTGCAGAACTGCATTTCTACATAAATGGGAAAGTATTTATTTAACCCTCTTCCATACTCTTTTTTATTATTACTCTGTAGAAGTCAATTTCTGGATCTTGTTACCTACCTACCTCAAAGGGTTGCTACAAAAATTAAATATTAAATGTAAAGCATTCAAATCAATGCATGGCATATAACAAAGGCTCAATAAAACTGTTATTATTATTATTCCTTTCTCCATTTTCTGAGAAAAAATTTTAAGGCAGACTACAAATTTATCAGATGACTTATTTTCAGTAGCAGAACACTTCTAGTGGATGTCGGTGTGCTTGAAATCTGCTAGTATGGCTATAGCCTGCTCCTGTGATAGTCACATATAATCTGCATTGAACCTAGACTCCCGTTACTCCATAGATCATCACATTGGCACTATCCAGGAAACTGTTAGAATTGCAGAATCTCAGACCGCATCCCAGAGCTACTGAGTCAGAATCTCACCTTAAAAATTCCCCAGGTGATTCACATGCACACTGAAGTTTGGAAAGCACTGCTCTAGAGATTTTATTCGCGATATTATGCAAAATGGAGTCCTTTTATCTTTTACCATTTTACCTTGATGTTGAAGTTGTTTGCATAATTTTCCTTTAAGTACAGGTGATACCTTTTGTTTGTGGCTTCATCTATTGAGTCACACATGTTCTCCAAGACTTGTTTACTTCTTTCAGAAACTGTAATATGCATGCAGTCTATGAAAGTTCATTGCCTTTTTGCTTCTTGCCTTCATGCATGGAATTCGATCTGTGTCATTGTACAGTTTTTATTTTTTTTTTATTTTTTTTCTTTTTTATTTATTTATTTATTTATTTATTTATTTATTTATTTATTTTTGGCTGTGTTGGGTCTTCGGTTCGTGCGAGGGCTTTCTCCAGTTGCGGCAAGCGGGGACCACTCTTCATCGCGGTGCGGGGACCGCTCTTCATCGCGGTGCGCGGGCCTTTCTCTATCGCGGCCCCTCCAGTTGCGGGGCACAGGCTCCAGACGCGCAGGCTCAGCAATTGTAGCTCACGGGCCCAGCTGCTCCGTGGCATGTGGGATCTTCCCGGACCAGGGCTCGAACCCGTGTCCCCTGCATTAGCAGGCAGATTCTCAACCACTGCGCCACCAGGGAAGCCCTGTACAGTTTTTATTTATTTAAGCTATTACAAAACTACTGAATTATTTGTAAACTTAAGTTTAAAAAAATGTTTGATACATTATTTATTTCCTGGGAATAAGTTTAAACCAGCATAATCCTGATAAATATTTAGGCTGGGGCTCTTTTAATATTTAAGAAAAATATGAGGAATGTGTAATCCCTGATGCGGACATGAGAATATCTTCTCCTTTTGCTTTCCCAGATTTCTGTGTGTTTCATGTTGAAAACTCATCTGAAATGCCTGATAAAAAACACTGTGGCCAAGGGGATACAAAATACACCAGCTGAAACTCTGAAATTTTGTGTAAGACTGATATATAAGATGCTTCAACACCGTTACTCTACTGTCAGTCTTGAGGCCCGTGGTCTAGGTTCACAAGGTCTTTGTTTTGACCGCCCTGCCCTTGCCTCTGCGGTCCTCTCATTTCCCAAGCACTGGATGGGACTGAAGTAGAGGTATCGACACTTCCCACCTCTCCCCCAGGTCCCACAAACCTGTGTAATCCTTAGGTCACTCTAATTTGCTCTGCCAGCCTTTTAACACAATTATAGCGCTGGCTATCTGAAAGATGAGGATGTAAATGGCCCACACCGACAGACACAGGCCCTGGAAGCATCAAAACCCATTTGCTGAGCTGAAGAATACTCAAGCCTGAAGAGCACAAAGACCTGGCTATCTTTTGGGAGTAGAGAGTTGGAGCAAACACCTTGTATTACTGCCTGAGGAGTTTACAAAAATACTGAAAAGCAGACCTGAAGGCAATTTCGTCATTATCCTTCTTCATTAAATTCTCAGTAAATAACCTAGCAACAATAATCTAGCATTTGGTTGTTATGGGCAACATGATTCTCTATTTTATGTTTTTCTTCCTTATTTGGGAAAAAATTATCCTCATGTATTACATAATAATTCCCTATTTCATATTATGATGCCTTGAACTACAGAGGAAGAGAATTTAAATATCTTTCACAGTGCATCATAAAAAAGGATTACCGAAAAAATCCATGAAAAATATTTCCTCATTTTTTTAATATGAATGTATAAACCAACATTATTTCCATTGTCCTCAGCACTTTTGCCAGTAAAAACATATGACGCGAAGTGATGGCATTTGATAAGATAGGTTCTAACGTGTTTTGCACATTTGTAAATGGGTGCAAGAAAGTTGTACATATATTTCCCAGTAGTGTTTCACAAAAAGAACTCTGATGGATGACATATATTAAATTATCAGTCTTCTCTAAAATTAAGATAAAAATGAAAGAAAACCAAATACCATTCTTTCCATTATCTTGGAATAGTCCATTTTTTTCTTAACATACTAATGTACATAAAGTCCATGCTGTTTAAATTCCAGTACATTCTACACCAATCTTTAACCTCCCAGGCATGGTCTAGACAACTCGACTACACTGTGAATCACACTAGCTCTTTTCCAAGCATTTGTTCTCCATCTGGATGATTCCTCACCCTTACACCTACTCACCACAAGTGTAAATTGGAACAATATTTCTATGTCCTATTCAAATGTTTGCTTTGAAGTGTTCTGTTGTTCCAAAAGATGTAAATACTTTCTGCCTTGTCTAAATACTCATCTGTTAAAGAATTACTTTTAAGTATTTTATTATAGCTTTATGTATAAGCCATGCTTTATTTCTTCTGCTACATTTAAGTTCATTCAAGACGGGCTATGTATGTGATCCCAAATTATAAACATAGGGTACCTAAAATCGTTCCTTATTCTATTAATTAGTGCCAGAGCAGGAAATGGATGGAGCACTCAAAGGTTTTAAGTGAAGGTTAACATCAGGAATTATCTACAGAGGTGTAGGCAGAATTCTAGGATGATAAACCGACAAAGGTAAAGTACCAAGGACTACTCACAGACAGGAATTTGGGGAGCTGTTACCATTCTTTGAAAAGGGAAAGAAAAAGCATGGAGTTCCCAGAACCCAGTGAGAACTGGAACTATGGAACAGGGGCCACCTGATTTAATACATCCTCATATAGGAACACGGCCCATGCCAAAACCTCAATGAGGCAGTGAGAGAAAGAGGAGAAATAATGTACCAAAATCATTCTCTCCTTCTAACCTCTGGGTTTTTTTTTTTTTTTTTGCTGGTGTCTTCATTGCCTTCTAAAGAGATGAAAATTTAGCAAGTAAGATATCAAGGGTAATAGTAATTGGTTCCCAGACCCAATTATTCATTTTATGGGGAACCATAATAATTTGCTGCTAGTTTAACTACATCCTGTAAATCAGCAATCCACAGGATAGTATTCCATGGCTGGGGCCATTACTGAGACTCCAGTAGGAAACTCTATGGTTCTATGGCTTAGATGTCTTAATGTAATGGAGCACATAGTAAAGATAGAGACACCATAGTCTGATGTCACTGTTGAATTTAAAGAAATTTAAAGAAATGTAAATTAAGATCCCTGATATGTTATGGAGGACACCATGGTGATGACTGTGGCATTATAGAAATCCTTAAATAATAGTGTTAGTAGAAATATTTCAGTCAAGAAACGGAAATTTGCATGCAGAATGCATATATATACATTCCTATAACATTAAATTCCTGCCCCCTCTTTGATGAAAATGGTCTATGTAATCAACCTGACACTGAGTAGCTGTGGGCCACCTGGGAAATGGTGCCTTACCAGGGACCTAGCATTAGCCTTTACTCAAATGAAGTTGGGCAATCAGTAGTAGTGGTGGCCAGATGAGCCTTGGGGAGGGGGCATGTCCTTGGCCGTCCAGCTGAAGCATGGTCTTCGGTGCTCCCTCCATGGCCATTATTCTCATTGATGCCGGGGAGACCAACTGTGTGGTGAAATCTCCCCTTCATCTCCAGTTTACAGAGATCAGATAATACAGAGAGCTTTTCTGAATGCCAGTGTTCGTCTCACTATATGAATTTCTAAATGCCTTGGTAAAGGGAGGGTTCTGAGTCCTCCTAGTGGAAGTAGTTAGGGTGTGGCTGAGCAAGCTGTAGAAATGGAGCCAATCCATCAGTCCTATCACCCTAAGGATTATACTACTTCTTCTACTGTAACTAGGATGTTCCATCCCAACACACTGTAGCCACAGCTATGTTCAGGCTTCAAGTACATAGCAGACATTTACAGCCACTCTTAGATGGCCCTTAGTCCAAACTTTAATTCTGGATGGACATGTCCATGTTAATAAATTTAGCCTGATCCAACTTACACTTCATTCTCCTTGATGTTACATCCTCAGGATACATACCTGTACACGCTCCCCAACCCTCTACAGGGATGCAGGTTGGCAGGATGTTGCATCTTTAGTGTATTCACTTTCTCTTCCTGTAGGAAACCTGATTCTTACCTTTCTGGACTATGCTGAAATCCAACCCTTGGAATATGCCTCAAGAGAATAAAAAGTATCTGAATATGTGTGTGTCATGGAAGGGGGAGGCTGCTGCTGAGAAGAGTCATTCTCTGCGGACAACTTCTTTTGGGTTTTTTTTGGTTTTTTAAAATTTATTTTTATTGAAGTATAATTGGCTTACAATTCTATATTAGTTTCAGGTGTACAACATGGTAATTTGATATTTCTATGGAATATACTCCAAAGTTATTGACTATATTCAATAAAACTCTAAAATATTAAATAAGACTATAAAATATTGACTATATTCTCTGCGTTATACATTACATCCTTGTAAATTATTATTTTACACCTAGTAGTTTGTTCCCCAAGCCCCTTCACCTATTTTGCCCATCTCTCCACCCTTCTCCCCTCTGGTAAACCTTAGTTTGTTCTCTGTATCGGTGAGTCTATTTCTGTTTTCTTATATTTGTTTTGTTTTTTAGATTCCACATGTAAATGAAAACATACAGTATTTGTCTTGCTCTGTCTGACTTCCTTTAAGTAGTAATGGAAGGGTTTGGGGTTTTTTTGTTGTTGGTGGTGGGTTTGTTTTGTTTTTTGCATTGTAAGGTCAGTTTCCTCAGATACTTGCAGAAGGACAGCTTTCACTGGCAAAGAAGCTTCAAGCAAATTTGAACCTTTCAATTCTCAGCAGCATCTAAATCTATCCCAACGTTCTCATCACATGTCTGAGTCTCAGTCGTTAACTAGTACTTAACACAAGGGAAACTAGTGCCCATATGTTAGTGCAGTGGTTCTCAAACATTTTGTCTCAAGGTCCCTTTATCTTTTGAAAAGTTATTGATGATCCCAATGAAAGTTTAGTACATGGAATATATCTTTTGATATTTAATATTTCAAATTAAAACAGAAAATTGTCAGAGATGAGAATATACCAATACACATAAGAGGGATGACTTTATTTCACCTCATGTAGCCTCTGCCAGATTCCACTGAAGACTTAGAGAATCGGAATTATAAGGCAAATACCATCATAGTTTTATTGTGAAAATAGTTTTGACCCATACAATCAGGTTTGGGGACAGGATCTTCAAACCTCTGTCCTGGAGTCATACAAATTACACAATTCTTGGTCACCAGAGAGTTCTGATTTTCTACCTGTGCTTTGAATTGGAAGGCCAAAGTTCTAATCATATATTTTTCTTTTTGTAATATTCCCAGTATAATAAGAAGTTATCCAACTCCCCTTATTTTTGCAATCACTTTTGACATGGCAGCTAAGTGCCAAAACCTCTTGATCTTACAGCAGCACCTTGCTGTACAGCACTCTGCTCCTTGATTAATTAAGTTATTGTGACGCTAACTGCATACTATAGATGACCGGTGTTCCCTCCAAGCGTTCATTAAATATATGATCCAACCGATACCAGATTCTCAAGTATGGGGCTTGTTTCCTGGGGCCACTGCTGATACTGTATTAAGCAGCACCCTGGTTAGAAGATGAAAGTTATACACAAAACTGTTTAACTGGAGAGAGTTCAATTAAACGATTATTTTCAGATGTGTGAAGGGTTAAGGGACAATTGGTAGGCAAGAACCCACTATGACTTCTAGGCCTGAAGTGATGAGAGCAAGTAGAGCTGCACTCTGGAAGAAGGACCACAGGACAGGATCTGGGTCTGCTGAGGGACTTTCAGCATCACAGCAAGGTGGCCACAAGGAAGGAAAATAAGTGCTCTCAATGTCTCAGCTTCTAGCTTCTGCCTTTTTTGTTGCCTACCATTGTCTGAACCCAACTGGAAGCCAGACAGCACAGAAGAGCCTCTGTGTCAAACCGTAGAGAATAAGAAAAGTAGGCACCGCTCAAATCTTCTCTTGATATATGATAAGTTTAAAGTATAACAGGTCTGAAATTTTACATGGCAAAATAGTATTTTTTAAAATTAAAGATCCAGGGGCAAGACGGCGGAAGAGTAAGACACGGAGATCACCTTCCTTCCCACAGATACAGTAGAAATACATCTACACGTGGAACTGCTACTACAGAACACCCACTGAACGCTGGCAGAAGACGTCAGACCTCCCAAAAGGCAAGAAAATCCCCACATACTTGGGTAGGGCAAAAGAAAAAATAAATAACAGAGACAAAAGAATAGGGACGGGACCTGCACCAGTGGGAGGGAGCTGTGAAGGAGGAAAGGTTTCCACGCACTAGGAAGCCCCTTCGCGGGCGGAGACTGCGGGTGGCGGAGGGGGGAAGCTTTGGAGCCACGGAGGAGAGCGCAGCCACAGGGGTGCGGACGGCAAAGCGTAGAGATTCCCGCACGGAGGCTCGGCGCCGACCAGCACTCACCAGCCTGAGAGGCTTGTCTGCTCAGCCGCCGGGGCGGGCGGGGCTGGGAGCTGAGGCTCGGCTTCAGTCGGATCGCAGGGAGAGGACTGGGGTTGGCGGCGTGAACACAGCCTGAAGGGGTTACCGCACCACAGCTAGCCGGGGGGGGGGGAGTCCGGGGAAAAAGTCTGCAGCTGCCGAAGAGGCAAGAGACTTTTTCTTGCTTCTTTGTTTCGCGGCGCGCAAGGAGAGGGGATTCAGAGCGCCGCCTAAACGAACTCCAGAGAAGGGCGCGAGCCGCGGCGATCAGGGCGGACCCCAGAGACGGGCGTGAGACGCTGGGGCTGCTGCTGCCGCCACCAAGAAGCCTGTGTGCGAGCACAGGCCACTATCCACACCTCCCCTCCCGGGAGCCGGTGCAGCCCGCCACTGCCAGCGTCCCATGATCCAGGGACAACTTACCCAGGAGAACACATGGCATGCCTCAGGCTGCTGCAACGTCACGCCGGCCTCTGCCGCCGCAGGCTCGCCCCGCCTCCTCTGTACCCCTCCCTCCCCGCGGGCTGGGTGAGCCAGAGCCCCTGAAGCAGCTGCTCCTTTAACCCCGTTCTGTCTGGGCGGGGAACAGATGCCCTCAGGCGACCTACACGCAGAGGCGGGTCCAAATCCAAAGCTGAACCCCGGGAGCTGTGCGAACAAAGAAGAGAAAGGGAAATCTCTCCCAGCAGCCTCAGAAGCAGCGGATTAAAGCTCCACAAACAACTTGATGTACCTGCATCTGTTGAATACCTGAATAGACAACGAATCATCCCAAATTCAAGAGGTGGACTTTGGGAGCAGGATATATTAATTTTTCCCCTTTTCCTTTTTTTGTGAGTGTATAGGTGTATGCTTCTGGGTGAGATTTTGCCTGTATAGCTTTGCTTTCACCATTAGTCCTAGGGTTAGGTCCGTCTGTTTTTTGTTTTGTTTTTTACTTAAAAATTTTTTTTCCCTAATAAATGTTTTCTTAATAATTTTTTCCTTATTTTCTATTTTTAGAAATTAAAAAAATTTTTTAATAAGTTTTTTCATATTTATTTTAAAAATTAAAATTTTTTTCCTAATTTTTTTTCTTTTAAAAAATTAATAAATCTATTTTTAAAAATTAAAAAAATTTTTTTTTTCTTAATAAATTTTTTTTAATAATTTTTTTCTTACTTTTTATTATAATAGCTTTATTTTATTTTATTTTATCCTCTTTCTTTCTTTCTATTTTTTTCTCCCTTTTATTCTGAGCCGTGTGGATGAAAGGCTCTTGGTGCTCCAGCCAGGCATCAGGGCTGTGCCTCTGAGGTGGGAGAGCCAACTTCAGGACACTGGTCCACAAGAGACCTCCCAGCTCCACGTAATACCAAACAGCGAAAATCTCTCAGAGATCTCCATCTCAACATCAAGACCCAGCTTCACTCAACGACCAGCAAGCTACAGTGCTGGACACCCTATGCCAAACAAACAACTAGCAAGACAGGAACACAGCCCCATCCATTAGCAGAGAGGCTGCCTAAAATCATAATAAGGCCACAGACACCCCAAAACACACCACCAGACGTGGACGTGCCCACCAGAAAGACAAGATCCAGCCTCATCCACCAGAACTCAGGCACTAGTTCCCTCCACCAGGAAGTCTACACAACCCACTGAACCAACCTTAGCCACTGGGGACAGATACCAAAAACAACGGGAACTACGAACCTGCAGCCTGTGAAAAGGAGACCCCAAACACAGTAAGATAAGCAAAATGAGAAGACAGAAAAACACACAGCAGGTGAAGGAGCAGGGTCAAAACACACCAGACCTAACAAATGAAGAGGAAATAGGCAGTCTACCTGAAAAAGAATTCAGAATAATGATAATAAAGATGATCCAAAATCTTGGAAATAGAATAGACAAAATGCAAGAAACATTTAACAAGGACGTAGAAGAGCTAAAGAGGAACCAAGCAACGATGAAAAACACAATAAATGAAATTAAAAATACTCTAGACGGGATCAATAACAGAATAACTGAGGCAGAAGAACGGATAAGTGACCTGGAAGATAAAATAGTGGAAATAACTACTGCAGAGCAGAATAAAGAAAAAAGAATGAAAAGAACTGAGGACAGTCTCAGAGACCTCTGGGACAACATTAAACACACCAACATTCGAATTATAGGGGTCCCAGAAGAAGAAGAGAAAAAGAAAGGGACTGAGAAAATATTTGAAGAGATTATAGTTGAAAACTTCCCTAACATGGGAAAGGAAATAGTTAATCAAGTCCTGGAAGCACAGAGAGTCCCATACAGGATAAATGCAAGGAGAAACACGCCAAGACACATATTAATCAAACTATCAAAAATTAAATATAAAGAAAACATATTAAAAGCAGCAAGGGAAAAACAACAAATAACACACAAGGGAATCCCCATAAGGTTAACAGCTGATCTTTCAGCAGAAACTCTGCAAGCCAGAAGGGAGTGGCAGGATATACTTAAAGTGATGAAGGAGAAAAACCTACAACCAAGGTTACTCTACCCAGCAAGGATCTCATTCAGATTTGATGGAGAAATTAAAACCTTTACAGACAAGCAAAAGCTGAGAGAGTTCAGCACCACCAAACCAGCTTTACAACAAATGCTAAAGGAACTTCTCTAGGCAGGAAACACAAGAGAAGGAAAAGACCTACAATAATAAACCCAAAACAATTAAGAAAATTGTAATAGGAACATACATATCGATAATTACCTTAAATGTAAATGGATTAAATGCTCCCACCAAAAGACACAGACTGGCTGAATGGATACAAAAACAAGACCCATATATATGCTGTCTACAAGAGACCCACTTCAGACCTAGAGACACATACAGACTGAAAGTGAGGGGATGGAAAAAGATATTCCATGCAAATGGAAATCAAAAGAAAGCTGGAGTAGCCAATTCTCATATCAGACAAAATAGACTTTATTTTTTATTTTTTATTTTTTTTTAAGTAAATAGACTTTAGTACTAAATTTGAATTAGAAATATCAGGAATTAGTAATATAAAACTCATGAAATATCTGTAGCTTTTTTTTTTTTTTTTTTTTGGATTATGAATAGCTTTTATTGGCTTTCCTATATTTTCTGATTTTTGTAAAGTAAACCTGAATTATTATGTAATGAGCAAGGAGTTAAGTAGAAAAGGTAATGCTATCTTTGCATAACCTTAATAGTTGAGAATTAGGATTGACGATATTTGAAAATTTTGCCGCATTTCTTTCCTCTGCTCACTTTCTTTTTTTTTTTTTTTTATAGACTGACACCAAGCATTGTACATGGATGACCACAACAAAAGCAACAATGATTGCAATTACCAAACATGAAACACACTCATACTATGTCATAATATTGACATTCAGTCCAGTAATCCTCCACTGTAACAGCTCCTTTACTTTGCAGTGAAAATTGATTTGTATATTCTTTGCCTCTGAGTCCTTGTGGGATTTTTTTTTTTTTAATTCAGACAGAAAGTCACAAAAATTATACTCATCCTCATCAGTTCACTCAGTCCCATGTAATTAATTTTTTTTTTCATCTTGATCTTTTGTTAGCACTTTTATGAGTTCATCAGTTTTTCATTAGAGTTCTGAAAATGCTTATTCATTCAGTTCAGCAGTACAGTCAGTTACCAGAAACCTGTACTTGTCAGAGTCTTTTCCATGAATTTCTTGAAGATGAAACCCTTTTATAGGAACATACTTGCAAAATCATCAGAGTACACCCAGAACTGTCTGTAAATGACAGAAGACTTAAAAATGACCATGGTTAAAGATTTGATGAAAGTTCATAATAATGCAGTTGACAAGAAAATTAGTTATTTCTGAGATATACATTTTAAAGTAATAACTAGGATTATTACTTATAACCTTATACCAGAACATATAAGATTTTTAGAAGTTTCCTGTAATGTCTGAAACATTTATATTAACATATTTCCATACATATTTCCATACAAATACAAATATAAGATTTTTAGAAATTTCATGTAATGTCTGAAACATTTATATTAACATATTTCCATACATATTTCCATACAAATACAAATATAACATTTTTAGAAATTTCATGTAATGTCTGAAACATTTATATTAACATATTTCCATACAAATAACCCAATGAAAGTTTAGTATTAGTTGTTTTGTTTGTTTTTTTATACTGCAGGTTCTTATTAGGCATCAGTTTTATACACATCAGTGTATACATGTCAATCCCAATCGCCCAATTCAGCACACCACCATCCCCACCTCACCGCAGTTTTCCCCCCTTGGTGTCCATATGTCCATTCTCTACATCTGTGTCTCAACTTCTGCCCTGCAAACTGGCTCATCTGTACCACAAAATAGACTTTAAAATAAAGACTATTACAAGAGACAAAGAAGGACACTATATAATGATCAAGGGATCGATCCAAGAGGAGGGTATAACAAATGTATATATTTATGCACCCAACATAGGAGCACCTCAATACATAAGGCAAATGCTAACAGCCATAAAAGGGGAGATCGACAGCAACACAATCATAGTAGGGGACATTAACACCCCACTTTCACCAATGGACAGATCATCCAAAAGGAAAATAAATAAGGAAACACAAGCTTTAAATGATACATTAAACAAGATGGACTTAATTGATATTTATAGGACATTCCACCCCAAAACAACAGAATACACATTTTTCTCAAGTGCTCATGGAACATTCTCCAGGATAGATCATATCTTGGGTCACAAATCAAGCCTTGGTAAATTTAAGAAAATTGAAATCATATCAAGTATCTTTTCCGACCACAACGCTATGAGACTAGATATCAATTACAAGAAAAAAAAACTGTAAAAAATACAAACACATGGAGGCTACACAATACACTACTTAATAACGAAGTGATCACTGAAGAAATCAAAGGGGAAATCAAAAAATACCTAGAAACAAATGACAATGGAGACACGACGACCCAAAACCTATGGGATGCAGCAAAAGCAGTTCTAAGAGGGAAGTTTATAGCAATACAAGCCTACATCAAGAAACAGGAAACATCTCGAATAAACAACCTAACCTTGCACCTAAAGCAATTAGAGAAAGAAGAACAAAAAAACCCCAAAGCTAGCAGAAGGAAAGAAACCATAAAGATCAGATCAGAAATAAATGAAAAAGAAATGAAGGAAACAATAGCAAAAATCAATGAAACTAAAAGCTGGTTATTCGAGAAGATAAACAAAATTGATAAACCATTATCCAGACTCATCAAGAGAAAAAGGGAGAAGACTCAAATCAATAGAATTAGAAATGAAAAAGGAGAAGTAACCACTGACACTGCAGAAATACAAACGATCATGAGAGATTACTACAAGCAACTCTATGCCAATAAAATGGACAACCTGGAAGAAATGGACAGATTCTTAGAAATGCACAACCTGCCAAGACTGAACCAGGAAGAAATAGAAAATATGAACAGACCAAGCACAAGCACTGAAATTGAAACTGTGATTAAAAATCTTCCAAAAAACAAAGGCCCAGGACCAGATGGCTTCACAGGTGAATTCTATCAAACATTTAGAGAAGAGCTAACACCTATCCTTCTCAAACTCTTCCAAAATATTGCAGAGGAAGGAACACTCCCCAACTCATTCTACGAGGCCACCATCACCCTGACACCAAAACCAGACAAAGATGTCACAAAGAAAGAAAACTACAGGCCAATATCACTGATGAACATAGATGCAAAAATCCTCAACAAAATACTAGCAACCAGAATCCAACAGCACATTAAAAGGATCATACACCATGATCAAGTGGGGTTTATCCCAGGAATGCAAGGATTCTTCAATATACGCAAATCAATCAACGTGATACATCATATTAACAAATTGAAGGAGAAAAACCATATGATCATCTCAATAGATGCAGAGAAAGCTTTCGACAAAATTCAACACCCATTTATGATAAAAGCCCTGCAGAAAGTAGGCATAGAGTGAACTTTCCTCAACATAATAAAGGCCATATATGACAAACCCACAGCCAACATTGTCCTCAATGGTGAAAAACTGAAACCATTTCCACTAAGATCAGGAACAAGACAAGGTTGCCCACTCTCACCACTATTATTCAACATAGTTTTGGAAGTGTTAGCCACAGCAATCACAGAAGAAAAAGAAATAAAAGGAATCCAAATCCGAAAAGAAGAAGTAAAGCTGTCACTATTTGCAGATGACATGATACTGTACGTAGAGAACCCTAAAGATGCTACCAGAAAACTCCTAGAGCTAATCAATGAATTTGGTAAAGTAGCAGGATACAAAATTAATGCACAGAAATCTCTTGCATTCCTGTATACTAATGATGAAAAATATGAAAGTGAAATTAAGAAAACACTCCCGTTTACCATTGCAACAAAAAGAATAAAATACCTAGGAATAAACCTACCTAAGGAGACAAAAGACCTGTATGCAGAAAATTATAGGACACTGATGAAAGAAATTAAAGATGATACAAATAGATGGAGAGATATACCATGTTCTTGGATTGGAAGAATCAACATTGTGAAAATGACTCTACTACCCAAAGCAATCTACATATTCAATGCAATCCCTATCAAACTACCACTGGCATTTTTCACAGAACTAGAACAAAAAATTTCACAATTTGTGTGGAAACACAGACGACCCCGAATAGCCAAAGCAATCTTGAGAACAATAAATGGAGCTGGAGGAATCAGGCTCCCTGACTTCAGACTATATTACAAAGCTACAGTAATCAAGACAGTTTGGTACTGGCACAAAAACAGAAATATAGATCAATGGAACAGGATAGAAAGCCCAGAGATATACCCACGCACATATGGTCACCTTATCTTCAATAAAGGAGGCAAGCATATACTGTGGAGAAAAGACAGCCTCTTCAATAAGTGGTGCTGGGAAAATTGGACAGATACATGTAAAAGTATGAAATTAGAACACTCCCTGACACCATACACAGAAATAAACTCAAAATGGATTAAAGACCTAAGTGTAAGGCCAGACACTATCAAACTCTTAGAGGAAAACATAGGCAGAACACTCTATGACATAAATCACAGCAAGATCCTTTTTGACCCAGCCCCTAGAGAAATGGAAATAAAAACACAAATAAACAAGTGGGACCTAATGAAACTTAAAAGCTTTTGCACAGCAAAGGAAACCATAAACAAGACCAAAAGACAACCCTCAGAATGGGAGAAAATATTTGCAAATGAAGCAACTGACAAAGGATTAATCTCCAAGATTTACAAGCAGCTCATGCAGCTCAATAACAAAAAAACAAACAACCCAATCCAAAAATGGGCAGAAGGCCTAAACAGACATTTCTCCAAAGAAGATATACAGATGGCCAACAGACACATGAAAGAATGCTCAACATCATTAATCATTACAGAAATGCAAATCAAAACTACAGTGAGGTATCATCTCACACCGGTCAGAATGGCCATTATCAAAAAATCTAGAAACAATAAATGCTGGGGAGGGTGTGGAGAAAAGGGAACCCTCTTGCACTGTTGGTGGGAATGTAAATTGATACAGCCACTATGGAGAACAGTATGGAGGTTCCTTAAAAAACTACAAATAGAACTACCATACAACCCAGCATTCCCACTACTGGGCATATACCCTGAGAAAACCATAATTCAAAAAGAGTCATGTGGGCTTCCCTGGTGGCGCAGTGGTTGAGAATCTGCCTGCCAATGCAGGGGACACGGGTTCGAGCCCTGGTCTGGGAGGATCCCACATGCCGCGGAGCGGCTGGGCCCGTGAGCCACAATTGCTGAGCCTGCGCGTCTGGAGCCTGTGTTCTGCAACAGGAGAGGCCGTGACGGTGAGAGGCCCGCGCACCGCGATGAGGAGTGGCCCTCCCTTGCCACAACTGGAGAAAGCCCTCGCACAGAAACGAAGACCCAACACAGCCATAAATAAATAAATAAATAATTTAAAAAAAAAAAAAAAAAGAGTCATGTACCGAAATGTTCATTGCAGCTCTATTTACAATAGCCAGGACATGGAAGCAACCTAAGTGTCCATCATCGGATGAATGGATAAAGAAGATGTGGCACATATATACAATGGAATATTACTCAGCCATAAAAAGAAATGAAATGGAGGTATTTGTAATGAGGTGGATGGAGTTAGAGTCTGTCATACAGAGTGAAGTAAGTCAGAAGGAGAAAAACAAATACAGTATGCTAACACATATATATGGACTCTAAGGGAAAAAAAAAAAAGGTCATGAAGAACCTAGTGGCAAGACGGGAATAAAGACACAGACCTACTAGAGAATGGACTTGAGGATATGGGGAGGGGGAGGGGTGAGATGTGACAGGGTGAGAGAGTGTCATGGACATATATACACTACCAAATGTAAAATAGAAAGCTAGTGGGAAGCAGCCGCATAGCACAGGGAGATCAGCTCGGTGCTTTGTGACCCCCTAGAGGGGTGGGATAGGGAGGGTGGGAGGGAGGGAGATGCAAGAGGGAAGAGATATGGGAACATATGTATATGTATAACTGATTCACTTTGTTATAAAGCAGAAACTAACACACCATTGTAAAGCAATTATACTTCAATAAAGATGTTTAAAAAAAAATTAAAGATCCATGGTGAACATAAAAAGTCTTCATAACTGTAAATACAAAATAAGCAAGGTCCTTCAAGTATGATTTTCATTTTCCAACGATATTTTTATGTATGGTAAACTATACAAATAGCCCAATAATGACAGCAGAAAAAAACCATGAGAACTCAAGAATACTTAAATTAAAAATTAGTATCACATAGCAAACATAGCAGAGATAATGTATCATGTGATTGCACTATGAATGGTGACTCCCTTGCTTATGGTAGAAGAAATGGTTCAATATGATCTATTTCATGATGGGACTGATAAAAGCTTTTAGAATGAAAATACTAGATATATTTTTAGGTCTTTAAGTGTTTCAATATGTTTAAGTCCACCAAATAACAGATTTCTAAGTCATGTATCTTGTAAATTAATTCTCTTGTTCAAAAAGCTAGAATAATTTTCAGTATTTCACTCACTATGACTGGTTATCTACTGATAGAACACAATGCCTCTAATTCCTTTCTCTCTGCTTCAATCTGTAATTATAATTTGCACACTTTCTGAGTGCAAAAAGGCAGCAGAGGTACAAATTCACTAAAGGGATCTAAGCGTCATAAAATACTCAGAGAGGGCTGGTTATTCAGGGAGCAAAAACTGTCCTAGCTATTATGATACTAGATTTTCAATATTGGAGTAGCTGGCTGTGCTAGAAATAGCTCTCCCAAGAGGCACCCACCTCACCGTTTTCGCTTTCTGTATGTGATGAGTGCAGAGTAAATCAATACGTCAATAGAGGGAGAGAGAAATGTTTTACTTTCTCAGGACGAACAACTTTGTCAGCATGACTGTGAGTTTTGACTGAAGTGCTAATTTATTTTTGAATACTTGTCAGAAGCAGGTATCTGCTCTAAATATAATATGCGATCACAATTTGTCAGGGCCAAGTGTGTTGGGTCCTTGGGGAGAGCGTGTGCCCATTTGCTTTCCATGTGCACAGTGGCACTAACAACAATTGAAGACACCTTGCGAGACTAGTAAGTCAAGTGAATGTTCCTGAGCAGGTGGGCAGGGGAGGGGAGACGTTGAGAAAATGCTGGGAAGTCATTGTTGTGAGATAAGGGGACCTTGAAAAGGATTCTAAGAGGTAACATCTAGTGTGTACACCATTAAGGGTCTAAATTGACTACAGGTGAGAGACCACTGAGCCATTGGAATTTTCTTTAAATGAAATGCAAAACAGACTTTTAAATTAGAACTCATTATCCTCCCAACTCTCCCTCCCCTTCTCTCCCTTATGCAGTGGAGCTTTATATAGGATACTTCCTTTCCTGCAGTCCTATTTGACTACCCACCATTGATTGGAAAAGCCAATGCTGGGTAGACACCTGCCAGGTACAATCTCAACTACACATGTCCACCAGAACTGCCTTGGATGGTTTTCCCCAATAGTGAGGTTGTTAGAGAGCCTGGGTTGCTCATTGTATTATCTTGTTTCTTTCTTAATACTTTTCTCAGGAAACATCCTTTACATTCTTAGAATCTTGGTTTTCTGGATTCTGCCCTATCTTCAGGCCTTGCTTTTGTTTGAAAACCCCTGGCAACACCCATTTTCTACAGAATACAGTCCTTTGTCACCTTGGCCCCAACTGATATTTTTTCAATCTCAAGTCTAGTTTTTACGTATACGTTCTATTCCAACTACACCAAATTATTAAAGAAATTTGAATAAAATATAAACTTTCATTTTTTATTCTTTTACTTTTGCATAACTTTTCCTCAGATTTCCTGGTATACTCACACTGATCAAGTTATTATTTAGATGTCACCACCATAGTTTTCTCAGAAAAAATCCACATAAATGGCATATAATTTATGCAATATCTGTGTATACTATGTTCATGTATATCTGTATATATACTATGCACATTGCAACTATGATTGCTGGTCTATCCCTAGGATAGACTAGCATCCAGGAGAAAGAACACTATTTTACAAAACACTTTCCAAAGTGCCTGGTCCATACCAAATGCTCTCTAAATATACATTTATAAATAGTTATTACTCAAATTCTGCTAGCTTGTTTAACTAAATATATGTATCTGTATTTTAATCCATTAATAAATGGTTATTATTCAGATTGTGGATAATATGGATAATGGATAATCTGTGTTATCCAGATTGCTAATGCTGGATTAGAAAGTTAGAAAGTGAAAGCTAACTCTTACTTGGAGCAGGTGTCTGAAGCCCAGAAACCTTAAATACGATCTTTAGATTCAGAAAAGTCCAGATGCTTACAGGCTTCATTCTTACAAATCTTCACCCAATCCTCTACTGATAAGATATAGAAAGAGGGGCCATGAGAGATGCATTTTATGGTAACCAGGCAGAGAACAAAAGGCAATAAATTTTAGTGACCATCATTTGAAGCTCAACCCACCTTCCCTACCACACACGTTCTTTCTTGGAGAGATGTAACAGGGATCCGTCCTGTTACATTTTCCCATTGTAAAACCTCATAGCATGGTGGAAAGAGGAATATTTGAACCGGACTCTCTATACTAGGGGTGAGACCTATGAATTTGGTTCCTCTGCCACAAAATGGCCACTGTGGTTAAAAATAAAGTAAATATTTATGCCACATGAAGTTAGAGGTCATCCTGACTCATTGCACTGCCCTTACCAGACTTCTGGAAGACATGACCCTCCCGACCAGTGGTAAGGCAGCAGGCAGAGTGTGATGGTGTAGTTCAAGTGTGTGGGTGGAAACAGTATCAGCAACATTCACAGCTACAGAAAGTCATATGGGTTCACAAGGTTTCCTAACAAATTAGACCCCTTGATTCAGGTTTGCAAAAGGCTGTAAAGAGGACAAAAGAATGTCATGTTATAATATTCTAACCCTCCATTTTCAAATGCTCAAATCTGTATGGAAAGTATAAAAAATTTTTAAGGGGGGATTAAAAATCTGTTTAATGATAGGCCAGATTCCATATTTAAAAAGAAACTGTTTTAAATAGTTTACAGAGTATAATTTATAATTAGATTAAATTAGATTATAAATTAATGGTCTAAGTTAATTAGTCTTGGGAGGAGTCACCCCTTTTCCTTGGAAAAAATGTATTCTATGTATGAAATAAAAATCCCTTAAGACCATCACAGCATGGGAAGAGGGTTTGGGAGTGGATGAACAATCATTATTTAAAGATAATTTACTTCATTGGGAGCCCAAAGACAAGTATAGTTTACCTTCACACATATTAAGTGTGGCAGCCGTGAGAATGGTCCAGTCAGATCTCCTGCTGCAGAGAAGGTATTTGACTGGTAGCCTTAGCTCTTGTCTGAGTTTTTTTACCATCCTGTTTTCCCCATCATCTCATTTCCAGTGGGCTGCTCTCAACCAATGGCTAAGAAAGACCCAGTCCTCTAAGAATGCAGAATATTTTTTTTTGTTTTGTTCTTTTTTTAACATCTTTATTGGAGTATAATTGCTTTACAATGGTGTGTTAGTTTCTGCTTTATAACAAAGTGAATCAGTTATACATATACATATGTTCCCATATCTCTTCCCTCTTGCATCTCCCTCCCTATCCCACCCCTCTAGGTGGTCACAAACCACCGAGCTGATCTCCCTGTGCTATGCGGCTGCTTCCCACTAGCTATCTATTTTACGTTTGGTAGTGTGTATATGTCCATGCCACTCTCTCACTTTGT
Organism: Balaenoptera acutorostrata; assembly: GCF_949987535.1. Lineage (NCBI taxonomy): Eukaryota > Metazoa > Chordata > Mammalia > Artiodactyla > Balaenopteridae > Balaenoptera > Balaenoptera acutorostrata. The sequence continues at coordinate 82,056,240 of NC_080070.1, read as the reverse complement.
CTGATGTAATTTTGGCTCGAAGATTTCCCATCAACCTGGACAAAACTTTCTTGGAACGATTTGCAACCTGAGACTCTGCCTACACCACCCTTCTTCCTTACCTCTCTTCTTCACTGGGCTCAGCGTTTCCTCACCTATTCTGTCTCTTTTCCCATTTCCTCTTTTCCCAATATATCTCTTGCACCTAATTCTCTCTTGACTTCCTCTTCTCAGACGACCTGTACTACTGCATTAAGTGACTTCACCCTTGCCTGACTGAGATCTTTTGTATTAACTACATTTCTTCCAGTAAAGAATATATACATTCTCTAGTCTTTGGGTTTAAAACTTAACATACATAAAGAATGTTCTTTTTTAAAAACAAACATGATTCAAGCCCTGTATCAGGAGGTCCCATGGTGGTCCCTCCAAAAAAGATATGTTCATACCCTAACCCCCATAACCTGTGACTGTGCCCTCATTTTGGAAAAAGTTTTTCGTATCTTTTTTATTCCCCCCCAGATATAATTACATTGAGGATCTTGAAATGAGGTAACACTTGATTATGTGGGTGGGCCCTAAATTTAATTCCTTATAAGAGATAGAAGAGAGTATACAGACACAGAGGCCAGAGGCAGAAACTGGAGTTATATAGCCAGTATCAAGGCACATCTGGATCCACCAGAAGCTAGAAGAGGAAAGGAAGGATTCTCCCCTAGAACCTTTGGAGGGAGTGCAGCCTCGCTGATACCTTGATTTAGACTTCTGGCCTGGAGAACTATGACAGAATACATATCTGTTGTTTTAAGCCATGAAATTCAAGTTTGTGGTAATTTTTTTACTTTAGCCTAGGAACTTATACACCCTGCCAAAACAGAACAGGAGATGATCAGCATTTTATCTCCTCTGAATACTTAAGACACAGCTGGAGAGTAAAGTGAAATAGAGCATAAACCTCATAGCAAAGCCTGATAAAAACATCAAAAAGAAAGGAAAATTACAAGCAAATATCACTCATGAACACACTGAAAAATCCGCAACAAAATGTTAACAGTCAGTCCAGAATCTATCAAATGATTATACATCATCAGGAAGCAGGGTTTACCTCAAGAATGCAAGTGTATCATTTTGCAATATATACGAATATCAAATCATTATGTTGTACACCTGAAACTAATATAACGTTATACGTCAATTATACCTCAATAAAAAACAAAGCAATGCAAGTCTGGTTCAACATTTAAAAATGAATTGTTTATTGACCACACAAATTAAAGAAGAAATTCCATATGACCAACTCAACAGATGAAGAACATTTGACCCAAATAAATGGAGAAATATGCCATTTTCATGGACTTAAAGAGTCAATATTACTAAGATGTTAGTTCTCCACAATTTGGCCTATATATTCAACAAAATACCAGTTCATGTGGAGAAATTTTGACTGGCTAATTCTAAAATTTAGGTGGAAATGCCAAGGACAGAGCAAAAATAATCTTGAAAAGATTACTATACTTACACTGGCTGATTTTACTTATTCTCTTTGATTTTAATCCTCACTACACAGCTAACAGGTATTGAGTTGATGTGTAATTGTCATAAAAAAAGAGAAATAAATCGAGGTAACAGAAAATAGACCATAACTATATCCAAGTATATATATATTTACTTGTGTTCAACAAAAGCACCAAGGTAACTTAATGAGATAGAGATTATCTTTTCAGCAATAGTGTTACAATGACTGGATAATTGTAGAGATCAAAATGAAAATTAACTCCTATATCACACCTATGAAAAATTAACTTGAGATGGATTATACACCTCAGTGTGAAAATTATAACCATAAAGCTTCTGGAACAAAATATAGGGGAATATATTTTCAGACACAGAGGACGCAAAAAATTTTTGACTGGGCACAAAAACACTAAGAATAAAATAAAATCATAAATTGGGCTTCATCAAAATTAATAACTTCTGCTCTTCAAATGACATCGCTAAAAAATCAAAAGTCAAGTCACAGACTGGAAGGAATAATTTACAAGACACTTATCTGAGAAAAGACTTGCATCCAGAACGTATTAAAGGACAAAAACAAAAACACTCCTTTACTCAATAAAATAAAAACAAGCTAATAAAGATGGACAAAAATTTGAACAGACACTTTACTGAGCAGTATATACAAATGACCAAGTGCATGAGAATGTTCTCAGCATCCATAAACATGAGGGAAATGCAAATTCAAACCACAATGAGATATTATTATATCTCCTAATTTGTAAAAGGCTAACAAATTTTAATTGTTGGCAAGGCCATTAAGCAGGTGGAATTGTCATACTTTGCTGGTGAGAGTGTAAAATGATACTACCACTTTGGAAAAGTAGTTTCTAAAATGTTAAACATAGAGCTACTCTTCACCCAACAATTCCACTCCTAGGATATTTGCCATGAGAAATCAAAACACTTGATCACAAAAAGACTTGTATAAGAATGTTCCCTCATAATAGGCCAAACTGGAAAGAACTCAAATATCCATCAGCAGATAAATGAATAAATAAATTTTGATATATTCTTGAAAGTGGATTACTATTTGGCTATAAAAAGGACTGAACTACAGTTGTCCCTCAGTATCTGCAGGGGATTGGTTCCAGAACCTGCCATCAGTTCCAAAATCCCAGGATGCTCAAGTTCCAGAGTGGGACCTCTGTATCTGCAATTCCTCAATCACAGATTCAACCGACTGCGGATCCTGTAGCACTGTTTTTATTGAAAAAAATCCACATACTAATGAGCCACACATTTCAAACCTATGTTGTGCAAGGGTCAACTATATTTATCACCATCCCAGATTGGTTGAATCCCAGAATGTAGAACTGGGGATAGGAGGGCTGACTGTAAAGTTATACTTGGATCTTCCACTGTATCCAGATTGGCATCCCTACCCCAAGTTGCTATACAGTTGTTCAACTGTATGGCAACATAGATGGATTTTAAAAACAATTTTTTCAGTGAAAGAAACCAGTTACAAGAGAGCACATACCATATAATTCCACTTATTTGAAGTTTAGAATAGGTTAAATTAACTATAGTGACTTAGATCATTCACTGATATAATTAGAGGGTAGATTGGGGAGAAGTGACTAGAAGGGGACATTTGGCAACTTTCTGGAGTTGTTTTACCTTAATTTGAACAGTTGTTACACCATGTGTAATTTATAAATGTTTCTTAAACAGGAGGACACTTAAAATCTGTGTATATTGTAGGATATAATTTTACCTGATTAAAAAAAAGGATTAAAAAGTGGTAAGAAACAATTTGTCAAACATCAGATATGTTTGAAATATGAAGTAGAAAATAATGCTAAAATTAAGGCAAAGAGAAATCAAAGTAGGATACATTTTTAAATGGGTAAATTAAAAAAATACATCCTTAATATGAAATCACATAGGCTCATAAAGCATAGACTACAATTTTGCCTCAGGTTTTCTAACTTCCAGTGAGAAATGGGAAACGATTATTTACTTTAATGATTTTCAATGTCTGATCAAAGAGTGTCACCTGGAGAGCTTCACAAAAACCACAAATTCTTAGGACCTGTGCCTCCGTATTCTGATTCAGCAGATCTGGGAAAAGGCTTGAGACTCTGCATTTTGAAAATTCTCTTTGGTGATTGTTATCTTAGTTTCTGGAATTGCTGAGTTACATAATTCATGGAAACACTAAGATAAATCAACTATTCAGGAAAAGCTCAGCAATTCCTGATACTACAAATAAAAACTAACTTCTTCTGTCAGTCCTCACAAGGAGGATCCTGCTGAATAAAATATGTCCTCAATAATATCCTTAGAATAAAATCAGAAACAAGTTTTATAAAGGTGCTTCCTAATACAAATCCTCATACAGGACCTCAGTGTAAGTCAAAGTCATGATGCCAAATATAATTCAGTAACTACAGTTCTACATGGTGGTCAATGGATAAACCTCAAATGTGTAACTCTTGCTTCTTTAGATTAACACAGGAGCAGACATTAGGCCGTCTAGGCAAACAGAGATTGCAGATTCTTCAGGCAGTTATTCATGAAGTTTTTTTTCTCATCAACTTTTATATATATATATTTTTAAATTATTTATTTATTTATTTTTGGCTGTGTTGGGTCTTCATTGCTGCGCACAGGTTTTCTCTAGTTGTGGCGAGCGGGCTCTAGAGCGCAGGCTCAGTAGTTGCAGCACACGGGCTTAGTTGTCCACGGCATGTGGGATCTTCCCGGACCAGGGCACGAACCTGTGTCCCCTGCATTGGCAGGCAGATTCTTAACCACTGAGACACCAGGAAAGTCCCAACTTTTATATTTTTAAGACCAAATTCTTTAACAAGTACCTGAATCATAGCTATTCTGTATTTCCATTTAAGTACCAGTCCATACAATTTAAATGGTCTGTTAATATTAGTTGATATAATCTAGTGACAATTAAGGAACTTAATCTAAATTTAAGATCCGCTGTGGTGAATTTCAACCAGAAATCAGACAAATGATCAATTTATTTTTTAGAACTCGTAATTTTGCCATTAAAAAGCAGTTGTTTTGTGAATCATCCTTTCAGAGACAGGCCTCTGCCTCTGAACATTCATTTTTCTAATCAGCTTCTCTAATTGAAGGTCTTTAATGTTTGTAAATGGTAAGAATGATGATGAAGATTGCACTAAAACCTTAATAAAATACTTTAAGAAAGTGGGAAGCAACCAAACAGATTTGAAATGGAAACAGATTTTGGAAGAACAGAGATTTTGATATATCAAATAGCAGACTGTATTTTCATATCGAGAAATTCTATTTGCTTTTTGTGTACAAAAGTATAAATCCAGGGACTTACTTACTAATCAAGCATTCAAAGGAATCTAAGAGGCAAAGAAAATCTAACTTATTAATGGCACTCTATTCATCCTTATCCTCCATCAACTTTCTTAATTGGTCCCAATGTATCATCTATAAAAGAAATTTAACTAAATCAAAGCCCAACTAATGATTTTCGAGGTGTCACTTACACTAAAATTATGACCAACAAGATATATACATAGAATGATCATATGTGCATCCAATTCTGGTGGGAATACCAGAAAAACACAGAAAAGAAGCACGTGAATGAAGGACAAGTGATAGCCTTTGTCATAGACAATTAGGCTTTCAGGTTTTAATATCTACTGATAGGTTATAATCTGCTTTTTCTTGTCCCTTAGATCAGATATTTAAATTTACTGCTGTATTTAAAATCTGTATGCTGATTTTCTCTTCATTAAATACTAAGTTGCCACTTGGATGAAAAAGAAAAATATGGTAGTTTATTTAATACTCCATATTTGTGTTATTATTCCTCTCAAAATGATAATTGCAGACTACACAAACTGGAAATAGCTCTACCATAAAACAATCAAACAATTTAATGGATGTAACTTTTGCCAGATATTTCTCTTAATTATACCCTTCAGGAATATGAATGTATCTGTTAGGTCTGTTCAATGGCCATGAAAAAGCAGAAGAAATGAAAAGCTTGGAGTATCAACAACAAAAACAGCAAGGATTCTGTGATACATATATCAAGGCCTAAACTGTGTATACCTCAAACAAAAACATAAATTCAAACATGAAAATCTGTATTTACCCATTTTTCAGATATAGACACAAAAAATGCAATTATCTTATGTCTTTTGAAAGGAAATACCATCAAGTACCTTACTTTCCTCAAATTTAAAGTATCTAACTCTGTGTCTACAGATACTTAAACTTTAAAGAATATAAAAGAGGCAGAAGTATAGAATTGACAGTGGAATGATGGTCACCAGATGATGGGGGAAGGAGGTAAGGGGAGTTGTTGTTCAATGATAGAAAGTTATAGTTACACAAGTTCCAAAGACCTGCTGTATGACACAGTGCCTGTAGTTAACAATAAGGTACTGTGTATTTAAAATTTTGTTAAGAGAGTAGGTCTCATGAAGTGTCCTTATACTACAAAAAACAAAAATAAAAACCAAAGGGATGCAAGGAAACTCTTGGAGGTGATGGATGTATTACTATCACCACAATCCAGGTAATTAACGAATTTATACTTATGTCCAAATTCACTCAATTGTATACATTAATTATATGCAATTTTTTTGCCTATCAATTATACCTTAAAAACGTTGGAAGGAAAAAATAGAATGTCTTGTTGGCTGAGCAATTAAGGAAGAGACATCTTAGAAGTTTAAATATCCTAGTAAGTCTAGTCAACCAATAAAGCCTGAAGAGTCCATTGACTATGGATAGTTTTCAACATTCTAACAAATTCTCTTCATTCTAACAAATTGCAGACACCACAGCCTGACAGTCATGTCTTCACAATATCTAGATTTCTTGCTTTTTTTCCTGATTGATGATGCACTAAAGTAAGTTTTCCTCTGTCTTAGGGCTATTCTCTTTCAAGTTAAAAAGTTACATTTACAAGTTGCAAATGATGTTTCATATGAGAAAATTATCTTCTCAAAGACTTATCAACATGAGCCCTGGCCACTAACTTCAACATTAAGTACTGTAAACTCAGACTGTGCCTGGTAGATTATAAACAGAGCTACAATTATTTCCGGAAGATAAAGAAAAAGCAGCCAGAGGAAGAGAGATTTTATATTAAAGTACCACCCAGTAAACTATATTACATTCACTTACAGCCCTGGAACTAACTTCTTAAAAAATAACTTAAAAAAAAAAAAAACCCTGCTGAATTAATAGTTAATTAGTTAATTAACTAATTAACTAATTAACTAATTAATTAACTTCCCACTTATAATACCATGTAACAAAAATATGTGATTTTGCACCATTATATATACCTAAGTTCCTTCTTCACATTTTTTAATCCTTTACATATATGGATCTAAGTTCAGTTTTTTTCTCCCTATGCTGGACTAAACTCAACTGCTTTTTCTATTTATTTTTGTTCCTAGGATTAATAGTGTTACCATCTACCCACTTACCTCAGTGAGAAACTTCAGTGTCCTGTTTAATTCTAGCTGTCCTCATGCTGAAATTCAATCAGACACTAAATCCTGTTGACTGTGCATGGATTCACTGCTACAGCCTCATTGCAGGCCCTGATCACCTCTGCCCTACTCTACTGCTTGGGCCTTTTATTGCCCATCTTTCTTTACTCTGTTCCAACCACCAGAGTTATTACTTAACATAGTAATCCTGCTGTCTCTCCACATTTGACAAAATAAAGTGCAGTCTCCTTGGCATCACATTTAAAGCCCTTCTTACATCTTCTGTTTGATCAGCTACTTTTCTTGTCTCATTCCTATTACTCCTGCACTTCTGCTGTGTCCCACACACAGTGACTGCACTGCTGTTGGAACCAGCTGGGCTTAAAAAAAAATCCAACACCTTGATTTCTGTACTTAGTAGATTATTTGCTTGTTTATATCCCTGTCTTTCCCAACAGAATGTGGATCCTTCGAGTTTAGAGACCTGTCTTGATCATATTTTTATTATCCAATTAGTACAATGCCTGGTACATAATTGGTTCAAAGTGCTTATGTTTGCCTAATACTAATACAGTCTCAAAATAAAGTTTCATCACTGACTTTTTTTTCCTCTTTATAACAATCTATTTCACTCTGATCACATGAGGAATTACAGCAATGAGGGAGTAACAAGTAAAAAACTAGCTTGGCTGATGCTTTGGAGACTGGTGGGTGTTGGGTAGAAACTATAGAGTTTACTTGTGGACTCTGGAGTCAAACTCCCTGACTTTGAACCTTAACTCTGTCATATACCATTACCTGACTTGAGCAAGTTACTTGGACCATCAACACCTCATTTTGTTCTTTAATCGGGGCCCATCCAACACTTTGGAAATACCTCTTATGTACCAGCTCCTATTCTGAGCTGTGGACAGAAAAGTGAAGGAGCCAGACAAATTTTGTGTCCTTTGGGATTTTATTTTCTAGTAATTATCTCAAAGATTGGTCATGAGAATTAAGTGACATAGTGGATATAAAGCACTTAGCACAGTGCCAGGCACCTAGCAAAAGCTAAATAAATGTTATCATTATTGCTATTATCATTTGTGGTAGTGGCATCATCATTATTTTTAATTGACAGGCGTAGATACCTCAATGCTAACATGTCACTCATCCCCACGATCCCTATTTCTAGGTTTAATCATGTCCCCCTTTTTGCAGGTGGCTCAGCCCACTATCTCTTTCCTCAAACCTAGGTTTTATTAGCATTAGTGATAGAAATATGAGACGCTCTTGAGAGAGACAGGAGAATTATTCAGAATAATATTCCCAGATATTCCATGCATCTGTTTTTTCTGCTTTGCCTTCCTCGGTGCTCCTGTGAACCTCTTGGTTCCTATTTGCAACGCCTTATGGCCTAGTGTTTTGCCTTGTCCTTCACTTTATGTCCTGTTTCTCACGTGCCTGCTGTCATTCTCACATCTGGTCCTGGTCCCAGGTATCTATGGCATCTAAGTTTTGTTCCTGCCTTGCTCTCCTGCAGTTTGATTACTTGTGAGTTTAGCCCACTGAATAATAACCTAGTTGTTGACTACCAACCAGCCTGACAGCTTCATCCTGGATCTCATGACTCTAGATGTTTTAATCCTACACTCTTCCATTTTAATAGTAACACTAATTGAAAGTTACTGTTGTGTATAGAATAACACAAGTAATCATTATGGCATCAGTTTCAGGTAGGTACTGTTACTATGTCCTTTTGCAGATAAGGAAACTAAGGTACAGAAAGCTTAGACAATATGCCAAAGTTTGATAGTTACTAAGCTACAGAGCTGGGGTTTGGATCCATTCAGTCTGGCTATAGAGTCTGTGTTCTAAGCCACCACGAAATAATGCTTTTCACCAGACCCGAGGATGAAGTGCAGAGTTTCACAGCCTGGATCTTACATGAAGTTCAAATGGGTTGCTTTCTGTCAACTGGCTGTTTAAAAAACATATGTGGTCAATATTTGTCATTTTAAGTCATCCAGCATCCATTTCTACTTCCCACTAGCACCCCGAGATTTTCCTGGGAAATTATGTTTTTCACAGCATGTGCAGCCTCAGAAGGAAAGTGAGTTAGGGTTAGGACGCTCTGCTCTCTCCTTCAGAAGCTTAAGGGTACCAGGAGTCTCTTTCTTTCATCATCATTTATTTTGCTTCATTCATATAAATAGGCATGCCCAGCTGACCTATGCTCCCCCAATCAGAGTCTCTCTGAGACTTTGAAATTTAAGTAAAATGTCACAAATGCAGAAAAAAACAAAAACAAAAAAACTTTTGTTCACTTATTTATTTGTTTCAGGAGTGGTGCCTGAACTAGACTATTCAGTGGTTCTTGCTTTGGAGACTTTCCCTAGGTGAAAAGTTCTTTTCCTTTCAAACTTGTTTTCCAGCTCTCCCTTCAGTCCTGAGTGCCTCCGTAGCCTTCTAATCAATTCACTTTCAACTTAAATTACACACAGTTGGTTTCTGTTGCTTTCCAACTGTTATATATGGTAGGTAGAGAATAATTAGTAATCCTAGGACTGCCATTTTTCAGGAAGAAGTGTTTTTTATTTGCTAATAGCTTTGTCCTCCCTTACTTAGATTCCTGGCATTGGCTGCTTCAAAACACCACATGACCATTTTGAAAGATGAATAAACTAGGTCAAAATACGATGCCAGATGAGAGGAAAACAAGTAATGTGGAAAAAAAAAGTAAAATATTTATTAACTGGTATTTCAGACACTAATCCTAAAAGAGAGAGAGAGAGAGAGGAGGGAAGGAAGGAAGGAAGAAAGGGAGGGAGGAAGAAAGGGCCTCCATGATTATCTGGAAAAAAAAAAAATCCTGTTTCAGGCAGCCCCAAACAGAAAATTCAGCAGAATTCAACTAAGATATAGCATGTCAGACTTAGATGCATATATGTGTTGAAAAGTGGGTGTTAAAATGGATTTCACTTCTGCAATGTGAACTCCAAATTCCAAACTTGGAAGGCAAATTAGAAATCTAATTTGATTAGAAAATCTCTCTCTACAGAATGCATTAGGGTAAAAGCCTCAGTGATCAGACAGACCAGCCTCCCTCATGACCTCTCTCAAAACACCTGTGAGCACTTGGGCCTGCATTATTCAAGTTAAATACTGAGTGGTCACAATCATTGAATGGGACGCTTACATTCTATCTATATGATGAAAGAGGAAAATTAGACCATACAGGGAGGAGCCAACTCCCTTGTACCAGGTACTGCACTGGGTGATTTGCGTACGTGTTCTCATTTCTACAATCCTAGGGGGTTAGTAGTACAGTCTACCCATTAAACATACAGAAACAGAGCTTAGGGTAGTAAAATAACTTTCTGAAGTTCCCCTACCTAGTGGGTCACCAAGATGGGTATGTATGTGTATGTTATGTTTATAATTTGATTAGTCTTTGGATGTCTTAAAAGTTAATTATAATTGCCATTGGAAGTGATCACGTTCATACATACTGTGTTGATGCCAAAATAAAAAAGATTTCCCACCATGATTAACCTCATCTCTGGAGTTGTTCCGATTCAACTGTTACAAAGCCCTTACTTCCTTTTGTTGCCCTCATTTATTTCACTTCACTCTCAAAATCCTGGTTGAGAAAAAAAAGATGCCTATAGTCACGAGTCTAATCTGCCCTCCTTTGACTCAGCCATCCTAATTTTCTTTCTCTTTCCTATTTCTCTCCACCATGTTACTTCATAGCTAAAACCTTTACTCTTACAAATTCCAAGGAAACAGGAATTTGTATCAGTTATCTCTTGCTGTGTAATAAATCACCCTGAAATGTAGTAGTTTAACCCATGTTTGTGAACTCACAGTTTGGGTGAAGGATCCAGCACAACTTCGGTGGTTCCTCTGACTCAGGGTCTGTCACAGGCTGCAGTCATGGTGTTGTCCAAGGCTGTAGTCATCTCAAGGTTGAACTGGGACAAGATCCACCCCCAAGCTCTCACACACGGTTGTTGGCAGGATTCAGTTCCCCGTGGAATAATTCACTGACTGTAGTCTCCAGGCTGCCCTCAGTCCCTTACTATTTGCTCATCTCCAAAAGGCAGCTCACTATGGCTGCTGGACTCAGCAGAGTATGCAGGCGAGAGATCAAGAGAGGGAGTCCCGCCATTTTTCATAACCTAATCTTGGGAGTGGCATCACTTTTGCTGTATTCTCTTCTTTAGAAGCAAGTCACTAAAGGAGTGGTTGCACAAGGGTGTCAATTCCAGGAGGCAGGGGTCATTGGGAGCCATTTAGAAGCAGCCTACCACACCACCACGGAACTATAACAAACTCCCTCCTGCCTGGGAACAGGCGCACTTGCCAGCCATGCCCATACCTCAGACCTGCTGCAGAAAGCCCTCCACCCCCGCTACTTATAACTGGGGTTGTTCACAGGTTTATTTCATAGCTCTTTTAAATAGCTTTGAAGAGGAGGCAGTAAGAGTGAATTAGCACTAATTAGTATTTCTCTGTGAACTATTGCCTTATAGTTTTGCTTTCTTAAAGGCACGTACGAGTAAAAGCAGCGTTGGGTTCCTAAAGAATTTCCCTCACTTAGACCCCGGCTTAAAAGTGAAAGATTTGGACCTAATGATACAACCTAAACTCTGTACGTTATTCCAAGACTTACGTCACAATTACTTACAAGGTAAGTTATAACAATAGATGAAAGGCTGTTCTTTTATCCAACAAATTAGAGCTTAAATCATTAAAGGATGATTCCTTACATAACGTAAGAATGTAAGGGACAGAACTATGAAAAGATGTTGTTCATCTTTTTATAAGTTCCTTGAGAGGATATAGAGCATCTCATTTATGTCTGCAGCCCCACATTCAATGTTCTCTGCTCCCCCTTCCCCCAGACCATGTTGGGCATTTAGGCAATGCTTGTTAAGTGCATGGGTAAATATTTTATATTTTATAATGCAATAGAGTTATGACTTTTAATATTTATGCAATCTACTAACCAAAAGTAAAATAATTCTTACCATCATAACTCGCATTCAAGCTAGATCTGTTTTTATAAATTTCTCAGAGTAACATATAAATAAGTCTATGTGGCAACTAGTACAGTCTCACACTGTGGAACATAGACCAAGACATAAAAAAGATTTCTTTTGTGAGTTTATGCGTTTAGACTCTAAAATATTGAAAAGTACATCCAGGGACCTGTGTTCTGAAGCTCTAATCACAGAAATTCAAATATGAGGTTTTAAATGTAATAAACGTAACCTAATATGAACTGTATATTAGTGTAACTTTCATTTAATAGTTTGAGTGTTCTGATTTGTGGAAAATTTAAGTTGAACCATAGATATTGTTGCTTTTATAGGTCACAAATGATCAAATACAAACAATTTCATTAAGCAGTCTGTGACCAGGGAGCAAAAGAATAACACTGGACAACTAAAGGGAAAATTCTTCAAAATAACTAAAAGAAAGAGAGGAATCATCCCCCCTTATTATTCAATAAGTATATTTACATCTATGTGCAAAACACTAATCTCAGGGAAATACAAATGTAAGTATGACACAGAACACTCTGAGAAACTGAATTTAATAAAAAAACGTAAAAATTATTGACAGAGTAACTATATTTTGAGGCATATTATGGCACAATATGCTTAGTCTCATCAAGAAAGCACAATCAAATTCCTACAGCTCAGAGAAGAGAGAAATCACATGCGCTGGGAGCCACATGTGAAGCCAAAGAAGCTTTTTATCTCATAGAAATCTACAGGACCATAAATTGTGTTAATCTCAGTTTCATAAAAAAAAACAGAGCACTTCAACCCATTCTTATCTAGATCAGCAGTCAGCATCCTTTCACTAGAAGGAGAAAGTTCAGCCCTCAGAATCCTCCTTCTCCACTAAGAGACTGTAACAGATTTCTCATGCTGCCACTTAAGTCTTCATCTAGGAGAAGGATGCTGGTGAATTTCACAGAGCTGAGTCACAAGCGAGTTCTGCAAAGCAACTCCTCCTCCTATCTGACAGTCACGAGGCACTCTTCTGGAACCAGTTTCTGGTTCATGCCCTTTCTATTATGAAAACTGGAAAAATAAGCGGCTCATTACAGAGCCTACTCACTCGAAAAATTCACAGCCAGACCCACTGATTAAATCACATTGATATGAGGGCTGCTCTTGTTCCTGTGCTCAGGTCATTCCAGGTTTTCTTTCTATTTCAAATTTAAATGATCTCTAAACGGGAAAAAAGTGGTATAATATATTTAGAAGAGGTGTATGAAAATTTCTATTTGAAAACTTTAAAAGAGAAAATTTTCAAAGGAGAGGAAAATGATCCTAAAACTGGATTTGGCATGATTTTTATTAAGAAACATCACCCGGGTTTATAACTAATGAAATGATAGGTTAGGCTCAGATATTTTTAGAAACTGCACAGAGCTTTAATCTCAGAAACATCTATCAAACTTTGATTATACTGTGCATGTGTATTTTCTTCTCGTCATTGCCTTTCCAGGGTCAGGAATAGTAGCACTCTGACTAAAATTGCATTGCTGCTGTGCCGTATCAAGTCAACTGCTCACAGATGGTGGATTATTACCCAATGGCTTTTAAGGCTGATTCCATGCAACCCTGAGAGGTAAAGATTAGTTGTTCACAGCTCCTCATTTGAGCCATAAAATGTTGAGGGAGCATAGTGGGTAGGTTAAACCAGTGCTGTGAAGTCAGTTGCACTGGATTTGAATACCAGCTTTACCACTTCCTATGACCTTGGGCAAATCCCTGAACCTTGCTAAACCAGAGTCCTCATCTGTAAAATGGGTAGTAAAGAGTCCTTCCTCTTAAGATTGCTGGAAACATTAGAGGAGATAATGCTTGTACAGGGCCTTGCTCATTGTAAGTGTGAACCACTGATAAAGAGCTTCTGACAGCACTCTTCACACAACCTCCTTTGCTGGAAAGAAGGCCTCATCTACCAAATCTCCTAGGAAAATTGAATTTCTTTGTATCTACTGTTCTGCCATTTTCTACGTGACAACTCCTGAAGAAACAATTTGCCTGGACAAAGAGTTAAAGTATCGGAAGACTCTAGTTTTCTCTCTCTTCTAGGGATCATATGAACATTAGCAATGTTTGAATTAAAATGCTTAGAGGAAGAGCTACATTCATCTGGCCGGAATATAAAGGAGGTGTTTTGTTTCAGGTCAAATATCATTTCAAAAACATGGCTGTCTGCTTGCCCTGCTGCTGAACACTGACACTGAAAGGCAATATTAACATTCCAAAGCCAATTAATTTTCTAAAAGATACCATCAATCAAGCTCAGTGAAAAAGAGGAAGAGATGCCTCTGCTGGATGTATTTATGCTAATACGACATTGGGCAGAAAAAGCACTGTGACCAGAGAATCTGTGAGAGTCATCCTGCTATCAGTGTAAGTTAGGGCTTGACTATGTTTCATGACAAACTTCATTTGATTGGTGCTATTATTTTTGGCATAGCAACCTTAAGTTTTTTTATTCAAAATTTACTCCAAAGCCTTCAAAAGCTCTTTGTTAATAAGGACATAACTAGGTGTAAAAGTAAAACCTCAAAGCAGAGACCTAAGTAAGATAAAAGTTTATTGCTTTCTTACATAAAAGCTCGAAGATCTAGGACTGATGGGGTGGTCTTGCTCTTCTAGACATGAATTCCAAGGCATCAGATCCAATGTTCACTATTTTCTGCCAGCACAAAAACAAGAGAAAGGACAAAAACTTCCTTTGTAAGGGATTTTCCCCACTAATTGCAGATATAATTCATTTGATTTGAGTGTAGTCACATGTCTCTACTTAGCTGCAAGGGAGTTTAGGTTGGTGGCTATGTGTCCAGGTGTAAGTGAAAGGATTCTATTATAATGAGGAAGAAGGAGAATGGTAATTGCGGTTGATCAGCAATCTCTAGCACTGGCTCCTTCCCCAGTCAAAAGCAACAGTTTAACTTCTACTGCATCCATACCTGCTTTGCTAAATAAATGCTCCAGAAACCATTCTGGCTACAATGGTTACAATGAATTATTTGCAGTATCTTGAATTCATTTTGCCCTTTGCACTTTTGCTATCTTTTTCCTGTATCTCATTTCTCTGTCAAAACCCCATCTATTTTTCTTTTAAGAGTTGGGGAAGATTACATGGATGTGAAATAATCCATGACCTTGGCATAATGGAAACAGTAGAGAAGAGTAGTAAGCCAAATGGAGACCTGTTTACTAGAGCAAAGACTGCCACCACGAGGGCAGGCGGACAATCCAACTGGTTACGTAAAGCTCAGGATCATCAGTATTACTAGGACATAGCTGTAGGAGAGTTCAACGTTGTAGCTGTTGTCCAATTAAAAAACAAGGCAGGGCTTCCCTGGTGGCGCAGTGGTTGAGAGTCTGCCTGCCAGTGCAGGGGACACGGGTTCGAGCCCTGGTCTGGGAAGATCCCACATGCCGCGGAGCAACTGAGCCCGTGAGCCACAACTACTGAGCCTGCGCGTCTGGAGCCTGTGCTCCGCAACGAGAGAGGCCGCGATGGTGAGAGGCCCGCGCACCGCGATGAAGAGTGGTCCCCACTTGCCGCAACTAGAGAAAGCCCTCGCACAGAAATGAAGACCCAACACAGCCATAAATAAATAAATTAAAAAAATTAAAAAAAAAGCCACCTCTTCAAAGATAGGATGAGATGTAGATAGAGGTGGGGTTTTTAAAAAAAAACAAGGCAGTGTGCTCAGTAGCAGTGTATGATTTGTGCTTAAGTGGTGAGCCCTGATAGATTATTAGGGGCAAAGCGTAAAGGGTTTAACACTGGGATAAAGAGGACATCAGATGCCTACAACAGGTTAGGCAGTTCCAGTAACTGGCTGAAGCATGAGGCATGATAAGTGAGCAGGAATTAGAATATAGGAGGTGAATCAGAAGCCCAGGGATGTGTACTGGACATATAGGGAATTGGAGAGCAAAGACATAAACTTCAAGGTATAAGGGACCAGAAGAACTGAGAATTTCCTGAGTCCCTTTTATGTCCTTGCACTCCAGAGCTGGTCCTCTCACCTCATCCCTCTAAGGGATAAGATCTAAGCTGGTCTTATCCCTTAGATCTTCCTTTCCATTTCAATGGCTACTAATCCACAAAAGGAATCACTTCTGCCTTTTTTAGAGGACAACCATTTTTGAGAAACATTTTTCCGTGACAATTATTGAGAGTAGCTGATTTAGGCTGACTTCTTTTGCTAAAGGCTACAAATCGCCACTGTTTTTTCCTGAGACAGAACATTCCTTCAGCGCTTTCTAATACTCAGTATTTTCAAATAGAAATTTATGCCACAGTGCTCTGAATGATTTTTCCACATTGGTTATACAGATAACTAGCACTTAACCCTAACTCAGAGGACTTTTGGTATGATTGAAAGTAAAAGAGAATCGGAGGGTGAAATGGTGGGAGATAGAGGGAGAGAGAGAGAGAAAAAGAGAGAAACAACTTATTATGTACAAGGGAACCCCCATAAGATTATCAGCAGATTTTTCAGCAGAAACTTTGTAGGCCAGAAGAGAGTAGCATGACATATTCAAAGTGCTAAAAAAATATTCCATCCAATAATACTCTGCCTGGCAAAGCTGTCATTCAGAATTGAAGGAGAGGGAGTTTTCCAGAAAAGTAAAAACTAAAGGAGTTCATCACCACTAAACCTGCCTTACAAGAAATGTTAAAAGGACTTCTTTAATGAAAAGAAAGGGCATTAATTGGTAACTAAGAAACATATAAAAGAATAAATCTCACTGTAAAGGTAAATCTGTAGTAAAGGTAGTGGATTAAGCATGCATAAAACTAGTATAAAGATTAAAAGACAAAAGTGGTAAAAATAACTAAGATTACAATAAGTAGTTAACGACACACATGTAAAATGAAACATCAAAGATGTAAAACATGGCAGGGGGAGAGTAAAGATGTTAAGATATAGAATGGGGTCAAATTTAACTTGTTATTAACTTAAAACAGACTGTTACAGATATAAGGTATTACATGTAAGCCTCACGATAACCACAAACCAAAAATCTACAGTAAATACACAAAAGATGACAAGAAAGAAGTGTAAGTATACCACTAAATAAAGTCAACAAACCACAAAGGAAGGGAGCAAGAGAAAAAGAAACAGAGAGGAACTACAAAAATAGCTAGTAAACAATTAACAAAATGGCAATAAGTACATACTTATTAATGATTACTTTAAATCTAGATGGACTAAATTCTATAATCAAAAGACACAAAGTGGTTAAAGGGATTTAAAAAAACAAGAAGCATGTATATGCTGCCTACATGAGACTCACTGTAGATGTAAGAAGACACAGACTGAAAATGAAGGGATGGAAAAGGATATTCAACTCAAATAGAAACCAAAAGAAAGCTGTAGTAGCCGTAACTATACCAGACAAAATAGACTTTAAAACAAGACTGTAATAAAAGACAAAGATGAGTGTTACATAGATATGAAGCGGTCATTTCAACAAGAGGATATAACATATGTAAATATTTATGCACCCAACATAGGAGCACCTAAATATTTAAAGTAAATATTAACAGAACTAAAGGGAAAAATAGATGGCAATAGTAGGTGATTTTACTACCCCACTTATATCAATGGATAGATCATCCAGACAGAAAATCAGTGAGGAAGCATCAGCCTTAAATGACATGTTAGACAAATGTACGTAACAGATATATATAGAACACTCCACCCAAAAACAATAGAATATACATTCTTCTCAAGTGCACATGGAACATTTCCCAGGATAAGATTATATTTTAGGCCACAAAACAAGTCAATAAATTTAAGGGAACTGAAATCATAGCAAGAATATTTTCTGACCACAATGGTATGAAACAAGTAATTAATTACATGAAGAAAACTGGAAAATTCACAAATGTATGGGGAGTAAACAACATGTTACTGAACAACCAGTGGGTCAAAGAAGAAATCAACGGGAAATCAAAAAATACCTTGAGACAAACAAAAATGGAAATATACCAAGATCTGTGGCATATAGCAAAAGCACTTCCATGACAAAAGTTCATGGCAATAAATGCCTACCTCAAGAAACAATAAAAGTTTCAAATAAACAACCTAACTTTACACCTCAAGGAACTAAAAAAAGAACAATGCACAAAGTGAGTAGAAGAAAGGAAATAACAAAGATTGGAGCAGAAATAAATGAAACAGAAACTAAAAAGACAATAGAAAAGGTCAATAAAGCTAAGAGCTGGTTCTGTGAAAAAGACACACAAAATTGACAAACCTTTATCTAGACTCACCAAGAAAAAAAAGAGAGAGGATTCAAATAAATAAAATCAGAAATGAAATAAATGATATTACAACTGATACCACAGAAATACAAAGAATCATAAGAGACCATTATGAATAATTATACACCAAAAAGTTGGACAACCTAGAAAAAAATGGATAAATTTCTAGAAACGTATAACCTACCAAGACCGAATCATGATGAAATAGAAAATATGAACAGATTACTAGTAAGAAGACTGAATCAGTAATCAAAAAAGTGGATTGATAAAGATGTGGTATACACACATACACACACACACACACACACACACACACACACACAAAATAGAATATTACTCAGCCATAAAAAAGAATGAAATAATGCCATTTACAGCAACATGGATGGATGTAGAGATTATCATACTAAGTGAAGCAAGTCAGACAGAGAAAGACAAATATTACATGATATTACTTATATGTGGAATCTAAAAATTAGTACAAATGAACTTATTTACAAAACATAAACAAACTCACAGACAGAGAAAACAAACTTGTGGTTACCAAAGGGGAAGGAGGGAGGGATAAATTAGGATTATGAGATTAACAGATACAGACTACCATATATAAAATATCATATAAACAACAAGGATTTATTGTATGCACAGGGAACTATATTCAATATCTTTTAATAACCTCTAATGGAAAAGAATCGAAAAGTATATATATATATATATATATATATATATATATATATATCTCGAATCACGTTGCTGTACACAATATTGTAAATCAATGACACTTCAATTAAAAAAAAAAACTCCCAACAAAGTCCAAGACCAGAAGGCTTCACTGGTAAATTCTATCAAACATTCAAAGAAGAATTAATAGCAATCCTTCTTAAACTATTCCAAAAACGAGAAGAGGAGGGTACTCTTTCAAACTCATTTTACGAGGCCAGCATTACTCTGATATCAAAATCAAACAAGGACATCATAAGAAAAGAAAATTACAGGCCAACATTTCTGATAAACATAGATTCAAAAATCCTCAGCAAAATATTAGAAAACTGAATTCAATCATAACGTTGAAAGGATCATACACCATGATCAAATGGAATTTATTCCAGAAATACAAGGATGGTCCAACTTTTGTAAACCTGTCAATGTGATATACCACACTAACAAAATGAAGATTAAAAATCATATGATCAGCTCAACAGATGCAGAAAAAGCATTTGACATAATTCAACATTTATTTATGATAAAACCTCTCAGTAAAGTGGGTATACCGACAGAAGTTTTGAATCATATTAAAATGTTGACTTTATATATTATATGCATATATCTGTTTATATATCTGTTTAAAAGTCAACTGTTTTGAAAAACAGTTTCATTTAAGAAAAAAATAGATGAGTTTTTTTTTGTGTGTGTGCAGTATTCCCACTGTTCTGCTAAAAACAAAATACATATGTTTGTAGGACCTATGAAATATGAATTGTGTAATTCTGGTGGATTCTACATATGAGTTAAATGAATATATATATATATGAACAAAAAAACACTCATGGTGCATAGGCTGCATCTGGGCCACAGATCCCATATGGGGGAACTGACCTGATTTTAAGAAAGTGGGACAGAGGGTGCTAACAAAATTCCTACTTCTGTGAGGATATGTTCACAGATTGAGGCAGGTCTGGACTTGAAGGTGGTTCACTTCATTAGAGCTTCCTTTATGAAGGTAGGGAAGTCTCGAACATGAAATAAAAATGAGTGGGTTTTAGTCATGTCATTAGCATTTATTTTGATTATTCATACTGTAATGTAAACATACACTTACGAGTTAGAGATTAATTCTGGGAGAGCTTTATGGAGAACACATGCCTTGAAAACAGCTTTGCAAAAGATAAGTTTCAACATCTTAAGACATAAAAGAATATCTGCAATGGGAATATTTTTGAAAAATTAAAGTATATGTTCTAATTTCCCCCAATGCAATCTTCTGCCTCCCAGTACAAGCCAATCATGGCTCCAAGGCAGAGAAGGGGGTTATTTGAGCTCTTTAGTTTGATGACAGGCTTTAAAACAAGCCATTATAAAGAGACAAGATGGATAATTCCTTTGGTCCCTGTGGCAGCCAAGAAAGTACACTGCTCAGAACTCCCTGTAAGAGAGAACCAGCTGCAAAGAGTACAGTCAGCTGATGGCCCCTAGCTGAAGCCCAGTCCCAGGGCAACTCGATGACTGAGTGTAGCAGGGACACTCAGATCTGGTCATTCCTTCCCAATGGGAAACTCCCAATTGGGCTGCCTACCGCTTCCTCAGAGTTACATCACATTCAGAGATTCTTCATCCCAAATACTCCTTCCTTCCCCCATCTCCTCCCATAGGTGTCAGACCTGTATAATACTCTTAAAGTATTCACCTGGCTACTTCTCCTCTCTCTCACCTTTATTTTTCACAGGCATTGCCTCCAAAGATTCTCTTGCATTTCTAATTCCATCCTGGTGTCTGTTTCCCAGAGGACCTGAGCTGACTTAGCTCCTACTGAATTTTTCACATACTAGATGTGAAGGGACATCTGAGATCTTCTTCCATAGTGTAGGAGACTTACTCCTATCCACTATGATGTCCTAGCATTAGGCAGTAATGAGAAAGAAGAAGGATGTTATGTAGAGTAAGAAAAAGAAAAGCTCATCTTTCCTGGTCTGGAGAAGTGTGGAAAGGAGTGAGAGGTAGGAGAGGCTAAGTGTGAGGAATGTATATGAACCTTCTGTTGGGAAAGGCACTCTGCCATGGGACAGAAGACCCCCTGCATGTTCTTGCTAAGTGTGGCAAGTATTCAAAGCCTTGACTTTTCTTACCTGCATCATTTCTCAGGGTTGGATTGGCAGCAAGCAACCTTAAGGGATGATGCAATGTATCCCTCTAGAGCAAAAACAAAGCTTAAAATAAAAAGCAGCAGGTTTCCCAAAATCAATGATTTTCAGCTGTGAATCAAACCCAAAATGTACTCAGTATTTACTGGAGGAGAAATTTGTCACCTCCATGGAACTCAGGGGGAAAAGAGAAACCAGTGCCAACATCATACTCATGCTACTTTCTGAATTATGAATAATAAGTCCTTTGTCCCTGATCTAGGGATATTGTGTCTTCTGCCAGCACCTATGAAACAGTAACAGGCTACCTCATTAACTTGTGAGATAAAATCTCAGGCCTTGATACCTTCTCCCTCTCAGTTGCTTTAAAGCCCCCCGAGCATGGAAAAGTGGATAACAAGAAGAGGTTACTGTGGGTAGAATAACCCACATCTCACCTGGAAAAGTTAGAGGAAGCTATCATATAAATGGTCTATATATCAACCTGGGACTAGGTCTCACCAAAGAAACCTGGTGACACAGTGAGAAACTAGGTAAACAGAACCTGGACATCAGCTCACAAAGTACACAGGTGTCTCCACTCAACACACTGAGTTGACTAAAATTACCAGAAGTTCTTGTCCTCCTTGAGAAAAGAAGTGAAAGATAGTCAAGAGTGTCAGCCAGTTAACCTACCAGAAGAGGCGAAGTGGTACTACAGGTGGACTATGGGGGCTAATAATTTCTTGAGGGGGAGAGCCAGATCCTAGTGTAACTTAGCACCAGGGATTTGGGAGCTGAGGTTGAATCATCAAGGCCTTGAGAGAAAATGAGATATTTTAATGGCATCATAATTCTACTGAAGACTCTAGGAGCCCAAGGACACTCTAAGGCATGGCTTGGATATGAAGACACTGTTATTCACAGTGACAGGAGATCACACGTCTTCCTTCCTCCATACCCCTGTACGCCATCCTCCCGAGAGACCTTGGGTGAGAGACAGCACTTCGCCATCTGAGAGTCTGAGACTTAGTGTCCAAGAAGGACTATGGCCTAACTACAAGGTCTGTCACAGTCATTTCATCAGATCAAATGGTAATAAGAAGAGCTCAAGTGTTTTTTCCTGATACCCAGATTCTCAGAGCTTGTGAAAAAGACCTGGGCTTGATAAAGATAGTAAAGAAACTACAATTTTTCTGCCTATCCAAGTTGTAACACAAGTGGAGTATAGCTCTATTTTATAACATACCAGGAGTTGAGGGTAGCAAGGTAAAAATGTTTAAAAAGGCTCCATACGTTAAGTTTTCTCAATTGTTATACAGCGTAGAATACACAAGAGATAATGCAGTTGCCTTGAATGTCAGGCTAAGGAGTTTTGGCTTCCTTCTGCACAAAGAATAGAGTCCTTGGAGGGGATTTTTAGGAGGGTAATAAAAGATTTAGTGAGGCTGTTTGGAAAGGTTCCTTCAATAATAAAATGTATCTATACATCTATCTATCTATCTATCTATCTATCTATCTATCTATCTGACTGAAAGGAGAATGACAAGGGAAGGGGACTGGTATTAAACACCTGAATTAGGCTAGTCCCTTGGTGCAGGGATCATTTTTAACATAATGCAGAGAGAGCTTTGCACTGTACCAAATACAATATCAACCACATGCCTCAAACATAGTAGATGATGAACAGACCAATGTAGCATATAAAATACTGATTACTGATCTCCTCAGGAAAGTGCCTCAGTCTTTCATTTATGGATCCTCTGAAAACACTCTGCAGTATTGTTTTGTGCTATATCATAAAATGTGGTAAAATGAATACAGTTTTAAAATCTCCTGTTTAGAAAAGCTTTGACTGCTAGGCTACATATAGACATGACAAACCAGAATAAATAAATTCAGTGTTTCAATGTGTGTCCTCACTAAACGGAATTAATTTGTTGCAGAAATGAGACATTCTCACATTTAAAAATAAATTCCAAGCTAATTTTCAGATTGCTACCAAGAATATATCTGCAATATCACTCCTGAGAGAGTAAAAGTGTTACAGTAAATGCCCATTTATGCACACATTTTAGGAACTAGTTTATATTTGACATATTATTCTACATATTATAATAGTCTGGTTAATAAAGAACATGATAACCAAATATACACTTAAAATTTTAGAAGATGGTGTTTCAAAAAATATATTAGCACTAAGATTATTTTGCATATAATTATATCTTTGAGGAATTAGATGACTTTTTATGATGATGTAACAGAAAACCCTGCCCAAAGGTACAAGTTGCATTTTTTGGCAAATTGCATTTTGATAACTCAAAAATGTACCATCCCTAAGGAAATAATGTTGTAAACAGCTATTGAATTACTTTGAAAGCCACAAGAATCTTTTTAACCGATATGTCCCTGAAAGACCTCACCTGAGTATTAACAAGCCTGAGCTCTGCTTTCTGAGATTTAAGGCCACGTAGTGCAGAAAGGAGGAGAAAGAAGCACCGGCATCTGAGAACTCAGGAACTGTGGATGATAGTGGACAACAAACTTGAGGGGGTTGTAGAAAGCATTTTTAAAGTTTATACCTTTTCCTGAATAAAGAACAACACGAATACAGGGAAAATTGTATAAAAAGTCATTTTATCTCTTATTTTCATTTTCTTACCCCTGGGGGCACATTCCTCCTCTGTTACTCTAATCTCTCAACCAAGGCCTGAACTTTTCCTTAAAGCGTTCCATTCTAAAAAGCCAAATAGCTCCTTTCTTTCCTCCGTTCACTTCCTTCCCCCACCCCAACTCCATCAAAAATGTCATTCTAACAGTTCAGATGACTCCATATGGCTGGTTGATCTAACTGATACTGCTGATGTGAACTCTATCTACTCAGTTCTACAAGAGTTATTGGCATTTTAAAGAAGATGGCTTGATAAATCAAAGACATTCTTTGTTTGATAGAATTTTTAGGACTTAAAGGACTTTCATATA
This sequence comes from Balaenoptera acutorostrata, assembly GCF_949987535.1. NCBI lineage: Eukaryota > Metazoa > Chordata > Mammalia > Artiodactyla > Balaenopteridae > Balaenoptera > Balaenoptera acutorostrata. The sequence continues at coordinate 82,032,122 of NC_080070.1, read as the reverse complement.
TATGGAATGTTACACATTTTGGGACGGGGTAAACCGTTAAGTCTGATAGGTTAGCCTGGTTCAGCCAAACTAAAAATTTTATAGCTGATCACCTTCATCAAAAGGTGCAAAGACCATGAAAAGATGCTCAACGTGACTAATTATTAGAGAAATGCAAATCAAAACCCCAGTGAAGTATCACCTCACGCCAGTCAGAATGGTTATCAACAAAAAGTCTGCAAATAACAAATGTTGGAGAGGTTGTAGAGAAAAGGGAACCCTCGTTTGCTGTTGGGATTGTAAATTAGTGCAATCACTATGGAAAACAGTATGGAGGTACCTTAAAGAACTAGAAATACAGCTACCATATGATCCAGCAATTCCACTCCTGGGTATATACCCGAAAAAATGAAAACACTAATTCGAAAAGATACATGCACCCCCAATGTTCATAGCAGTACTATTTATAAGAGCCAAGACATGTAAGCAACCCAAGTGCCCATCAACAGACCACTGGATTAAGATGTGGTATTTATACAATGGAATATAACTCAGTCATAAAAAAATGAAATACTGCCATCTGCAGCAATGTGGATGGGCCCAGAGAATATTATTCTTAGTGAAATAAGTCAGACAGAGAAAGACAATATTATGATATCACTTATACGTGGACTCTAAAAAAAAAATGTATATACAAAGCAGAAATAGACTCACAGACATAGAAAGCAAACTTGTGGTTACCAAAGGGGAGAGGGAAGGGGGGAGGAACCAACTGGGGGTATGGGTTTAACAGATACAAACTACTACATACAAAATAGACAAGCAACAAGGATTTACTGTATAGCTCAGGGAATTATACCCATTATCTTGTAGTAATCTATAATGGAATATAATCTGCAAAAATATTGAATTACTACTCTGTACACCTGAAACTAACACAATATTGTAAATCAACTACACTTCAATTTAAAAAAAAAAGTACAAAGACAGTTCAATGGGGGAATTGTTTTTTCAACAAATGGTACTGGAATAGCTGAACAAACACATGTAAAAAAATAAATCTTGACACATACTTCACAGTGCACACAAACTAACTTCAAATGGATTATAGATCTAAATGTGAGAGTAAAGCCATAAACTTCTGAAAGAAAATACTGGAAAAAAATCTTAGTGACCTTGTGTTTGGCAAAAATTTCCTAAACTTGAAATGTCAATAAATAGAACTTAATAAAAACCATTTATACCTGACGAAGGTCTTATATCTAAACAATATAAAGAACTCTTACAACTTAATAATGAAAAGGCAAACAACTCAATAAAAATGGGCAAATAATTTGAATAGTCATGTCCTCAAAGAACATATATGAATAACAAATAAGCACATCATTAGTCACTGAGGAAACATAATAAAAACCCCACGGTGAGATACATCTACTTACCTGATAGAACGACTACTTCACTTTTCCATAAGCCTTTGAGGAAAGACAACTTTGAACTTAGCATTTTCATTTATTAAACTGGTAGAATGTTATAGTCAGCATAACTCAATGTCAGCTGTCAATTACACATCATCCTGATGTTAACAGGAAAAAAATTTCAATTTTACAAAATTGAAAGCTGAGATAATTATCTGTATACTTCAAATCAGGGTTTTTTAGGAAGAGCTATGTCTTTGATTTTGGTATTTTAAAAAGGGAGTCCAGAGAATGGGATAGAGAACACACAGGGTAAGACGGATATTCAGAGAGAAAGCCAAGAGGCACAGAAGAATATTTCCAGGCCTTGAAACCTAAAGGAAGTTGCCGAGCTGAATTTTCAAACTGCTTTGGATTGGGGACTCCATTTTTATCTACCATTTTCTCCTTGTTTGAGCCAGAATATCCTTAAACTATTACCCTATGCCTGACCCATCATTATATGTTGGAAGCAGATAACTTGTTCCTTTAGTTTCACAGGGCCACGGATGGATAGGAACTGTACCCACGAAGGGTATTTGATGGTATATCAAGAGCCTTATTCATACCTGACTTAGAAGCAGATGAGAAGATTGAGGACTTCTGAGCTGAAGGATAAGGCATTAGGGGACCTTGAGATGGGGGTAAATGTATATTGCATTTGGGAGGAATGTGAGGCTTTGGGGGCCAGGGGATGTACATGGTCCTTGAAATATGCCCATACCCTAATCCTCAGGATCTGAAAATATGTTGTTACACAGCAAAGGGGACTTTAGCAATGTAACTAAGGTTACAAACTTTAAAATAAGGAGATTAGCCTGGATTATGTGGGGGGGGGCCAGTCTAATCACACAAACCCTTACAGCAGTAACATTTCTCCAACTGGAGACAGAGAAATGCAGCGTGAGAGGAAGTCAGAGAGAGTCTAAGCTTCAGAAGAACTCAAGAGCCCACTGCTGGCATTGAATATGGAGCAGGGATGGGATCTCAGTCCTGGAACCGCAAGGAACAGAATTCTCCCAATTATCTGAATGAACTTGAAAGTGGATTCTTCACCAGAGCCCAGGCAGCTGATGCATTGATTTTGGTCTTTTGAGATCCTACGCAGAGAATCCAACTGAAACACATTGGGCCTGGACTTCTGATTTATGGAAATCACAAGATAACAAATTTGAGTTGTTTTAAGCTGCTTAAAAAAAAAAAACAAACATGTAAAATTAAGAAAGTCTTCAATCATTCCTTCAAAATAGATTAAATTTATGGAATAATCTCCAAGGGATCATCCTGCTTGTCACTAGCTCTTTTTGTTTTTCTGCTTGAATACTGAGCTTGTAATTTTGTCTTTCCCTTCCCCCCAAACCTATTCTGAGCCACAAAGAAGAAACCTCCTACAATATGGAAACTCTTTCTGAATGCCCTAACCTGATTGCTCTAAGCCGACAGTCATGGTTGAGAGGCCACTTCTCATCACTTTTTCCAGGTATCACTTTTCACTTAACTTCAGATATTTTGAAATGTCTTGGAATATTTGTTTGTAGGCTCATTTTGCATGTTTCCGTTTATTCCTTAATCTCTCTGCCTTCCTCTGTGCTTTCATTGTGTATTAGTCTGCTCAGGGTGCTATAAAAAAAACACCATAGACTGGGTGACTTGCACATCAGACAATTAATTTTATTTCTCACAGTGCTGGTGGCTGGGAAGTCCAAGATCAAGGGACTGGCCGCTTCAGTCCTGGTGAGAGCCCTCTTCCTGTCTTGCAGATGACTACCTTCTTGCTGTGACTTGTCTCTTGCTTTTTTTTGTTAAATTATTTTTTCTTTTTATGTACCATCTATCATTGCTACATCACTGCAGCTCCTCTGAATCAAAGCGTGGCTTTTCAATGCCGTCCTGACCAGAAGTCCCAAGATTCATAATTAGAAGTACTTTTCACAACACTCAAAACACTTGAAAAAAAGATTTAAAAGCTACACTGTTGTTGAGTGCCTCAGTGCATAAAGTAAAATGAAGATTTGGAATTTTTCCAATGAAAACATCTTCTGAGAACAAATATAATTCAATGTTTATTTATCTACATAACTTAATGGCATTATTAAGCAACCATCCACTGCCTGGCACATAGTTCTGAATAAAAAGGGGTGCATACTTTTGTTCCCTTTGAATAATAGGTAAGAGATTTCTAATCCCCACAAATGTTTCTCTACTTTTCCTTGATTAATGACTGGGTATGGATCTAAAAAGCAGTTTCAACGGGTTCATCAAATACTACACTAAGAGTAGGCCCTGTATTATAAATAAATGCAAGTGTGAAACATGTATAAGCAGTAATGGCACTGTCATATCACAAAGCTGCCAGAAACATGTCCTAGGCTGCTGCCAAAATCTTCCTTTAAAACATCGGAACTAATTACTTACCGATACAATAAAATTGGCCTTGAAAACAAAACTCCCCAAAGAAGGAGTCATTTAACACTAAATCTCATTTAAATGACCTCCCCAAGTTCTTATAAAAAATAGCAGAGAAAACAGCAATTTAGATACCAGTCGAGGCTTGTAAAAATTGTAAACATCCTATTAGTTACCATGTTAAAGGCATTCATTTTTCCATATCTCTTACCTGGATGATGCAGCTTTGAAAGGGATTTCTGGATGCTGGTCCTAGAAACATGATGTGAGATAAACAAATCCAACTGCTGCAAGGTATTGAGGTGAATGCACTCTCCTTCTTAAGAAAGTTGACTTATACATTTGAAATGAAAGAGAACTGAATTCTTTTCTAACTTCTTAAAAATTAGTGTTTGTCTAACATTGTATGTTTACGTTCAGCTTGACATATTATGAAACTTGGGTTCAACTGCCAAAAAGTGAGAAAACACTCCTCGGACAGCACTCAAGGGTTTACAAATATTTATTTCTTTATCCTCTAAGTTGAACTAAATAGAAATTATACATAATGGTACAAATTCTGCAGTGTACAGTGGCAGAGTCATGCAATAGTCAAAGAGACCCGTTGTCAATGGTCTTTGTAGCTTGCCACCAGATGGTAATAAGTCTCATGGCTTATCATCAGTGAGAAGAAACAATATGACACATGCTGTGATGGACACAGGCAAGCAAATAAAAGGAAGCCATACAGACAAAAATACCCTAATACAGTCCTCCAGCTTGTAACTAAGCCATTTAGACACAAACAGAACACACTGAGTTTATAATGAAAGCCAAAAAGATAATGCTATCTTCCCAAGAAAAAGAAAATAAACGTACCAGCTTACCTAACATACTACAATCGAAAGTGTTTCTGGAAAATCTATTATTTATATCTGATTCAAATGCAACAGTTGTTGGCCTGAAAAATGAGCACTGCTTTTGAAGAAGTACCTCAACGTGATACTTTGCTCTAAGAAAAATAACAGCAACTCCTTACTGGTATCGTGACTGTGGCACTTTCTCCTGGGATCTCAAATACCTATACAATGCTAAGTGATATTTTTAATATATCAGTCAGGCTGAAGACAATTCATTTCAAGGACAACAGCTGCTGTGTTCGTTTCATGCTTACCACTAATACTCAAAACGATTTACTGTAATTTACAAATTTTACAAATGTTCATAATAACTATGAAGATTTACAAAACCCTACACCCTAGAGCAAATATTAAATACTTGATTAAAAACATCCTAAGTATTTAACTAACTTTAGGAAGGAAAAAACTCTAAAATATATATGGAATTGCCACTTACTAATAAGCAGGCAAAGACTTTCTGTTCCCTTTTTGCTAGAGCTCTTATTAGTGTTTATTACTATTTTTAATTCCTGTTTCTCCAAGTTGATAGCTTTGCACTGAAATATTCAGTAATAACCACAAAAGAAAACATTAGCAATGTAGAAGGCTAGATGTGGAAGAGACCTCACAAATCATAAAGTAAGATCCATTCAAGTTGTAATCCTTCTAGCTAACAAATCTCCATCTCTATCTAGCTCAATGGGTGACACAAGACTGAAAACAGAGGTGCACATTGTCCTATGTCAAACTCATTCTATTCACAGGTCCTCTCCCTTCCCAGAGAATAACAGAGAAGACAGCTGAAGAAGCAGGAGACTGACCCCCCATGGAGGTGTCCCTTTGAATCTAGGATGAGTAGTTATGGGTTATGATTCTTTCTCAGCTGTGTGTTCCCAGAGGGCACAGGGTCTGGCGAAAATGTGCTGGAGTCAAGGCAGGTGACTAAGTATGTTCCCTTCCCGAGTTCAAGAAAAAGGGGATAAAAAGGATCAATTCACTTGTGATTTTCCCAGCTTGGGCATGTCTCAAAGGAGATTCTAAATTTGATTTCTAATGCCAGACAGAACAAAAGATTGCGAATATGTTTCTGTGGTATGTTTCAGATTTTCAAGAAGGAGAGGACAACATAGGTTGTTGGTTTGTCTTTTGAGAGGGCAACGGAGATTTATCTTAAAGTATGTCATGATGTGTGTGTGTGTGTGACTGTGTACCTGCACTCACATATGGGGGGAGAAAAGAGGAGGGAGGAGCAGGCAGGAGAGAGACAGAGAGAGAGACAGAAACTGAGAAAACAGAAAAATAAGTGTGTATGAAATTTAGTGCTCTCCCTAAACTGTGAACTTGTGTCCTCAAAATTTTCTTATCAGGCTTCTTTCAAGTTAGCGTTTTAAAAAGGTTCTTTCTTTTTCTTGTTAAAATAGTCATCTCATTTTAGTTGAACAGCTTGTAGGACCATTTATTCTTAAGACTTACGTCATAGAAAAGTTATTTTCCTTAGTCTTCTCTCTTCAGTTACCAAATATTTTAGTTCACAATTGACGTCACTGCCATCATTATTATTAACTGCTTGTGTGTGTCATTTAAAGTGATAACTACTTATACCGCAACTGCCTTATTTTTTAAAAATTTTGAATACAGGAGAAAATCCTACTTTCCCTTCTCTTGTGTTAATGGAAGAATATTTTCAATTATGCTTTGCCTTATCTGTTCACTATGAGTATTTCAGACATAAACTTTGCTAAGGACCCTGTGATTTGTGGTTATGGGTCTATTTCTCCATGTTGGGCAGGCTTCTATTGAAACATACAGTTTTCGGTTAATATTGGTGGGCAGCAATGACCTCCAGTGGATTTCTAGGTAAATAACAACTGCATTTTTCAGAGAATGTTAATTTCCGATATATTTGTTTCCTTAAGGACTTTTGGAGCTTGGCAGCTTATTGAATGAACTTTCCAAACTTTCTTAAATTTGTTAATGTTTGAATGAAATTGCAAACCATCACAAGTTATCAACACTTTAACTTTCATAATTGTATAGCCTATAAGCTAATTTTGAAAACTGAAATTAACGTTATTCAAAATTAACATTTAAATATTCATAATTGTTTTCATGTGTAATTCACTTGCTTTTAGTCTTTAGTTAAATGAAAACTCTCAAAATTTCATATTTTAGAAAGTTAATGGCTAAATAAAACAGAAGAAAAAACTTCAGGAAATAAGCATTCTCAAAAATAAAAACTTCTGATAAGATTTATAAGAAAAAAGTTAAGGTGCTCTAAACATCTCAGTAGTTAAGTGAACCTCATGAAACAATTTTCCTATTTGTTAATATAAAACTGAAAGGAAATTTTGATATCTGAGAGCAGAATGCTTTACTTTTTTTAAAATAATAAAACATGTTTCTGGAATATCTTTTAGATTTCATAGAAGATTATTTAGAAGGCATAAAATTTAAGTTTTAATAGCGCTTCAGTGCCATAGTATCTTCATTTTGGGCTTGTGAGGTAATAATAAACATATTATCTCCACTTTAAAACATGATATAAGCATTAACACATTTTTACTTCAGTTAGTTTTTTTTTTCTGAAAATGAGCTAGATATAGTTACTGAGAAACTGGTTTCAGATCTTTACTGGACAAACCATAGAATTAAAAAAAAGATATGAGAATATACCTTTTCTACCACAAGAGGGCAGCAAAAATGTTTTCAGTTAGAGTCTGTCACTGCAGCTGTTCTGACACATTTTGCTGTTTTTCTGAGAAGTTACCTTAACTTTCTTCTTTCTGCACTGGAGTGAAATTGAAAGAATGTGTTTTCATCCTGAAACAGAACTATTGTGAATATGGTTTAATGAATGTTTTATGAAAAGCACAAGCCTCAAGGTGACCACAATTTTTCCTTCATGGTTTACGGTAATTACGACATACCTGCTTCATAAAGCTCATGGCTTAGACACACTAACACAATAACTCTTAAAGACTACAGATGGTTCACATGAGAATGTTAAAGTATCTGATAGTCTATATATTTTACATCGTGGTGGAAAGGCAAAATTCAGAAGGAATAAAACATTTATTTTTGCCATGATTATGAAAATCTCTAATTTTTCAGCAATATTGCAATAATCTTAAGTCTTCCCAGGGTAAAATAATAATTGCCATGGAAAAGCAGCCAAGTACTCAAAGCTACAGCTATGGTCACCTTTTGATAAATATAATGTGAAATCATCGAGCAATACATTGTTTTTAAAAAATTAGTTAATTTTATGTAAGGTTCAACCAGTCAAATGAGTATATAGAATAATTTATCATAACACCTTTATAGTCCTTTCTGTATTACAGAAATCTCTTTTAAGTAATGCAAAGAAGGTGGATGGTTTCTTTCTTTTTTTTTTTTTTTTTTTTTTTTTTTAGTTTCTAAATATAAATTCTTCAGAAGCCAGTAGATGGTTTCGCCCCATCAGGAGTCCAGCACATGCCTAGGCAGGCGATAGTGCTCGGCTTTGGGACGGAGCTTCCTTTCCTGTGGGTTGGCATACTTCCACTTGGAAGGGGACATTTTAAGCTTTCTTCTCTTTTTATCTGTGCACCATACCTTTTCACAGTATTCTTCTACTCTCTGGAAGTTGCTATAACCAATCAGCTGCAAGAATTCCTTGTACCAGGGTTTTGTTCCATGTGGGGTGCTGCTCTGAGCAGGACAAGGCATCTTGTGAGGCCCGTCCTCTTCGTAGTCTTTGTTAAACATTTCCTCCACTCTCTCCTCTTCCACAACCTCCAGGGTGATTTTACGGATTGTATGGACAAAACTATGTTCTACTGTCTGGCAAAAATAGGTCCCAGCATCCACTTTGCGTACCCTTAGGAAGAGTAAACCGAGGTCCATCTTAACCATTCTGTCATCTGTCTTCACCTGCAAGAACAAGAAAATCAATGGCACTGAAGTATTATCCAGGACAAAAGAATGCCAACCTGTAACCCTTTCCACTATCTAGAATTTTTTCATTTTTGTTATATGATGAAATCCTAAAAATCATATATATAATTATATATATTATATACCTATTATATGAGTATATTAACTATATATTATATAAATGTATATAAATTATGTTAATATTTTATTTATACATTCATATTTTAATACATATATTTCTTTTATATTATATTTATATGGTTATAATATATATAAATATAATATAAATATATATGAGAAAGAGGTAAGTAATTACATCAGGTGTGTGTGTGTGTGTCCTGAACTTTACATTGAGATCACTTCATATCAATGACTTTGAGGTCAATTTACATCAGTATTGTTAAGAGCAAACTGACAGAGCTTTCTCCAGTTCAGCATAGCACTCAAAGTTTGAGTGAAATGAAGATTTGTTAAATTTAATTTCTTTTGTAATGCCAGAACAAATGCCATTTCTCACATTATTAGTTCAGGGGTTCTTATGTTTCCCAGATCATAATGATCAATGTACCTACAAGGACCTGTGTTGAGAGAGCTGGGATACCTATACTCTCTCTCCTTACCAAAAAAAAAAAAAAAAAAATCCATCCATTCCATTTCACTATTTTTTGCTCCATATTTCATGACTGTTTCTTCGACCTTATCTCATGGCAGTCTCCCCCAAATCCTTCTTCTTTCTGTTCCTGCTTTCATGCCCAACTTGATTCTGTTTCAGGACCTAGAGGGACTCCCATACGGCTGGCTCCTTCTCATCCCGAAAGGCTGAACTAAATGTCATTTCTTCAGGCCTCCTTCACACCCAATGTCAAAGTATCCTCCTTCCCTTAATACCATCATTTCACCTGTTAACCTTTGTACACCCGAGCCTGCAACATTACCTGCAAATACGTAACAACAGTCCTGTAATAAGTTTTCTTTTACCTGGTATCTTTCCCCTTTATGTCAACATATGGGTACTATTTTACTCTTCAAAGTCCACTCCCTTTTGTCATGCTCCTGATTGAGAACTTATTCAGACTCTATTCCTCCTCTATTCAGACTCTATTCCTGCTCCTCTGAGCAGGTGAGAATTGCTCAATGAACCAGATTCTGCCTTTCTGATTGTCTATCCCAAAGCAGCTTAATGTGGTGTTTCTCACTAGGGTTGGTGGAAGAGGTACACTTCTGGTGATGAATGAATTTTCTAGAAGGATTTCTTAATGTGTTTATTTTCATGATAATCAATATAAATTAATAAACTCTATTTGGGATTGTGTGGAAGATCAACCTCATTGTGAGTGTTTGTGTTTATTCTGAACCATTTTTAAAGCTTGAATAGTTTCCAGCTGCTGAGAACAAAGGTAAATTTAATATGTTAATGATACATTCCAGCCATATGAAAACCAAACAACATCCCTACGTACTAATGTACATAAAAAGTTTTGAAGTCACTTGAACAACGTGTGGGGGGATCGCATCATCATATGGCGCAAGGTGTTGTGGATAGATGTTTTACACACACACATACACACTCATATGTGGTAGTCTGTATTCCAAAATATGTTCATGGAGATACCTTATTTCAGCGAAAAAAAGTCATCACATTAAATAAACATTTAAATGATGCATATATTTATTTCTACTTTATTTGTAAATTTATTTTCATTCTATATTTGAATAAAAGCTATGAGCATAAAGAATGCATTTGTTTCAGTCTTGTGAATATTTAATAAACATTCTAAGTTATGATGGCAGCCCAAGAAAATGTTTTACTTTTAACGGCAGGTCGGGGGGGGGGAACCTATACAATACTAGAATCAAACCTTCCTCCTCACAACTGCCGCTGCTCTTGGCCCCTGAACTCTCCCCTTATTTCACACTTCCAGGTCTTATTCTGGTCTTAGTCTTTCTTTCCATTAGTTGAACTCCTTTCTGTTGTTGGGAACTCCACCCATCCATTACTTAAAAAAATTCCTTCTAGGCTTAAATTTTCCCTTCTTAAATGAATACTTTCTTTACAGCCCACAAAAATCTTTTGTTTCTTTTTGTAACTCAATAGCATTCACATCTGTAGTACATAAGTTGGTATTTTTATTCCTCTTCAAATTATTTTTCCACACAATTTTTATCTCTTGAACCATATACTAAGTTTCATAATGGCAAAGGCTTATCTCCTAATCATTCTGAATATTCCACAATGAGTGCTCAGAACACACTGAAAAACGAGAACATACTTATTAGTTCATAGGGCACAAACATGCAAAACAATGGGGTATACCAGTAAAGATACATCCAAAAGTTATTCACTTTTTCTAGGTAAGTTCAATAATGACTTGGATAGAGAGGAAACAAGCATGATTTCAGGAACAGTTACTAACTAATGAAAGAAGACGTCTGTGCTCCACAGATACATAGAAGAAACAGTTCCAGGACACTGTCTTCCCCTGAAAAGAATCTGCATACAAACATCATCACGAATATGATCCTTTGATCTCTCCCTACTATACCTCCTGTGAGAGTGAATAATACATGAGAAAACACGAAAGTCATCTAGCCTACTTTCTGGCATACAGCAAGCAGTCTATGAAAGTGTTTTGAAATAAAACAAAAAGCAAAAATAGAAATAAATACAAATCTTTCATCACTGGATGAGAAGGACTTTCTTGTTTTTTGTTTTTTGTTTCCAAGTCTGGTATAAAAAGCAGGTGTTTCTTTCATAATCAGAAACCCAAGTTTGAGAAACTGCACTGTGTATAGATAAAGTCCAGACTGGTTCAAAAATGTGGAAGCACGACAATTACAATGGGAATTGTCCTACATCATTTATTTGCATATTATAGATAGTGCCTGTCTTGGAATTTTGGTCTCCCCCCCTGGTTACAGTGAATCATAAATTCAGGAAAAGATGTTTTAACTCTTGAGTCTGGACAGCTGTACACTATGCAGGTTAAACTGCTATGAAAGTTAAATATATCTTCCATGGCCTATGAATGCCTAAAAATAAAAAATGACTTAGAAATTTGTATTTGAAGTCTTTCCATGATTTAATCTTTCTACTTTTGTTAACATGGATACCTTCAACATCAAATCTTTATTACAGAATTGTTTTCATCCAGCTGTTCTGTCTGCAGACCAGATTTCCTTGGTCAAGAAGATGGTACATAATACATCATTTTATCAAATATTCTTATAGGCAATCTATAAAAACACAAAATTTCTTACTGAAAATGGTTTTAATATTCTTAGCTATAGAGATTGATTCAGTATGTTTCATAATGTCAAATAAAAAAAGTAATTGAACAAAGAACCCTGCACATCTGGTAGCTAGTCAGGAAGAAGCAGTGATTTCCATGTGTATCAACCATATGGTTCCACACTTTTTATAGGAAATGGACAGACATAGGCCTTGAAATGGTTTAGTTCAGAATATATTTAACAATGAAATCAGTTTTAGTAAAGAAATAAAGACCAACAATTTTATATATTTGTTTGTTTATCTGGCCTGCTTTCAATAAAAAAAAATTGTTTGACTTACAGAAAATGTATCATATATTACAGTATAAAAATAAAATTTTCCTTTTATTAAAAACACTTTCCAATGTGAACTTGCTATATGACAGAGACGATTCCCCAAGAGAGACAGGATGAATTACTTAATAGCTCATTTGGGGAAACCTACCACACTATACAGAGAACAAGTAAAGTTGTATTTACTTCAGATTAAAGATCCAACTGGAGAAAACTTAAATCCAGCACAAGAAGATGCTGAGAAGAAAGTTATCATAAATAAGAACTCTATACTGTGAAAAATGTATTCAAAATATCAACTATATCAAAGAAGTTTGGAATATTTATATTCAAGAATGGATTAATGTACACAGAAGATGCAAAGAATTCTTGAAAGTCAACAAAGAGAAATAAAAAATGGAATGGAAAAAGCATATAAATAGGCAATTCAGAGGAGAAACCCAAATGTTTAATAAGTATGCAAAGTTAATGTTCAACCTTACTAGTAATTTTAGGGATGCAAATTTAAACGAAATACTACATTATACCCAGAAGAAAGGCAAAAAATAGAAAATACCAAATATAGGTGAAGATATACGGAAATGGGAACCCACATGAACTGCTTTGAGAGTGCAGATGGTGCAGAAATTCTGCAAAGCAAGCTGGCAATAGTTATAGAAATGAAAGATGTTGACAGATAATAATTTAGAAATTTGCACTCAGATCTATAAGAGGTTACCTGCAGAGATGATCATTAAAGATATGGTAGTGAGAATTAACAACACTCTTGGTCCACTCGTAGGGGAATGGATCAATTAGGAGCAATGAATACACGCGATGGGATGAGCAGCCTTCAGAAACAATGAAACACAGACACACACAGCAACAGTGATAAACCATACAAACATAGTGCTGAGTTTTAAAAAGTAGAAGCAGAATAAGAGTTATAACACAATACATTTATTTCCACAGCTCACGTACACTAAAAATGTTACATACTTGTTCAATATACAAATGTAGTACTGGACTTATCCCAATCATTACAGTGGATGTACATGGGGAAGCAAGGATGAAAATGGAGAAAGGTGGCCTAGGAAAAATAAAGTCAAACAAGAGGGGGCATTTGTGTGGACTGATCCTGACAACGTGCCATATACTAAGCAGTATGATTAAATTATGCAACTGAAGTCAAAAATGAGAGCCAAAAAGCAAAACAAACCAACCAACAAAAAATCCAAATGTTTGTAATGATCATCCTGGTTTGGCAAACAATAAACTAAATTGTCTGTACGATCTGTCCATGCTCTAGCATACTATAATTATATACTTTTAGAAACAGTGTTCAAACATGAGCAAACAGCAGTTTAAAAGCAATATTTTATTGAAAATTTCTATAGATAAGAACATCAGGGGACTTCCCTGGTGGTCCAGTGGTTAAGAATCCGCCTTCCAATGCCGGGGATGTGGGTTCTATCCCTGGTCGGGGAACTAAGATCCCACATGATGTGGGGCAACTAAGCCCACACGCTGCAACTACTGAGCCCATGTGCTCTAGAGCCTGCGTGCCACAATTAGAGAGCCTGCATGCCGCAACTACTGAGCCTGCGCGCTCTGGAGCCTGCAAGCCACAACTAGAAAGAAGCCCACATGCCGCAACTAGAGAAGTCCGTGCACCGCAACAAAGAGCCCATGCGCCACAGTGAAGGATCCCACATGTCGCGACTAGGACCTGATGCAGCCAAATAAATAAAATTAAAAAAAAAAAAAAAAAAAGAATATCAGGATGATCAGGATGAAGGGAATAAGAGGACAGAGGATGAAAGTAAAGATAATGTTTGAACACAAAACTGGATACCATAAGGCACTGAAGAGCTACTCTAACTGGAGTATAAATTCAAAACTAAATTTCCTAGTGACCAAAAGAAAGAGGAAAGTATGATACATTCTGAGATCCAAGTGTCTCTAAAATATACTTTTAAAGTTACTTTCTGCATTACCATGTTACTTCATTTAATCAGATGTCCAGAGTCAGACTGGTCTCAGTGGGATAAAACAGATTGGGATCTGATTCCATAGATCTAGAAAGATATATGTTTAATTTTCAAAGATGTTCAGCATTCTCTTGGAAAATTAACAGAAGAGAGTTCTACGTGAAGCTCTAGATCCATTCTTATGATCACATAGCTGCTTTATATTTTCCCTTCATACAAAAGAAACTGTCTTTGCCATTGCAATGGAAAAAATGAAATTAATAAGCTATATTGCTAATTACTCCAGAACTAAAATACTGGGCATATGACATTATAAAAACATGCTTGTCAAAGTTCAAAAATGTAAGTTTTGAATACTTACCTGTAAATAGTTGTTAGTTTAGAAAAGATGAGAACACTTTTTAATAGACTGAAATAGAAACATCAAAACTACTAAACAGATGTTTCAAACGAGGCAAAGAGTTCACATACTTTAACGTTATGATAACAAGAAAAACAAAGAAATAATATTCATGTGAAACAAATCTGATGCTTTCAAAACATGTAAATAAAGACAGAATTGTAAACTTAGGGCTGTCACTGATCCCTATCATGGATTAGCTAGCATTGGTGAAGGCCAAGAAAATATGAGCCATCTAGCAAACAAGATGGTACAATGAAGATAAGATTTTGCTTCAAAAGTTTCCGAGTTTTGATTACATAATGCAACTGCAACATTAAAAGATGTACTTTGTGTACTCCACTTTTCTTTCTTTTGTTTTTACAAGAGAAGCTGTCTCCATAATGCATTGAATCATCAATAAAATTATGCTTTCATGGAGACTGTACAAATGTAGTATAGATGCAATGAACTCTAAGTTATCTGGAAGGAACTGCTGACTGATAAGTTAACTATGCCTCTTAGATTTCTCAACAATATTTAAATAACTTTGATGAATCTATCCTACTCAGTAGGCGGTCTGAAGATGAAGTTAAGAAGTGACAAATTTCTGGTATAAAGTTAAAAAAGAATTGAGAGAGTAAGTCAAATTCAAGTTTTGGAGTTTTACTGTCAACTTACATCCTCTCTTGAATTTTCTATAATAAACATGCACATTTGAGCATTATTTAAGCAGTCTATACAGTGCATAAAATTGATACTTTATTTTTAAGACACACAAACACACAAAAATAGTTTCCCTTAAGTAGAGAATGCTCAATGGAAGGATCAACAAAGATCAAGGGGGAAATAAATCTTCCATGCTTACCAAGGGATAAATGATGATGATGGTCTTATGGACCAGCAGCTTACTGGCCTGCATTACACCACTTTGGCATGGGCATGAAGAATATTTTACGTATTTTGGGATTGCTCTGAAACTGCCCCACTGGAGATTTATGAACTCCTTCCTAGAACCCAACTTTGTTTACGGTGTCTTTGGGATGCACATTGGTTTTGTCAGTAAGGAATAAAATCCAAAAGAACACATTCCAAGAAAATACTCATTTTGTTTGGTTTTGTTGAAAACTCATTCCAATGAAATTATAGTGCTCAGCACAAAATGAGGGCTTGGTTTTTCATGAAAAGATATTTTGTCCAAAGTACAGAGGTACTTAATAAGACTTTACTTGTATACGTTTTCATTTTGAGCTCTTTAATCAGAGGTCAATACATTTCCTGTAAAGGGCTATAAAGTAAAGATTTGGGGCTTCATATGTCATATGGTCTCTGTTATAACTATTCAACTTTGCAGTTGTAGCATGAAAACAGTCATAGACACCAGGTAAACAAATGAGCGTGGCAGTTTTCAAATAAAATTTTATTTATAAATGAGGCTGAGGGCCAGATTTGGCCCGCAGGTTGTACTTTGCCAACTTCTGTTTTAAATTATTGTCAAGGTTCCAAAGACTACTCTATTTTCAGGTTAAAAATAATATATTCCAAACTTAAAACATTCAAAATGAGAATCCTATTAACGTGAGCAGTTACACTAATCTGAGTAGCTTGAAGAAACTATGGCTTTCTTTGTCATGATAAGTGAAAATTACACACAGTGAACTAATAAATATTTAAATCTAAGCAAATCAATGCATATTTCAATTTTTCCTCAATTACTTAGTTTTATTTTGTTTAAAAAATTTTTTTAAAGATTTTTTTTTTTGATGTGGACCATTTTTAAAGTCTTTATTGAATTTGTTACAATATTGCTTCTATTTTACATTTTGGTTTTTTGGCCTTGGCATGTGGGATCTTAGCTCCCTGCCCAGTGATTGAACCCATACCCCCTGCATTGGAAGGCAGTCTTAACCACTGGACTGCCAGGGAAGTCCCTCAATTACTTCGTTTTAAAATATAGTGCTCATGCATTTTAGAGAAAGAGAAATATATAGAGAAATAATTCAATTGTCCAACCACATGCCTTAACAAGTATGGATGCCTTTCCTTTGGGATGTTACTCAGGATTAAATTTTTGCAATTATTCTGGAGGCTTGTAAATTCAAATACATCAAACTGCAGAAATTGAGACTTCATAAACTAGGGTATATCATTTTGGGGTGATTTAGTTGTGTTTCTAACAGTTTTGTCCTTTGCGATCACACAAACATACTTTATACCTCCTTCATAAAAGGAAGATTTGAGCTGTATTCCAAATTAAAATTATATGTAGAAATATATACGGCCACCTGATTTAAACAATTATAGAAGGCCTATGGAACAGCTAAACTAGGATTCTGTAAATGAAATAACCCTTATCCACATACATAAAATCTTTTTCTTTTCTCCTCAGTTCAGAGAATGAGGGTTCTTCCTCTTCCTTCTTAGAATCGACCCTGTCACTTCTGTAATGATATTCTCTCCCATACTCTTCATCTTGCTTCATCAATTAACTGCACAGTTTCTTCTTTATGGCTACTTCCCTTCAACCTCTAAACATGACCAAGTCACTGTTTTTCTTAAGCCAAAAAAGCAAAGCAGAAGTTCTTTCAACTCTCGTCTCCTATTGTTGACCTCTCTCGAACTTCTCACCTAAACCTTCCGGTCGAGAACACTATACGAACTGTTTCGAATCCCACACAGCCCCGTGCGTCAGCATCATTTCATCTGTTGCTAGATGGCTCCTGGCTTAACCATTCTACTGAACATTCTCACTAGAGCCTGAGCACTTATTTTCTGAATTTTTCAATGGGTGCTGTTTGTTACTTTGTCCTTATCCAATTCCTTTTCTCTGAGTTCTACTATACCACATCCCCAACTGCACCATCTCTACTTCCTCAAGCTATAGTACTCTAGTGGTACTTACCATTTGTGTACTTTGCATCAGTTACTTCATTTTATCTCTGTAATGCACATAATAATACTAACTACCGCAGAGAAATGTTGTAAGTTTTAAAAAAAAGTTACTACACATGAAGCACTTAGAACAGTACAGGGCACATAGTAAGCACTAAATGAATGTTAACTATAATTATGACTTGTTTCTCTAATGATTTTACTCTTCATCTTTTGGAGTTTTTTCTTCTCCTATTTTTTCCCTGTATGTGCGTTTTCCCCTTGCTTCTAGCTTTAGTTCACAATGCTTCTTATTTACTCCAAGCCTCCAAGGCAGGCTATGGCAGTTAGAGGCACCACTGCAGTGTAACTAAGGGTCTAGGGTTAAAACCAGAATACCTGGCTCAAATTCAGGCTGATTTCACAAGCTATGTGATATTATGCAAGTAACTCAATCTCTGTGCTTCATTTTCTTTATCTATAAAGTGGGGACAATAATTCTATCTATTTCATAAGGCTGTTGCAATGATTAAAAGTATTACTATAGGTAACGTTCTTAGGACAGTGCCTGGCACACAGTAAGCCATATTTAAGTATAGATGCTTGCTATATTATTCTTACTTTTATTATCTCCATGAATTGACTGCCTCTTTGCTAATGTCTCTCACACATCTCTTGCCATTCCAAATCTTTCCTTTGGGCTTTATATTCCCAGGCATGCATATACCAGAAGGACGGCTCTGTCCGCAAGCTTTACAGGAGCCCCAATTCAATATGGCCAAAATCAAACTCTTCCTTTCCTCCCTGTATTCTTAGAATCACATCACTGCACCATCAACCACACAAACACCCAAACCGGGAACATATGAATCACTTTTGATCATTTCTCTTTTAACTCAAATAACAAATGAACCCAATGTTATCTCATAAAACTTAAAACCTGTCTTCTCCCTTCCTACTACCACTGTTTAGTTTGATCAAAACTCTTTCATTTGACGAATGAAATACCTTCTTAAATGGTCTCCTTGACATCTTGCTTATCCTCCAAGCTGGTAAGCCAGTTTCTAGAATAATGTGTCTAAACAGTTTGTCTAAGGCATTCTCATTGGCTTATAGATAAAGTGAAATGGTTCCTTGGTGGATCTACTCATTTTGGCATCCTCATATCCTCCACAGATCTACACTGACCGTGTTGTTTGTCATCTCTAGCACATATGATTACACCTCTCCTTCTGCTAGTTGGCTTCTATTTATCCGTTAAGACACAGCTCAAATGACACCTCTGCCTTGGATCTTTTCCTAAGTGTCCATAGTGCCACCTCCACACCTGACCTGTCGGTTGAGACAATTTTCTTTTCCCATGGTTTCATACTACGTTGTAATGAACACAATATATTATAACTACCTGTTTACATAACCGTATCACTGTAAGCCTATAGGCTTCGAAAGGGCTAAGGCTATGATTTGTTCATCACCTATTAAGGTAGACTCTGAATGAATATTTATTGAATTCAAAACACTAATTTTAGACACTTGGGGAGGAGAACAGAAGGCTGAAAATGCATTCCATCTGAGATATTAAATATATTAAACAGCCTTCACAATTTTCAATAATACTGAAGAATATATGTGAAGCACTTGCTCTTATGTGTATGAGGCGGCCACATGCCCATCCTTTGACTTTGTAGGTGAAGGGCACACTGACAGTTAATGTTGTGTCATAGAACATAATGATGTATGTCCCTATCATCCCAATGACTACCTGCTTCCACCTTTATCTCCACACCCACATGCTACAGTCTTAATACAGTAACCAAAGTCATCTTTTTAAAACCAAATTTTGATCATATCATAGCTCTCCTGAAAACTACCCAATGGCTTTCTATTTAATTCAGAGCAAAAACTAAAGCCCTTTATAAGGGCCTACAAATCCCTGCATGAGCTGGTCCTTTACCTCACTTTTTGACTCAGTTTATTAGTTTCCCTATTGCTCTGTCTCCTCCAGCCACGTTGCCCTCCACTCTGATGTTCTTCTAATATATCAGGTGCCCTCCTGATGAAACAGGGCCTTTGCACCTGCTGTTCTCACTGTCCAGAAAGCCCTTATCTAACACTGTTACATGGCCTATTACCTCACCTCTGTCGAGTCATTTGTAAATGTCACTTTGTTGGTGAACTTCCTAGTAAGGCCTTCCATGACCACCCGTTTAATATTGCAACCTTTCCCTGCAAGTAATCTCTCTTGTATTCTTCTCCTTACCATCATCTGATACATTAAATGATGTTCTTATTTAGTCATATTATTAGTATTACTATCTTTCTCTGTTCTCCAGAGTACAAGTTTTATGAAAGCAGGACATAATAGATGCTCACTAAATAAGTTTCAAATAAATGAATAAAGTGTTATTTTAGTTAAAAACCAAGAAAATGAGGTAGAGTGCCAACAAAGCTGAAGCACAATGCTCCACTAAACTCTGATGGAAAAAAATATAGATATATATATACATATATATGTACATATATATACACACACACATATATATGACAACAGGAGCATTTTTCAGAAATCAAATTCCAGAACTGCTGCAGTGAACAGTTTTCCATTTGCCCCATGCTTGTCCCAGAGCATGTGAAACTGTATTTAGAATTCTGATTTCAGAAGATGGTGTGATTTAGTAGAAAGAACTAAGAGACCTGGATTTGAATCTGCCTCACTAGCTATGAGTAACCAGGAAAGTGATTAAACATTCTGTGTCTCAATGATCTCATCTATAAATACATTTTTAAGAACAAAATGGTACATTTTATAAAACGCAGATAGCAAATTCCTAGTTACTTGGCTGATGAATAAATGTGAAGCAGCTCAGCTTGGGAGTCAGGAATACCTGAGTTCAAACCTTGGGTCTGTAACTGACTTTATGAGCTCTACCTCTTTGAGTTTTAGTTTCTGCATTTGTAAGATGAGGATTCTTATGTCTAAGGTGCAGCTGTGAGATCCGAGAATAATAAGGTAAGGTGCCTACCCCAGTTCCTGTATACAGTAGATGCACATTAAAGAAAAGCCTCATCTCCCAAGTCCCTTCTATGAAGGCTTCTCCCCCAGGATGTCATAATCACAATGCACACCACAATTAACCAGGTCATCAAGCCAAGGGAAAATGCTCCCTTATGAAGTACTTATAAATTACTTATAAATTAGGCTTTCCATAAACATTTCTGGAATTAATAAAATGTTACATTTCATATGTGTTATTTAAGGAAGCAAGAAACTATAAAGTGCATATTCGAGAGAACTGCAGTGATCCAGTTTAGAAACCAGATAACTGAATTGCTAAAAGCTTTCTAGAAATTTGGTTATGGAGCATTTCTACGTATTAATTGGAGTAAAAACGTCATCCACCTGAATACATGATTTCTGGACAGCTCAGGAGAGTTGAGGGTGGATCTGTAAGTGGATTCCAGACTCAAAAATAGCAGTTCAATAAAAGGATAGACAATCAAAATTTTGCAGAAAGGCTATGGTCTGACCATGGCTTGTAGCGTCCAGGATGAGCCTTGACAGCCATTGTCAGGGATACTCTAAAAAAGCATACCCGCATGAGTTAAGAATTGGACTAGGTGAACTTAAACATCCTTTGCAATGGTCTAGATTTGATAATAAAATTATCTTATATGTCTTATAGTAACTATAATAAATGCAAAACTGGTCCAAACTCTAAACGCTAAAAAAACTCTAAACAGACTCTAAAAAACTCTGAAAGAATACACACGTAAAGTCATTTTGCTTTGTGTACACAGCACGCACATTTAGCTTTTGACGAAGTCAGCAACTGTGTGCTTTGTTTTGTTTTAGATTGTAAATAAATCAATATATACTGCTATGTCTATAGAATCAAGCACTACCTGATTATGATACAACTTGTCATGCATAGAGTAAACTCAAAATTTCGAGTATCAGTAAATATACCAGGGAAATTTGAATGTAGTTGAAAATAGGGACTAATATTTGGGGAAAAAGAAGTAGATTATATTAATATGATAAAGAAACTTAAAATTGAACACTACTGGATGCAGCATGTCAAAATGATTTGGTAAAGGTTTCCAAATGAGGCAGATTACAGTGAGTTCCAAATCAGAAACAGAACATACTGAGTGAAGAAAACTACTGATGAAAGAATTACTTCTCTGTCTTCTGAAGCCATTCAACTGGAGGAACGATAGAATATTCCCAAGTCCTCTCCTGCCAAGTCAGTTACAATGGAATTTAAAAACCAGTTTTATCTCAGATTTGTGCAATGGAAAATACTTCAGTACTAAATCAATAATTTATTTCAGTGCAATGTACTGTAACTTTTTTGGACACATATTTATTGTTATGATGTCATGAAAATTTAGGAGAATTTTCCTCTCCTGATTGCCTTTCTATATTATCTCTAATAGCCTTTGTTAAGTTGAGGTATCTTCCTCTCTAATAGCTATCCCAGGAACCTGGGATATAGAAATTTAGTCATCTCCCAGAATGTACTTTATGATTCTCGACCAAAAACATGTTGGAGTTTTAGTTTCACAACAGGCTAGGAAAAAAAAAGGCATAAAATGTCATTGTGCTCTACATGTAGAATCAGTCATTTAAACTTCCGATGACAAAGGTTTCGTCTCCAGAGTCAAAATGAGGTACAGACTTTCCTGACTCACTATCTTATGAATACCTATTAGCTGTCCTCTGTGTCCTAA
Organism: Balaenoptera acutorostrata; assembly: GCF_949987535.1. Taxonomy (NCBI): domain Eukaryota; kingdom Metazoa; phylum Chordata; class Mammalia; order Artiodactyla; family Balaenopteridae; genus Balaenoptera; species Balaenoptera acutorostrata. Next base: position 82,009,972 of record NC_080070.1, on the reverse strand, counting down.
GGCAGGTCTCTAGAATTTCTTCCCCTTATTCAACTTGTAACCCTTTCTTTACTAAGGACCATTTCCCCAGTATTCACCAAGTCTATCACCCTTTAATATAACCAAATTTTCTTCTATTTTCTATTTTTATAATTCCATTTTTGTAAAAATTAAGTTCAAAGCCCACATCAACAATGCTTTATCTGCCTTCCCTAAGCTTTATCTGCTTCACACCCTTGACCCCTCCCTACATAAAACCAGCTCCCTAGACCCGTGTGCATCTATATAGTGTTTGCCACCAGACTATTCTGTATGTGTGCTTTAAATGCTGCCTAGTCTTCCATCTATAAAAGCAGCCCAACTCGTTCCTCTCTCATTAGTTAGATAATTATAGAAATATAATCTCCACCACTAAACCTGCTTAGAAGGATAAAAGAGCTGATGCCTTTTTTTTGGACAACAGTGGAACCCCTGAGTTGATGTCTCACATATGATTTAATAGCTTTATCAACAACTGGTTTAATGTCGCTGCTACTGTTGTTTCAATTCTATTATCCATGTGTCTAAGATATATGTGATAACGGTGTTTAATTTCGCTATTTTTCTAAAACATTGCCTTGGGTGATACAATTTGATACTATAATTTTACAACATGACACTAAAATCATGAAGCCAAAAAAAGCTCCTAAGTTAAAATCTAATTCTAGGTTCCAAATTTTATTTATACATACATACATAATTTATTTATATATCTCTATAAATATAGATGTATATAAAAATCTACATGTGTATTTTAAAACCTTTATATATACATATACACATATACCTATACACATATATATTTATATGTATATAAATCACACATAATAAAAAAAACCCCACTTTTAAAATGACAGGTATAGCACAAGAGATTGTTTAATTTTTAAGTACCCAAATAAATCATCAACTATTTATTGATGGCACACTGTATGCAAGACACCACGGTGTGAATGTGCAGCTATGAATTACCTCCTCTTTTCTTGTGTCGTGTCCTTTCTGCACAAACCAGATAACTTTTGCTTGTAAAGATCGCGGGGTACATTCCAGCAAAGTACTGTTGTTCTCTATGCCATAGGCCAATCGCTCCTCAGTCGTATCCAAAACATCCCCTATAACATAAATGTTAACATCAGCCTTGAGACTTTGATTTTACTGGTAAACAATATTTTTTAAAGATTCTTTATTCAGACCCCTATAGCAAAGTGAATAACTTTTATTACTCACTGTTAATTTCTATACAGGAGTTATTTAGGGAGAGTAGCATACCAAAATCTAGGCATTAAAAAGGCACAGGAGGCTATGGAGTGAGACAGAAAGAAGTACCTGGAAGTTTGGTTCCAAAGGATGTAACAGTCAGATCAGTAAGAAGGTGCATCAGTGTTAAATTCATGGAAAATCAGTGGCAACATCCACTGATAAAGTGGGCAAGAGAAGGTGAGCACAAAACAATTAAGCAAGGCATAGAACTAAAATTCATGGTTACAACCAAAAGCAGAAAGCAGAAATCGAGGCGATATGGCACTACATAAACACAAGTGTGAGCGTTTTCTTGACAATGGACTGCACTTATCTAGATATGGGGCTCCTGAAGGAAGAAAAGAGTATGAAACTGAACTAAGGACTTTGTGAACCAGAGCTTCTTGATTATAATCTGTATTTTGGCCCAGAAAGGCTCTCACTGAACTTGAACTCAAATGGGCATACAGGCAAGTATACCTAACTGCAGTTTGGAATAAAAGCAAGTGGATTTATTCTTTGTTGTTTCAACCAAGATCAAATTCAGTACTAGATCCCAGGATTTTTTTTTTCTATGTCTGAGTCCTCCTTGCATTCAAAACTGACCCCTAAATTTCCCTAAAATTATAATGCCACCTTTCTCTAGCTAATATTCTCAGAGGCTTACATCTTGCATCAAATCCTCAATCAGCCTGGGGTCTAGCAAATTGATCCCGGACCACAATCTCTGGATCTGTGTATAAATACCTCTGGTCTCCCAATCATGGTGCCCCTTCCTCCTGTTGCTTCCTGGTGAGCGCAGCCTGTTCACCAACTACCATCATGGTGTAAAGAGTCAGGACGGTGTTTTTCTGTCTTGTCTGACTTCTTTACATTTGTCTACAGCTAAAATTTTCTCTCTTCCTTTACACCTTGGACCACCTACCACCTTTCATCAGAAACCCAGTGAAAGAGTCGAAGTTTTTCACTTTATTCTCTCCAAAGCTTAGCAGGTGACTTGATTCAAGTTAGATCACTCTTGATAAAATTACTGTAAGTTATAAAAACACAGTGAAGATATTCCCAGGGTTGAACTGGTGAAATAAATCCTGCAAATCACTGTGGCATCTGCCACCTAAAGTATGCAGCATTTTTCTTCTAGGAGTCCTCTTCTTGAATTCTAACAATAAAGCTTGGTGGGTAGATAAAACGTTTTCCTAATTAGGAAAGATTATATATCAAATGCACAAAATCTTAACTACATGGAAAACCAGAATACTTTCAGGAACATTGTTCTAGTGTGTATCAATCACAAAGAAAACAAGGACCCTTTTTAAGAAGCTGGCAGTTTATCTTCAATGCACACTCTAAGAAACCCATGGCAATCGATTTTCTATGGATTACCGACAAACTGCTGTCCAAAGCACTGCTGAGCTGCATTTCCATGCCGAACATCTTGTCTGCGGAATCGCCTGAAAGTAAGTAAATGCATTTAGGAGATGTTCAGATTTCAATGTTCCAGACTTTAAAAGATAGCCAACCGCATTAAAGTTTCAAGTAGTATTCTGCTACTGAAAAAATTGATCAGTCATACGAAACCAGGATAAAAACCAAGTTTCATAGTTTTCCATATTTCCATTGAATGTTATTCAATGGATAAGATCTATAGAAAACTGTTTTTTAAATCGTCACATGAGTTTGATTATAATTCCAGAAGGTTCTCTTTACATTTCGTTAAGAATTTAGTTAAACAAGAAGTCTTCTAGTTCAAAATGAGTGTCTTGGGTGGTAAAGAATGTGTGCAGATAAAGACAGTGGGATTTGAAGCAGACTACCTATTTGAGTAAAAATGCATAAAATTCCTATCTATATTAAAGTGCATTAAGTAAAGGTATTTGGATCCAAATATTTTGTTCTACAGCCATCATGATCAATATGATTGCTAATAAAAATAAACTAATAATATACTCAATTTACTTTTATTCAGTTATAACATTTAGAAAGTATATGCCTCTATTGAATGTGATGGTGCATTTACCTATTTAACAGGATGTCTTACATATAGTGGAACTCAAGAAATATTGTATTTCTCCTCAATTTGCCTCTAATAGGCAAATACGCTTCTAGTATATTTTCATGTTTTATAGTTCGCTTAGACATATAATTGACAAATGACAATATTCTTTACCCATGGAAAAAGAATTCCAGAATATATACCATGTTCCAAATTTGTAAGCATTGTTCTCAAGAATTAAACAATAGAAATTATCATTATTAGTACTGGGAAGCTAAAATCAAGATCTTCAGCATATTAATTCAGATTTGAGATAAAAACAGAAGTATTACATAAAGGCAGAAAATACTACTTGCTTCCCTAAATCATGGCATATCTTCAAGACTGAGGGAAAACCAGAAGGCAAAACAGAAGTTTTACCCCAGAGGGAAATGGGTGAGACTTCCAGAGTGATAAAGAGATGCTTTAATCATATGCAATGATCAAATCTGGAAAAGGGAACCAGATTCAAATCCCAATGGCACTACTCATGTGCTGCAGGAACTTATACATATCCCTCGCCTTTCCTGGTTCTGTGTCCTCCTTGGTAAAATAAAGTTGGGCTAAATGACCCCTAAATTCCACTCTCAATTTTTTTTTTTTTTTCATTCTAGGTTTTCCTCATGGTCACCAAATAGTGATATTGGAAAGTTATTTCAAGAGATGGAGTGCTTTCTCACACATGAGTTCAGATCCTAGTTAAGAACTCAATGCTTAAACAACCATTTAAGTATTTCCCTATATTGAAAGCTAGGACAGATGAATATTTCCAATCGATTTTTAGGATTATGACCTGTGTGCGAAAGCATGTTTAAAAAAAGATAGACTGTTGATTAGAAAACCTGACCTAAAGACCTGAGATTTTACAAAGTTAAGATTAAAACTGCCACATGGATCATTCTACTGAGCTAAACTGAAAATAAACATTGACAGAAAAGTAAGGAGCAAAATTTAAAAGTTTTATGCCTCTATATTATTTTATACTAGCGTTAACATCTATTATACAACTGATAGCAGCTCTAGATGAGAATAAAAGGCTGTTGTTAATTCCTCACTTCATTGAGTATTGCTTTGGTATTGGGAATCCCAAGCCTGCTGAGCAATAATGAATAATGGAACAGGAATAAATCAGTGAAATGGGAAATAGGTTCCACTTTGCAGAAATGATATTGTATCATATTTATTATACAGATGATGTGAGAATAAAGGGAACTACAATCAGCTAATACTAGATAAGCACTGTGGATAGATGTACAAAAATTTTGTTTAAAATCACTGGAAACATGCATTTAAAAAGAAAGATATCACATTCTCCAATAAAGTTTCAGTTCATTTTATACTATCCTAAAAGAGCTGTTCTTTACTTCAGCATTTAAAAAAGAGTGTATTAAAAGCAAGAGTTTTAGAAAGGTTAAGCAAAGTTGTCTTTTATTCTCAAAGTCGCATATTTTTCTTATATTTCTTGCCTCTTGGAAACTTTTAAAGAGAATGCTGGAAATAGACAGAATACAAGAGCAAGGGGGAAGAAAAAGACCTAGCTCTAGAAATTATAGTGTATTTTGGAAGACTATTTTAAACAAGTGGTTTGAATTGCGAAGTAATGTTTTTCCTCTGTTGACTCATTTTCACTCCGTGAACAGAAGAGTATTTATTTTAATGACCAGTTTTCAATTTCTGCTGCTAGTCAGATCTGAAGCAAAAACGATCTGCTATAAAAGCAAACTATTTTCCCTTTATGTCTGGAACTTATCCAAAAAGTTCTCCTCCAGGGGTGGGTGACGGTTCACAAGAGTGACACTACTGGAGGATCTGCATTACATGTCACTGAACTGAACTAATTCACTTGAGTATGGCTCCTGACTCCAGCGTCTCACTCCTTCCTGTCTATGATTTTGCCCTCATTTAACTTTTTCTAAATAACTCTTTTTGTCCACCCTTTTAAATACTATCTTACAAACTTGTGCATGTACAATCTTACAAGATGCACTGTATACCAAGACATACTTAGCTATGGAAACTGCTCAGTTAAAATTCTTCATCGCTCTTGCATGCCTAATACAAAACCTTGCTATTCGGAAGTATTTGATGCAAGGCTTGTAAACATATTGATTGTTGCTAAAAACAACAGGGTAAATAACTTTGTTACTTTTGGTAAAACTACCTTTCTGCCCTTAGATCCTACCACTTCACTCCTAACCTATGGAACTACACGGCTTTCCCAGAACATTCTGTGCCTCTGTACAAACAATTAATTCTCTTTAGCTGGAATCTCCTTATATCTCTACCTTTAAGACTGAGCTCAAAGGTTGGGTTCTTTTGAGAATTAAATAATGTGTTATGTGTATTGCACTTAGTCCAGTACCTTACACATACTAAGTGCTTAGTGGTGAGCTATCATCCCTATTTACAATTCCATTCTCCACTTCAGGTTCTGATTTCCTACAGACAGGGGGCTGTGATTGTTTCTTCATACCCCTTGAACACAGTACAGAAACTGGCTGAATGAGTGAATAAATCATAAAACAATATTTTCAATTAATAACATGGCTATATTCCTCAAGAATTGTTTTCAACTATCAATAAGCACTTGTACAAAATCAATTAACTCACTCTATTCTTTAATACAGTTGGTAAATTATAAAGTTCACAAATGCCCTCTCAAAGCATCTTTTTACTATCTGCTTAGTATACCTTTAAACACTCAATGGAATGTTAACTTAGCTAAGGTCAAATTAACAAAAATTTGAATTAGTGACTAAGTTTTTTTAAAAATGAGATTCTACTATACATGTAAACTTAGAAAAATAACAACTGTATTAAATTACATTAAATTCGATTTTGAAAAAGGTTTAAAGAAAAGTAGCCCAAAGTGAAAGAGCAAGAGTAAATGAAATTAATAAAAGTTGCTTTTCAGTAGGGAAACTGTATATGAGTCTATATTTTTGCTTTATATTATCTTTAGTCACTTTATCAAGTGAAAAAGATAATTGCTTATTCTATAATAAAAATATTTTCCCTTATTTTTCTCCCCAAAGAATGCACAATTTCTTCTGACTTGAGTGAAGAAAGATCCTTATTCTTTAAAATACTTTCTGTACCTCAAGGTCTCCTGTTCAAAGAATCCCAGGATTTACCTCCTCTAACAAGTGGCAATGACCCCACTGAATTGTAGATATTAGAGTTTGGAGGTCTTTAAGTACCTTTCATTTGTGTTGAATTAAATCACACATTTCATTAATTATACAGGTCATGCATTTGCCTAGGAGTTAAAATATTCACTTTCAAAATGAAATAAATGAAGACCAGCTGGTCGGGAGGACACAGGGCAAATGCAGGATGTATTTTAGAATTTATTTATTTATTTTCCTTTTAAGTCTTTGAATTCCTCATGTGTGGGGTGGCTAGCCATTTCCACATTTTACGTTTATCTAAACTGGTTTCATGTCTTGCAGCAAAAGTTTCAGGAGGGGGAAGAGCTGATTCAAACCCGGAGGAAAAATAAAACCCCGGCAGCCTGCTCAGCCCAGGCTCTACACAATAATTAATGGGAGTTATTTTTCAGTAAAATGTGGAGTTTTCAAAACTTATATTATGAACAAAATAGGACTATGATGATTAGGAGGTTGGGATTAACGTATAAACATTACTATATATAAAATAGATAATCAACAAGGACCTACTGTATAGCACAGGGAACTCTACTCAATACTCTGTAATAACCTACATGGGAAAGGAATCTGAAAAAGAATAGATATACCTAAAGTCTATGTACACCTGAATCAAGTTGCTGTACACCTGAAATAAACACAACATTGTAAATCAACTATACTCCAATATAAAAACAAAAAAAACAAAGTTACTTTGGAATAAATGAAAAATCACTAAAAAGAAACAAACAAGCAAAAAAAAACCACGGTTATTTTCATAGAATGGGTACAAAAAGAAAATAGTGTTAGGTTTGTTTCTCTAAATCAGGGAAAGATTCCATGGAAGACTCTGTCTCACCGTTTTGCATGTGTGCCTGTTGGGTAATACCGGGAGCAGGATATGCCATCCCAGGCGCAGTAAGGGTCTCGAGCCAGGCAGCAGTCTGCACAAGCACTTCCATACATGTCACACTGATGGAATCTGACTTGGGCCACGGCAGAAGCAGATCCAATATAGAGCTGTTGCTACAGACATCAAGGAAGAGAGAGGCCACTGGTAGAAATGGACAGAATTCTCACTGAGCTCTTACACCTGGATTTTCACATTCCTACACAATCGCCTCTGTGGATACTCACTTAAATGACTGCAGTTACTCAAGACAGATAATGGAACACTGATACTTTCATTTTCTCCAAGATCTGAAACACTTTTACAGGCTTGGATGCATGAGTAATAAAATTGCTAGAGCAAGGCTGACAAAAATCTCAAGAAGTTGACTATTTTTTTCATTATCTAAGTAGAGTCTTTTGTCATCTAACATTGTAGGTCTTTTTAAAAGATCTATAGGAATGTCCAGTAAGAGACTGGAAAAGTAAATGGTCTTTTTTGCATTTTTAATTGAGATACAACTGACATATAACATTATATTAGTTTCAGCTGTATAACATAATGATTCGATATTTGTATATATTGTGAAATGATCACAATCAGTCTACTTCACCGCCCTCATCACACACTACAAACCTACAAATTTTTTTTGTGATGAAAACTTTTAAGATCTACTCTCTTAGCAGCTTTCAAATACACAATACAGTATTGTTAACTATAATCACCATGCTGTACATTATATCACCGGGACTTACTTATTTTATAACTAAAAGTTTGCACCTTTTGATAACCTTCACCCATTTCACCCAGCCCCCTGCCTCTGGTAACTACCAATCTGCTCTCTGTATCTATGAGCTTGTTTTTGTTGCTGCTGTTGTTGTTTGCCAATAGTTCACATATAAGTGAGATTATATGGTATTTGTCTTTCTCTGACTTATTTCACTTAGCATAATGCCCTCAAGGTTTATTCATGTTGTCACAAATGGGAGGATTTCTTCCTTTTTTATGGCTGAATAATACTCCATTGTGTGTATATATATGTATGTATATATGTATGTGGGGGTGTGTGTGTGTGTGTATATATATATACATATATAATTTATTTATACAGTCATTCATAGATGGACACTTAGTTCATTTCCATGTCTTGGCTATTGTAAACAATCCTTCAATGAACATGGGGGTGCATATACCTTCTTGAGTTAGTGTTTTTGTTTCCTTTGGATAAATACCCAGAAGTAGAATTGCTAGATCATATGGCAGTTCTATTTTTAATTTTTTGAGGAACCTCCATTCTGTTTTCCATAGTGGCTGCACCAATTTACATTCCCACCAACAGTGCACATTGACATATAACATGTAGAAAAGTGATGTAGATACATATAGAATGATGTGGAATAAACTGTAAGATATGTTATTAAGTAAAAAGTAGAAGTAGCAGAACAATCAACATCACATGTTCCCATTTGCGTAAACATAAACGGTTATTTATAAATAAATGAGGCAATATATGCAACAACTACTTCTGAAGAAATTTACACCAGAAGCTGGTTCCAGTAAAGTAGAAAAGAGGTTTGTGTTTCATTGTACACTCTTTTGTATTACCATCATTACCATTGTTTTTTGCAAAAACATTACCAAATAAAAATCATGGAATAAGGTCCTATCATGGTTGTAGAGGTAAACCTACTCTTTTCTATCTTTCTAAAAACAGAAAATGCAGAAATCTATTACCTGTAAACCACTATGTATTTTTGTCAGAATAAAACTGTAACTTGTTAATATATAAGCACACATACTTAAGCTTTCTATCTTTTGACCTTATCTGATGTATAGAACACACACACACACACACACACACACACACACACACATACAACTTACTCTCTTTGATGAAATCTCCATAGAAATAATAGGAACTGGATCCTGAAAAATTAAAAAAATATGTTTCCTTTTTAGGAATAAAAATATAGAAACATACCTTAGTGTGGTTATAAATTACCTGAAATCATACTAGGTATGTGAGTTGTTTCCTGCCAAGCAGTCTACAGCTTTCATTTTAGTAAATCAAAAGGAAAATACACTTAAATAAAATATAGCCTTCTTTTAAAAAATATTTTCTAGTAGAGTAGGACAAAATGTGCATGAGAAAAGTAGTGAATAATCTAAGCATCTTATAGTTTGTCTCTGGATTACAATTTTTGTGTTTGCATTTGAATATTACTCATGCTCTGGAAACTCAAATATCCTTAAATAAAATAATAAGGTCAGAGTGTTCTTTCTTATAAAGAAAGTTGAACCATTAGAAGTAAAACACTTACGTCTTTGAATAGGTCTTATTGCCAATAAACCATGTGATCTTTCATTGTTTTAACCCAGGCCTAAACAAAATACTTTTCTGTTAGAGTTCAATCTCCATGAACCCAGAACGCTTTGAAAAAGATGCACTGTCATCATCACTGTCTTAGAATTGCACCAGAGGAAGGATGAATCTACAGGATAGTCTGAGAGCCTATGTGCAATTCTAGGTATGGTGACTGAGACGACAGTGTCTCTAAGGACACCACAAACTCAGTCAATTCTGCAAGTGGAGAAGCCATAGGCAAATGGGATCCGCTCTGTGGATAATTACCCTTCAAACAATTACTTTTTGAAAGAGAAAAACTGATCCTCTCTATTAAATCTTTTAAAATATTTTAAACTACAGACCATTTATGCAGGCATGCATTTATTCATTCAGAACACAATGTTTCTTAAGGGTTTATATGAACAAGACATTGTGATGAATGTGGTTAATATGAGAGATATGATTCCTAACGTGAAATGAAATCTTACAGAGGTCCAATATGCAAAATAAACAAAAGCATAGCTGCTCTGGTTGAGATAAGAATGTGGTTAACTTTGTGCATAGCTATGGGGAATCTAATCTCCAGAAGAGCCAACGTGAAATACACTGTTTCTCATCAAAAATGTTTTCATCTACATTCATCACCTACATACACAATCTTCATTACTTGCAGATTGTGTTCTTGCACATTTGCTTACTTGCCAAAATTTATTTGTAACTCCAATATCAATACTTGTGGTGTTTCGCGGTCATTCACAGACGTGTGTGCTCAGAATGGCAAAAACTCTTGAGTTGCCCAACGTGTACATTCCCAGATGACGTCGTTCAAGGTGACACCCTGCCTTCTTGTTTCAGCTCTCATATTGTAAACAGGTATCCTTTTCATGGTCTATTTAGTGCCCCATTTTCATACTGTTGTGCTTTTTGTTAGTGATTGTGCTGATTAAAAGGCCCCTAAGCATAGTGCTGAAGTGCTGTCTCGTGTTCCTAAGCTCCAAAAGACTGCGACGTGCCTTATGAAGAAAACATGTTTTAAATAAGCCTTGTTCAGGCATTAGTTATAGTGCTGTTAGCCATAAGTTCAATGTTAAGTAATCAACTATGTATACTAACTAAGGTGTCTTTAAACAGAAACACACATAAAACAAGGTTATGTATCGAAAAGTTGACAAAAATGTCGTGACTAGAGACTCTCAGGAACCTAACCCTATAGCTCCCCTAGGAGCAATGATTACTAATTAATTCAGCATTCAGGGTGACTTCAAAGACGGTAAGTGCCACAAATGTTGAGACTTACTGTGTGTGTGTGTTTGTGTGTGTCTGTGTGTGAATATGTACAATTGTTTGTGTCATGTCTAATCTTTCCATTATCGTTTTGTAGTTTTCTCTCTTTTAGTAAATTCTCTGTGTAAACTGCACGCCATAAAAAAGCAGTCTACTTACCATACCACAAAGTCCACAACATGAAATCTACTGCTATTTTTTCACTGTCTATATCGATAGTAAATTTGTTCAAGATGATACATTGCAATAATGATTCTAGAATTCATTTGTGGGATAAGTGTCTTTTCTTTATGTCACAGTTCATACAATGAAATTCTTTTCATGCTCGGTAAATACTGGCCTCTTCGTCTGAACAGTCTATGACAATCAAACAGATGTATCAGAATTTTAAATCATTCTTCAATTCATTCTGAATTCACAATATACCTGTTAGAAAAAAACTGATGTAATGTTTTTCCTATTTATAACTCACTTGCAACTGTCTGTAATACATAAATGTTGGCTATATTTTTTACTAAAAATACCTTGAATATCTGAAGTTCTTCTAGAATTACTTCTTCCATTGATTCTGTTTCTTGATTATAAATCGTGATTACTTTCAGCACGATTCCATTATCTGTGAGAAAACAAAAGAGATAAACTAGAAGCTTTGTCACAATCTGGTTTTCAAACAAGTAAAAACCATGGAGAGACTATAAATTCAAATAAGATTTGAAATCTAGATGTACAAAACATTTAATCATTGCTAGTGCAAACAATATGACTACTTATATATTCATATTCATTGTTTCAAAAATTTGATTCAAAAATCCAGTTAAAGGTTCAGAAATCAAAATGTCTTTTGGAATTAATGAAGTATAAGACAGATGGCAAATTATTCTAGCTTCTTCTGTGATGTATGATAAAAGAAAATTTTTTACCTAAAGCTACCTTCCCTGTAAGAAACTATACCTTTAATCTTATGGAACCTTCCAAGCAACACACTATGGAAATTTATATATATATTTATATATATATATATATATATATATATATATAAATATAAATATAGATAGATAGGCATATAGATAGAATATGTTTATATCTATATATACTTTTATTTTTTCCTTCCAGTTTTAATGAGATATAATTGACATACAGCACTGTATAAGTTTAAGGCATACAGCATAATTATTTGACTTACATACATCATGAAATGATTATCACAATAAGTGAACATCCATCATCTCATATAGACACAAAATAAAAAGAATTTTTTTCCTTGTGATGAGAACTCCTAGAATTTACTCTCTTAAAAAGTTTCACGTATAACATACAGCACTGTTAATTATATTAATCATGGTGTACATTATATCCTTAGTACATATTTATCTCATAACTGGAAGTATGTATCTTTGACAACCTTCATCCAATTCTCCCACCCCTCACCTCCAGTAACCACAAATTTGGTTATATACACTTTTAATAAAAATTTCAAGCATACACTATTGAGAGAATAGTATGATGAGTCCTCCTGTACAAACCATTTAGCTTCCATAATTATCAATAATTTTATAAATTTATATTCACCTTTTAAAACTCCACATTATTTTTATTATTCCTGATATTCTGAGCTTGTTATTTCTAATGAAAAATTTAATAAGACACTAATTTGCTTGTAAGAAAGATTTGGTGTAGTGGCTAGAAATAACTTAGGGAAAAAAAGCATGTTGGAGGTTCTGATCCAAGAGTTTCTATGGTATTTAAGCAATTTGTTTAAAAATTATGAAATCTTGCGGTTGGGTTAATAAAATTTGATTAAAATAAAACTAATAACAATTACCTGGTATCATACATTAAAAGGAACAAAAATTATCATATCAAGCACACATTATAAATATCCCACAATTATTATATAGAGTAAAAGGCAAAGATGAAACTCAAATTATCAATTTGCAACCAGTGATTTTGCAATAAGGTCTATATAGCATTAAAGCAAGTGTCTGATAAATTTGGGGAAAAATAACTATTTTGTGGGATTTTCCAATGCTGTACTCATCACACATTTATCAAATATGCTCTTTGTGCTGAAAAACTGTGGTTCAATATAACAATATCTTTAAGTTAAACATAGGTTACAAGAGAGTGTAAGTATATACCTGATATTTCTGGAATTCTCTCAAATAGCTTTGGTCAATCTAATAAAAAAGTATTTCTGAAAACATTCTTGGACTTATATATGACTTCTCATTTAAAAATAACATACTTTTTTCTATGATTAACTTTATCAAATATTACTCTTGCTTATGGAATTCTTTTTTTTTTTTTTTAACTCTGTTGGATATCACTATAAGTGAATTCATGGCCAGGTAACTTTAACTTTGTTAAAGAAATCTGATGCTTTGTTAATCTTGAACCCACAGTGTAGAGCACATTACTAACCTCCTAAAATAAATGAATAAAATACAGCCTGCACCAGAGATCAATTTCTGGAAATCCGATTAATATCTCCTTACTTAAATCTTTGATTTTTCAGAAAGCATGACTGGAAAAGCTCAAGCACCAATATTAATACTATATCCCAATTCCTGATTTGGGCATATGCAATGTCTCTTTAGAATATGTCAATGATTAAAGTTAAGTATGGTAGAATGTTTCCTCTTCTAAATAGGATCTGCTGTAGCAATTACTATGATGCATATGAAAAAAAAAGAAATGATCATTTTAAAGATCCTTTAAATGACTATATAATTTTAAAGTACTTGACAGAATTTGATACATATTACCCTGGATGCTAAAAGATTCCAAGTTCTCTTCCACAAGCTAGATCTAATGCATAGCATTAACTGAAATTACAAATTTATTTGAAATATTCACTTTTAGCATATTTATTACACTTTATTAATGCAGGATATTATAGCATTGGTCTAAAATTTTATCTCCATTATGTGTAACACTTGTCTTGTTTGGTACGCATGGTTGACTTCTGACGGGACCTGATAAGCATAGTTGAGATTACAGATTTAGGTGAAATTACCTAAACCTCACCCAAAGACTGAAAAATCTTGAGACCTTGTTGAACAGCCAAAGGTAGCAGTGGACCTGGGGGAGTAACAGGAGAACTATCCTTGTATAGCACCCTACTTCCTCTATGAGTTCTTTTTGGAACCAACATTGTTTATTCATTGTTTGTTAACATCAATTACTCGTTCCTTTATGTATTCATTTGTTCAAATGTATTAAGTGTTGACCATGTATCAGGAATTATGTGCTGTAACTGCTCCAAATCTTCTCTTCCATTGCAGTAGACAGGTAGTATGTAAATGAGCCAATGTGGGTCAACCAGGGTTTTGTTGATAGGTGGGGTTTTTTTTAATGTAATAATGTTATTGTTTTTAAGGTTCAATTTAAATGTCTCTCTGAGTAGTCTCTAATCTCTTTACCTGTCCCAATGAACAAGACATCATATTGGCCATCCTCGGCTTCCACTCGATCCACTGCTATTTGCTTCAGGTTATACTTTCCATCTGTTTTCACCAGTATTGGTTTTTTATGGGCAGGTTTTATGGGCTGGTACATAAGTGGATGGCTTCTTGCAAATCTGATGGCATCATCAGGGTAGTCTTTGGTGGTTCCGTACCTCCCTCCATTCACTTTGCTGGCACACTGAAATACAAACGGATGAATTTTTTTCCCCTGAAATCTAAAGAGCAAATTTATACTCAATTATGAAAAAAATGACAAAAACTGGGTATGTTCAGTTAATCAACTGTGCATTTAGCAATATTTAGTAACCATATATTCTTCATTACAGAAATAAAATCTGCATTAAAAATTGCATAGAGAGACTGAATTATTTCAAACATGCAGCAGTAGAAATAGACAGATAGTAGTGAAATCCTGAAAAAGTAAAGTATATGTAATATTGGTATAGTCTAGAGGTAATACAAACGTATAACATTATAAATATTCTAATTATTTTTCCTGCTTCTAAAATTTATTTTTCATATTTGTAAATTAAATTTTAATTTGCTATGAACAATATATTGTTTATAGCAAAGCAAAGAGACTCTTTATTGTGCTAAATCTTCCCCCCAAATTAAGAATCACAACTGCACAATAGCTTTCCCATTATTGATACTATGATTGGTGATGGTTCCAATTGGCTCACTGACTACAGAATTTTAGTGCTGTAACACTGAAACCTATTCAAATTCCATCATTGTTAAATAAGGAAAAAACCCTCTCTGTTCTACTGTAATCTGTATGAATTTATATTATTTTTGTATGAATTAGACACAATAAATTGAGAAAACCAGAAATATTTGCCATAATGTGTCTCAATTCTTAAATCACTGACTCTAAAAATAAATGTTCAACAGTACCTAAGTTACTTCTTGGAACACCTTTAACTGCGTTGATTCATGCTTGTTATTAAGCGCTCCCTCATTTCACATATTTTCCTCCAGAACCAGCAGCAATTGCAATGATGACCTTGATAAAAATTTTCCACTTCAGAGTATAAATACAGTAGTTTAGTAATCAGATTCTGCAAAGAGGGCATTTTTAATGGTTTGTTTTAAAAATTTGGGCCATATTTCTCAGTTTGGCATGAATTTTTCACTTGAGTGTACTTTCATGATATATAATTGGAAACATTGTGGACCAGCCTGGAAGCAGTTCAGTAACCAGTCACTTCCTCCAAATCTCCTTTAATACCATGTGGTTTCAAGAAGCATTTCCAGCAAAGCCACAGGAGTGGGTTTTCTCCATTTAAATTGTAATTTCAATCAATAAGAGTGAAATAAAATATACTTTATGTCTTACTGTAAGTAATAATTCTAAGCTAGTGAGAGAGAGTGATTGTAATGGTAAAGCCTTACACTTGTTAATGTAGGTAAGCTTTGTTTCCACTTTGAATTTTGGCTCTGCAAAAATGGTTTCTACTCGACTTGCAAGCACTTGTGGAATCAGCCTAGTGTTGGGTTTTCACCAGCTGCTCATAATAGTGTACACGGTGACTTGCATGACAAGTTCAGTATTTGTTCTCCATGGACAGCAGATACAATTGATGCTACACTTTCCCAACCTAGTTGTGTACGGGACATATGATACAAAATCATCCTCATCATAATCATCATCATGTGTGCAATTAAAAGCACAAAGTTTGAATGGCTAGTTAGGGAGAATCTTAGTAGTATCAGTTAAGAGGCAAACGGTGGAACTTCTTATTCTCTAGCAACACAGCTGTATTGTCACTTTTCCTCCAGAAGGCCAGCAAGGATGGCAAATGGGGTGCTCAGAATTCTGAAGAGCCAGAGAAAAAGCTTCCCCTTGACATGTTAAAGTGAGAAGTAGGGAGAAAATCTGGCCTAGGGAACTGAGAGCCTGACTCAAATATTATAATATAAAAATTTGGTAACATTCTCTTGCTCGGAAATCACATGTGGCACTAATTCTTCTGAAGAGGCTGAGAGGAATATGATGCTCATTTCACTGGATATTTCTGTATTCACCAGTACCCTTAAAAATAAAATTTTAGTGAGAGCTACATAGATAGCTAAAATATCAGCAATAATATATAGTCTATAATGCTAGATTATATTCTTTTCATTAAATAACAAGCATACATCTTGATGTAAGAAGTAATATTTCTTTACCTTGCAAGAAATCAAGCATATTTTTAGGTGTTGAATTTAACTATTTCATGCTAATTTAGTAAAGCATCTGAAACAATGAACAGAATATTACTAAAAGAGTCTTTAAAAAATAAGAATACTTTGTTAAATGCCTAAACTTACAGAACCAGGTCTTGGATAAGGGACTTTTCCTTCATAGAGTGACCAGTGGTATTCAGGTCCTTCCTTATGTGCATATGGTCCATTAAAGGCTGCCCGGATACTGGACATGTGATAGACACATATAGCATGCCCTCTAAATATATTACTAAAAAAAAAAAAAGATAAGTTACTATTCTGGAACAGACTAGGAGGTCACCGAGTCAAGCCCCGCAGACAACATAGATAAGGATGAAGTCTTTTGGATAAAAGACTTGCAATCTCTTAAGCATAGGAAATTCTAGAGATATTAACTATTGCAATATTTCAAGTATGGAAACTCCAAAATTTACCATTTTTTGCCTATTTATTATAATAAATTGAAAATGACATTGTTAGAATCACAAAAGCAGTTGTGTCACTTCATTGTTTCCAGTTAAATCTTATTTTTTTTTTATTGAAGTATAGTTGATTTACAATGCTGTGTTAGTTTCAGGTGTACAGCACAGTGATTCAGTTTTATATATATATATATACACACACACATAATTATACACACACACACACATATACACATATATATACATATATATATATACACACACATATTCTTTTTCAGATTCTTTTGTGTTTTTACATTTTTTATTAAGGAAGATTTGGCCTTAATATTTTAAAGATTCATTCCCAAGTTGAGGAAGGCTTTATCTCCTTGTACGTTGTCCTCTCTTCCAAGTAGACAGTGTTTTCCTATTCTCCATGCTGTTAATATTGCTATAAATTTTATTCAAATTTTATTACTTCTCTTAGTGTATATGATCTGAAGAACAATTTAAAGTCTAAAGAAAATTTGGGGCTTTGTTTCATTCTTTAGCTTGGGGTCACGGAAACATTAATAAGCTTGCTGTATATTCCTTCCTTCAGGTCACTGAAAACAGTGCTACAGTGGAAAGGTTTACTGGGCTGCACCAGATTAATTTTGAGAAAAAGACTTACATTCTACAAAACTCAGATTCTTTACCTGCAGAACTACTGGCAACTGAAATTATTTTTTTGATAAAAATTTCTACTTGTTGCAGATAAAGACAGTAGTTGACTAACTACAGCAAGCTTTATTGGGGGCATAAGATTCTGCAAAAGGACATTTTAGAATGATTTGTTTTAAAGATCTGGCTGCATTTCTTAATGTGGCATAATATGAATGAATTCTAACA
Organism: Balaenoptera acutorostrata; assembly: GCF_949987535.1. Lineage (NCBI taxonomy): Eukaryota > Metazoa > Chordata > Mammalia > Artiodactyla > Balaenopteridae > Balaenoptera > Balaenoptera acutorostrata. Next base: position 81,992,053 of record NC_080070.1, on the reverse strand, counting down.
CTTCCGTAGCCTCCTTATTGTGAGAATTAAAATAATTAGTTTGTGAAAGTGCTTTGCAAAATGCAAAGTTTTCTGTAAGTGTAACATTGCCTACATTCTGAGACACCTGTAGAACAGCAGTTATGTTACTGAGAACAGCAATTCGCACATCTTATAACACACCTTGAAGCAATTGGAAATGCCTGCAACAGTGAGAAAACCAGAGATAGTCTTCCAACTAACGTGGCAGTAAACCTTTGATCACCACGCTACGATATCAACCTTTACATCAGGTAACAGCTGGCAAGCCTTTTTCTCACAATTACGTATAAATTGAACAGTCAAAATTGAAATTATGGAAGAAAATAATGTCTTGCCTTTGAAATCTCAGACAGATCCATCATGCTATCATTTATGAAAGCAGCTTATAAACTGATCATTATAACCCATAAAAAAATCTATACTCGGGCTTCCCTGGTGGCGCAGTGGTTGAGAATCCGCCTGCCAATGCAGGGGACACGGGTTCGAGCCCTGGTCTGGGAGGATCCCACATGCCACGGAGCAACTAGGCCCGTGAGCCACAATTACTGAGCCTGCGCATCTGGAGCCTGTGCTCCGCAACAGGAGAGGCCACGATAGTGAGAGGCCCGCGCACCGCGATGAAGAGTGGCCCCCGCTTGCCACAACTGGAGAAAGCCCTCGCACAGAAACGAAGACCCAACACAGCCATAAATAAATAAATAAATATTTAAAAAAAAAAAAAAAAAAAAAAAATCTATACTGATTATCCTATAGCTTATATTTATCATATAAAGCCATGGATTTATCATGCAGTGTACAAATTCTTCACTGGCATAAGGCAGAAGATGAAGTGTAAAAAGAGGTTAGGGATTTTCCAGGGACTGTGATAGCTACCAATGTACATTAACATCTCCTCGCATCATGGAATAACTGATAGCAAAATTGTTTCCATGTTTCTGTGCTGAAGAAAAGGTCTCCTTACAATAGCAGGATACTTATTGAAAGAGCTTTATTATTTTTTTTTCAAAGTGAGCGTAATAAACTACCTGCTGAAAAAGTAAACAAAAACTATGTGGAGAGATCCCAAACAAACAAGGTATACATGGCTATAGAACAGTTTAAGGCCAATGCAATGCAAACGAGGAACTGAGTAATATCGTTCTTTTCCTGTCAAGAGAATTGAAGTATGTTCTTTATTTCTCATTCCAGCCATATCATCTCCACTCTGCCTTATTTGGAAAGACACTCAGGAAATTATATGTATAAGCTTTCAACCAAAACTGATTCTAGTAACATTTTTTCATTCATGTATCAACACACATGAAATATTTGATTCATTTTTCCAGCACTCTTCAATGGATACAAAATACAAAAGCATAAAAGAGAAAAATACTAGATCATAAGCCCTAAACTTGAGCACCTTTTTAAAATTTAAAACTCAGAGGGTAAATCATAAATGTGTGTTCTCTAAGAATCTACATAGGAGCAAGACAACCAGAGTAAAGGAGTGAGCCAAGCGCTCTGTGATTAACGAATCAAGGAGTGTTTCATGAAGATGGCAATTAACAAGTATTGGAAAAACTGATATAAATCAGTGTTAGAAGGGAAAGTAGATAAATAAAATCACAGTCACAGGGAAAGCAGACACTGGGATTCTGACAAGGTATTATCTTGTCAAAAGCAGAGTCGGCGGGAACTTAGAGGAAAAACTTTCAATCCTGAATGGGGAATAGTTGATAGAGAGCCTTGAAAGCCTGACTTGGACAATTGCATATGATGATTGAAAGAATTATCCTAGACTCTATAGCATGGAACTAGTACCTTAAAAACTGTATGAGGAAAAAAAAATCATTCTGTTGTAGATCAGAGAGGGAAGAACTTAGGACACTGAGCGTAGGAGGATGCTGGTACTTCAAACAAAAATAAATAAGGATCTGGATTGAGATTGTGGCTTTAAACATCAAAGTACAACTGCAGACACAGGAGAACGAAGAGAAATTGGTGATTTATAAAGTATAGAAAGTGAGAATAACACATTGGTCAATAGTATTTTCAATTGCATATATGGTGAAGGGGTTTGGCTTCCTTTGTTTCATGATGTTTTGACTGACCATATAAATTTCTCACCTGGTAGTGTTGAAGAGTCCAAATATCACTGGGTTCTTATGATCTCTGGTATGCAGCAAAAAAACATCCTCTGAAACATTAAAGACCATTATGTTACTTAATATGTTTAGACCTCGTTGCATGTGAAGAAAATACATTGACATAAAATAGTTTAGAACCCATGATAGATTTTAAGATATAAATTTCCATATACAGTCATATGACAATGACCAAATCACAACATAGTGAGACTGATGACTGTTCAAGATGACTTTGAGCTGGGCCTCAAGGAGGGAACTAGAGGCGCCGACTCTAAACTAACAAGAGAGGGTCTTTCTGTTCCCGCAACTCCCTTGTCCCATTCGTGGACCTGGCCAAGATGAAAAGAATAGAAACTCGCTCTAAGTTAGATAGAAGTCAATTACTGCAGAAAGCAAATTTTCCATATGTGCTAGAAACAATGAGGGTTATACAAAGAAGCATATATATCGAAGAGGAAAATTTAACTCTCCCAATAATATTTACCTAATTCATCAAAATATGTATCAATTCCATTCATTCCTGGTACTGAGCAAACCAGTCTAGCTTTCAGGAAAGTGCTCCACTTGTTCACTAGTATTCTCTGTCCTCCTACATCGTTCTGTAAAAAACAGAAAGCAGGTAAATGGGTACCCAGAGAACTTTTACCAACAACAGATTTTGTATTATTAAACCTGCAGATGGCAAGAGTTATACTTCTTTTATTTAATAGGAAAATTTGAGCATAATCTTCAAATAATATTAAAGATGCAATTCCCCATAAACTTTTTCTTTAGGTTTGCACATTCTGCCTTGTCAGTGTACTTTCACCCTGGCCCATTAAATACAGTTTCCAGGCATTAAACAATGTTAGTAGAGAGTAGAGTACACTTTCCTAAATAAAGTAGTAAGTTTTATGATACAGTAATGTTTATTATTATTTTATTGATAAATAATCCGCTTAGCTCAGAAGTACAGAAGCATCCACTTCTTTTTCTTATTTAGGGAAAAAGCCTTGAAATACAAACACACAAGCACACATACACATAACAGGCATATATATTTGCACACACACACAAAATACGTATGTGTGTATATGCGAATATATATACACATACGTATATACTGAACATACATATAAACATCTTCTTAAATTTATTCAAGTACCTTCTTAAATATCAAAATAACTTCACATTTATAATACTATTAGCATTCTCTCAATATATATGGCCACTTCAGTTGGTGATGAATGTTCACAAAACAACCTATCTGACTATGCCCAACAAACTATATATGTTTTTCCTGCAGAATCAACCATCTGAATTGTTGAAACATGCTTATGTAAATTATTTAGAATGTGGATTAAAGAAACTAGCAAGATTTTGGTGAAATTAACTTTTAAAAATGGAGCTCAAACTTCTGTGTAGGAAGAAATATAGCCTAATTATAGGCCATTTCTTAGTAGGGCTTTGAAAATGGAGAAAATCACACAAAATGCAAAGCTCTTTTCAGATTAAACTTTCAGTAGATATGAAGTCTGAAGACTAGATAGTAAATACCAATTTTAGGGAGCCTAACAGAATAGAAGAAAATACTTTACAGTAGAAACCTACTATAAAATGAACAAAGGTCTGACCATTAATTGTGAGTTAGGCAAGCTTAGTGAGAGAGGAAGGCGGTCCTCACCACGCAGAGTCGCCCCACTCTGGTGTAAATTGCCTGGGCATTGTTTTCTGCCTCCAGGGCCTTCTCCGTAAAAAAGAAATACACTTTGTTGTCATCTCGGTCTTCATTGTCAGGGATCATGTACGAACCTACAAATTTTGGTTCTAGAGAAGTAAAAAAATAGAGGAAAATGAAATAACTATTACAACAAAATAAGTTAATATATTTACCTTGAAATTTTGTACTAAACATTACAATCATGTAGCTATCTCCATATTCTGTGCAAATCAACAATTTTTAAGAAATGTTAGGGTATTTAGAATTTAACTGAGTTGGAGGGAAATAAATCAATTTCAAATAGCATACATTATAGACCTGAAATGAATTCAAAGAAGAACAGATTAGGAGCAGCACGATTATAATCTCCATAAATTTCCTCCCATATATATATGGGAGGCATATATTAAAGTCAATATAATATATGTAAAATATTTTAGCAAAGAAGTCTATCATTATTTTTTAATTCATAAATTATCTACCAGTCCAGCTCATGGAAGACCAGTTTAAGTTTTTGTATTTGTAATCAAAGGGATCTGAGGGAATGACCTTTGACTGATACGGAATGTCAAATATTTTAATGATAAAATGCTGCCAATAATGATTATGCACTCTAAAGCTTAATAAAAAGGCTGAAAATAATGAAACCACTCACTATAAAATGACTTTAGTCCCTAGATATACCAATGTGCCAAAATATAAACATGATTCCTTACAAAGGATTCTATGTAAATGAATGCCTAGTGATTCTCCTAGAATTTCATTTGTCTCTCAAGTACAATGTGATCCTATAAAAACAAACAAAGCAAAGCAATCAATTCATGCAAAATTATACCAACTGACAAGAGAAAACAAAGCAACTTATTGGATGAAAGGAGTTTTCACTTTTCATATATTTGCCTTGTTCATTTAAGTCCTGATTTCTAACTATTGCTATGAGGGTAATCTGGTTGTATAATAAAGCTGATCCACTCTGCTATAAAATGATATACATATATCATATATACTATTTTAGTTCGGGACTACTGCTAAGGAAAAAAACCCTGAAATTTGTGAAAACTATAAATTACATTTGTATTGTTATCATTATCAAAATGGCAAGTTTCCCGTGAGCTCTGGACTTGCTTTCAGTTCTGATTTACATACGCTTTTCTCCTCAATCCTACCTTTCAACAGGCGCTCGTCATCGTGCTCAGTGCGGATATGAGCCAGTCGCCCCAGGCTCCTGAAAATGGCAGCGTCTCTGCCCCAGTAGTCACTGTAGAGTCCAGCAAACAATTCACTACCTGCATGAAAACATCAGATAAGTCAGTATTCATTTCTGGGTCTGATGAAAATGTATAAAACCACAATTACAATAAACATATCCAGGTTTCCCGTGTATACGGCCTAGTGAAACGGATACTACTGCTAAGAGCATACATGGTACAGGCAGACGGCCAGGGTTTGAATTGTGACTCTGCCACTTACTAGATGTGTGAACTTGGGCAAATTGCTTAACCTCTCTGCGCCTCAGTTTCCACGTTTACGAATAGGGGAATAGCACTCAGAAGTGTTGCTCAGAGTAAAGCATTTAGCAGAGTAGCTGGCATATACTAAGGCCTACATGAGTATTTGATAAATAACCTGGCTTTATGGTATTTTAATAAACTTCTTTTAACCTTCATATCATCAGGGTATTAGTATTAGTATTGGTATTAGTATTAGTACTGGTATTATATGTGAGTCAGCTAACTCACATTCTTCTTGTAGTAAGAAATTGCTTCCATCAACATGATTTTAATGCAGGAACCACAAAGTCTGACACAGCTGTATATAATCCAATTAGTTGTCATTTAATTTGTAAGTGTGTGGCTTATTTAGACAGAAATGACAGAAAGAGTCCATAATTTAATCAGGCAGTCAACAGAACGAATGAAGTTAGCTGCAACATGTGGTGAAGGTCACAGACTTAAATCAGACCAAGGAATACACAAACGTATGCAGGATCTCAAGCCATGACAACATATTTTTGGGGCCAGCCAGAAAGAAAGACATTAAAATTGCTCACAAGAAGAGAAAAAATAATTAACAAAAAGAAAAATAACATAATGATATAACTAGACCTCCAGAAAGACCAAAACCTCTCAAGCACAGGAACTTGGGGTCCTCTTTTGTCGAACTGACAACAAAAGGTAACTGGTGTGCTCCTCAGTGAGGCCAGAAGGATTGTCCTGGGCATATGAGGCTCAAATCCTGTCCTGGGCTAAAATCTCTGGCCAAGAAGCAGATGATAGCAACAGATCACTGGATATAGCAACCTCAGTTTAGGGTGACAAAATTATTTTCTTAATGAGTGTCACTTAACTGTGGTCCGGTTTTAAAATATAGACGAGTATACTAAAAGTATACTCAAGGTATTAATGCCTTTCTGTTAAATCTGGAATGTGTACATATGTGTCCAAGTGGTATTTAAAGTGCTTTTTTTAAGAGAATTCAAATTAATTGGATTTCCAATATAATAAATTTAATTGTATACTCAATTTTAGAATTAGAATTATTAAAGTTACAGTATAAAAATTTGACCAAGTATCTAAACAGAATTAAACAAAACTTGAGTGTCATATTTATAAATTTTATTGATTAGATTTAAAAATTGTTTCAACTTTAAGGTAAGATCTTTAAAACTTTAAAAAACTTGAACAGATTAAATATATTTGTATGGTTTAAAATTTGAGAAAGTAATCAACTGAGTTGTAAATAGGATCACTGTAAGAAGTTTATTTCCACCTTGAGATAACTAACAATTTTTCAAAAGTAAAGATAATTGCTTTTGTTAGATTTAGATTTAGAAAAAGAAAGGTGAAATATACATTGAATTTAAAAACAAGAAAACTAAGTTTTGATAAATGTTACTATAATAAACTATTCTTCATTTACAAAAAGACAAGTAACCATAAATGGTTTTTTTGGTTCACAAAACCCACTATGGATACTTAAAAACTATACAAGATACAAATAAATAAAATCCAGGTCTTTCGCAAAGGAATTAACTTTTAAACTATATATATTATATAAGCGAGACAGAGAGAGACAGACAGACAGGAGAGACAGAGGCAAATGTGGTAAAATATTAACAGTTGGTGGGCCAACGTAAATGCTATAAATTTTTACTCCTCTTTCAATTTTTCTGTGTATTTGAAAATTTTCAAGACAACAAATTAAAAAAGGAGCTGTATTTGTTGAGTTCATCCTGTATATTCAATGCATGCTGAATGAGAAATATGATAAGGAAAATAACAAAAACCAAAAAATAAAGATGCTTTATATCTGGACTTAAGAAAATAAAATTTGGTAGAGAAGAGTTATATCAGAACTCTTATTTAAGCATATTCTTTGAAACTAGAAGGGGGGAAGAACAACATAATTTGTATCAAATTCAATCAGCGCTGTCTTCACCAGAAGTTTTATATCCATGTGGAAAAAGAGTATTTTGGGATAAAATATATTCAGTGGTTAGGGATATGAACCATATGTGGGGTTCAATCCGTACTACTTGAACATAGATAAAAGAGAGTCATGTTGAATTCATTAAAAGGCCTTGGAGATCATCAACTCTATGGCAGAAATGAACGAGTTCACGCACAAAAGAGTTAGTTGACTATTGAACCACCAGAGCAAGGGTTGTTCTGAAATTAAAAAAAAACAATTGTACTTGGTTATAGTTTCCATAAAAATATAAAGGCCATCTTACATGGATGGACCTAGAGATTTCCATGCTAATTGAAGTAAGTCAGACACAGAAAGACAAATATCATGTGTTATCACTTACATGTGGAATCTAAAAAAAAAATGATACAAATGAACTTATTCACAAAACAGAAATAGACTCACAGACATAGAAAACAAACTTATGGTTACCAAAGGAGAAAGGGAGGGGTAGAATAAATTGGGAATCTGGGATTAATAGATACATAATACTATACATAAAATGGACAAACAACAGGATCTACTGTATAGCACAGGGAACTATTATCAATATCTTGTAATAACCTATAATGGAAAAGAGTCTGAAAAAGAATATATATATATAAATCAACTATACTTCAATAAAATACAGTAATAAAAGAAAAAGGCCATTTTGTAAAACTGTCCTAAACAGAACTTATTTTTCTAATATGGACTGGACTGAATGTTTAATTCATAATGGGTACAAAAAAAAGATTTCTTTAAAATCATGACAGTTTTATATTTCTTAAGTTTTTAATATTTAATGTAATTCAGTTTCCTAAAATATTTACAGAACTTTTATATATGAAAATATTACTTTGGAAAAATAATCTTTATTTTAGTTCACATCAATTTTCTTGCACTTATCCCAATTTGAACACTGTTTCCAAGTTCTACGTAATCAATTCTACAAATTTAACAAATTTAACAAAAAAGTTCCCCTTGCAGCCACTAGATGGAGCCATATGATACCAAATAATATACATCCAGGGCAGGTTATCTGCAAAAAGGAAAAGATGATATAGTACCAATTTTACCCAGTTTCCCTTTTTGTATCCAGATAAAAGAAAATAGTTTGTGAACAATTCAAATAATACAATATGAACTGTATGACTTAAACTTCAAAGAAGCTACTAGACAGGTGCTAAAAACTATATGCTATGTAAACTGAACCAAACGTGTTTGTGTTGGAAACATTAGATCTTCCTCAGAAGGGAAAGATTCTCCTTTCATATTTTATTATCAGTGTGAAGAACAAAATAAATTTATAGTAATAGATAATAATGATGTTTGGTAAAATACTTTCCTAAGAAAAAATAAACACTTTAATGAAAAATAATAAATGAGAATAAAGCTTTAGGCACAAAGTTAACTAACAGTAATTAAATGAGCAAAAATAATCAACATTATTATAATTGATACTATTTATGGCAAATACATAGTTTCTAGTTGAAAACTTTAAAATTATAGCTATTTGGTATAGAGACAATTTGTGAATGAATATTTTGGTATTGTATAGAGCAAAAAATAATATCTGGATAATTCATATTTTCACAGATTAAAAAAAGTTTCATACAAATAGTAAAATATGTTTTAGATTTTCAATGATAAGAACAGAACTACTCAAATTTTTAGTTTTCTATGTCTATGCAGATATGATATTTAATAAATGTATTAGCTTGCTCATAAAGTTTACTGGTACCTATTTTGATATTCTGAATATAAATAACCAGTTTGACTTGTATGCCATATATTATGTTTCATTGTTATAGCACTGGTTTCTGATGGTAGCTGATGTTATGTTAATGTTAGTTGGTTATAATTAAAAAATAAAACACATATCTGCAGGGTATTTTGGCAGGTGAATGTAACTTATCACTGTCATGTTCAACAATAGTCTCTGTGTACAGATACAAGAAGAGTGGAAACAATTCTACACTGGAAATCTGGCAAACTAAGCTCCCAGCCCCAAACCTACTGTTTGGGGCAAAACTGTTCGGAATCTCACTGCCTCGGTTATTTGGAGAATCAGAGAGGTGTACAAGTGATTTCCTGAGGTTGCCAAGCTTTTCTGTTCTCTCTGCTGCCCTTTTTTTTGGTTTGTATGTTCTTTGCCTACAATTCTGCACCTCCCCCCACTTCCCACTTCACCTCCCATTTACCTGGCCACGGCCCACTTTCTCCATGAAGCCTTCCCTAACCAAACTTGTGTTAGTTTAGTAGCTCCTACTACCACCATAGCCCCCATGCCTATCATATTTCTCATCCTACTATAGTTTGTCTCCTGTGTTTGACATTATTCCTCACTAGAATGCAGACTTCTTGATGTGTCTTATTATATTCTTTTGTCACCAATATCTTGTAGAGTGTCTGGAATACAGAAAATGCTCAATAAGCATTTGTTGAATCAAAGAATGGCATAATGAGTTAATTAACAAGTGAATAAATCTAAAACTTTTAGTGTTCAAATTTTAAAAAACTATGAAATGCAATTAAAAAAAACACCTCAGGATAAGATTCTGATTTTTCGAAAATGCTTCAGGGAGAAAATATCAAAAGGAAGAAAACACTGTTGGCATTTATATGAATAGCAGAGTTCTTTGAGTTTTTGTTCCTCAAAAAGCCTATATTTAATCATTTTAATCCAGGAACACAGGGACTCTATCTTCTAGTATTTGTCCCCAATAGTTTCAGCCCCAGAAGACTGTGTCTACTCTCAACTAGTTTGTAGGAAAGAAAATAAAACAATCATTTGACCTTGGCAATACAAAAACAAACCCATTGTAAATAATCTAAGTTAAAATGCATAAGTAAAATACTTTTCTACACAACTCCTTTTTTTACAATACAAACTCCAGTTGGAAGTTTTAGTGAAACATACTTCATTGCCTTAATATTTTATCAACCTTATCAAGAGCTTAGTTCATAGATGGTATTATTAATAGATTAGAGTTTTTACTCACCATGTTGTAAATACTGATTTTAATTGTTTAGTAGGAAAAATTCAGAGTTTTTCATGCCCTTAAGTCTTGCTCAAGCATTTCTCCTATTTATGTTGTAAATGTGTACGAATCTGAATAATGTGAAACATATTCGTCTCATGGAAAAGACATGGCTAAAGATGGATTTAACTACCTCATTTTATAACTGAACTGCATCATTTTGTTAGAAAATCATTCTACTTTTGCACTATTTCACAGAGTGACTATGACATGCATAATTGCAAAGAGAAACAAAATGCACTTGGGAGGATGAGGATGGATAAGAATGGTCCATAGGTTCCAACCTCCCAGTTCACATTCACGGTCTGTGTAGGATGCTGAACGAAATCAGGAAAAGCAGGTCCTTTTATTAGTTATGTAGTTGTTTGGACTTTCTGTTTGTTTTTGCTTTGGCAAATAGCTAGCATTAGCTATCAATGTCAAGAAGGTGGTTTCTCAAGACCAAAAGACAACCCTCAGAATGGGAGAAAATATTTGCAAATGAAGCAACTGACAAAGGATTAATCTCCAAAATTTACAAGCAGCTCATGCAGCTCAATAACAAAAAAAAAAAAAAAAACAACCCAATCCAAAAATGGGCAGAAGACCTAAATAGACATTTCTCCAAAGAAGATATACAGATTGCCAACAAACACATGAAAGAATGCTCAACGTCATTAATCATTAGAGAAATGCAAATCAAAACTACAATGAGATATCATCTCACACTGGTCAGAATGGCCATCATCAAAAAATCTAGAAACAATAAATGCTGGAGAGGGTGTGGAGAAAAGGGAACCCTTTTGCACTGTTGGTGGGAATGTAAATTGATACAGCCACTATGGGGAACAGTATGGAGGTTCCTTAAAAAACTAAAAATAGAACTACCATATGACCCAGCAATCCCACTATTGGGCATATACCCTGAGAAAACCATAATTCAAAAAGAGTCATGTACCAAAATGTTCATTGCAGCTCTATTTACAATAGCCAGGACGTGGAAGCAACCTAAGTGTCCATCATCGGATGAATGGATAAAGAAGATGTGGCACATATATACAATGGAATATTACTCAGCCATAAAAAGAAATGAAATGGAGGTATTTGTAGTGAGGTGGATGGACCTAGAGTCGTCATACAGAGTGAAGTAAGTCAGAAAGAGAAAAACAAATACCGTATGCTAACACATATATATGGAATCTAAGAAAAAAAAAAGTCATGAAGAACCTAGGGGTAAGACAGGAATAAAGACACAGACCTACTAGAGCATGGACTTGAGGATATGGGGAGGGGGAAGGGTAAGCTGTGACAAAGTGAGAGAGTGGCATGGACATATATACACTACCAAACGTAAAATAGATAGCTAGTGGGAAGCAGCCGCATAGCACAAGGAGATCAGCTCGGTGGTCTGTGACCACCTAGAGGGGTGGGATAGGGAGGGTGGGAGCGAGGGAGACGCAAGAGGGAAGAGATATGGGAACATATGTATATGTATAACTGATTCACTTTGTTATAAAGCAGAAACTAACACACCATTGTAAAGCAATTATACGCCAATAAAGATGTTTAAAAAAAAAAAAGAAGGTGGTTTCTGACATATGAAGGAAAAAAGAAAACTGCGTTCTGAATCTGTTCATTTGCATTTGCTAGCATCCATGACAGTACTGTGAGTTTCCTTGGTGGCAAAACAGGGACATTGATACCAGCATGGTCAAATCAGATTTCTAAGGGGAAGAATGTCAATGGGGAATTGAAGAGGACATTTTTTTTCTTCTTTTTTTTGATTTTTTTGTTTGTTTGTTTTGAGGAAACCATAAGCAAGTATTCAAATAGCTCTTTAGCAACTAGCAGTTAATGGCCAGAAGCAACAGTCAGCATGTGGATACTTGGCATTCTGCCAAACGAGAAAGCACAGCATTCTTAACCTGGATAAGAAATTACAGATATTCTTTAGGCACAGGAATATGCAAAAGGAGTAAGTTTCTACACAGTTGGGACGAATTCAAGAAATGAGCCAGCACATTCACTTATGTTTATAGAGGTTGTGATTGTAAAGACATACATTTTACCTTCATTTCGATGATTTCATTTATTTTTCTGATATTTATGAAGTCCTATTTTGTGCCAGAACTATTCATTTGTAATTCTGCCTTGAATATATAGTTAATAAAATAGAAACATTTTTTTGTGAAAAAAGTTTTAACGGTATTAAGAGCTTGAGATAATCACTTAAATTTTCCCTGCATGAATTCCGACTCCCTTTCATTCAATTGACATTGACCTTTAATTCACAGAATTTGTAATGAGGGGATATATTCACAAAGGTCTCATTATGATGAATAAAAGTGCAGGAAGAAAATTTCAGCAGCCGTACACTTTTGTAGTTTTATTTGCTGTAAAATGTAACATAAGACATGAAAAGCACAGAAAGAAAATTTTGGTGACCATGAAATACCTCATTCATGGTTATTTGTTGATATAAAATTCAGTAAGTCTTTAACTTGAAAGTATCCTAAACATTCTAACAACAAAGCTAGCACTTTCAAAAGCAAAGTGTGAAAAGGTACCTGAGAAATCAGAGTGGTTTTCCCCCAAACACTAGTAACATGTACATTAGCATACCTTAGGTGCTTCAGGTATGGTATGTATTAAATTACACCTAGAACTGGTAATAAAAATCTGGGTCAGAATGAAATGCTTTAAAACAGTAGCAATAGATTGAGTCGGCAAAGTATCAAAGAAATCCCAAAGTTACTGAAGGTGTTATCAACTTAATAAAAAGAATACTGCAATATTATATCAAATGTAAACTGATGCAAAAAAGTCAGCTAATACTTTTCCTTCCTGACCAAAATGACATATGACATAAAGAAAATATTTCCTGAATTTTTATTTGGCCGGCCACCAAACCTAATAATTTTTAGTGGCAAGATAAGTCCTAAGTATCTTTCGTTGACTTGAAAGGCACAGACAAGTAATGCAGCAAATTCATTTTACTATGTAATTCATTGTTTCAAAAAACTGTTCTTAAAACCAGATTATAATGTCTTGCCTTCTTCAACCAGTTATTTAAGACCATTTTAAATGTAATATTAGTAATCACCGTAGAGGGAAAGTGTGGTTAAACATATAGAAATATTGCACCTGTGATATGAATTTATACACCACCAAGATAAATTCTGTTAGTACAAAGTGACATTTAAAGAGCAAACCTAATTAATGTATGACTTCATTTTGATTGGTTTCTGAACATATAGAACATAGCTCAATAAAGAGGCTTGTTTTACTCCTTAAATCTTGTTTCACACAGAATCACTGCCAGTTACTAACATTTCCATTCTAAATTAGACTATAAATTTAATAAAAGTGTTCATTAACCTGTCTTTCACCTAACAAATAATATTTATTCCTTACTTAGTTTTTCAGTAAGCTTTTACTCCATGTGATCTTAAGCCAACTGAATTTAAGTTAAATAAAATGAAACTTGTATCTAAAGTTAAGATATTATAAGAAATTCTCAGATTTGTGAGCATGTTTTTTTCTTTGGGGGCCTTGTTAGTTGTATGAGTATTGTTACAAAGTTGAGGGTTTTTTTTTTAATGATGAAAGTGAATCTTAATGTGAACAGGTATTAAAAGTTAAGTGTGACCTACAATTAACAAAGAAGCAAAGAAGCAGAAATGGTCTAAAGATGGTCACCTTTTTGCTGGAGTCCTGTCCTAACCCATCAGCAGAGAACATGTGCGGTCATAAAATACCACATTAATGCATTCTTTTCCTGTCAGAGTAAGCTGCACCAAGCCTGCCAAATTCCAACTCAGGTAGCTCCATTTTTTCCAGTCCAAATTCCTGCTGCTCTTTCAATTGGATGAATTATTTCTACTTCCTGTCTTTTAAAGAGTTGCTGGCTCACATAGGTTATCAGATTTCCATCCCAGTGGCCGCTGCATATCCACAGTGAGTGAATGATCTCTCAAAGGTACTTTGGGATGAAAGCTAGTGGATAAATGAGAAGAATTATATTTTTATTTCTTCTCTTTGGAGGGATTATTCTATAACTTTTGTGTTTAGCTTGGAGGGCTCTTATGATTTGATTTCTTTTCTGAATAAGCGAAACAGTCACCCAGATGGCAAGCACTTCATATTTTAGCATAGTGTAATTCGATTTGGAAGTTCAATGAAATTCACTTGGAAACGTCCCTCCAGTAATATTTCCCCTCTTAAAAAAATTCAGTTTCAAATTCCTGGTTTCATGCAAAAACAAGCTACAAGGAGGCTGAGTGGTGAGTGGCTAAAAAAAATTACTTTTAACCATTAAAATAAATGTTAAAAATAAATGGTGTTCTCTTCCAATCTTCTTAGGATTTTACTAGAGAAGTAGCGTTTACTGTGCAATTTTTGACTTTCAATGCCTTTTATAATATTCTTGTGAATAACATCCCCAAATTTATTTTTGGTTTGTTTGTTTAGGAAGCTCAGTGAGTATTTCATTCAGTCGATATTTAAAGGAGGCCTTTTCTGTGCAATATATTGTATGGTAAAAGAAAGATGATAAGACAGTCTCTTTCTTCCAGACATATTCAAATCTTAAATCTATGAAGTTACAAAAATCACTAAAAACATTAGAAAAAAATTGTATGGGTCCATCAAATGCTTGTATTTTAACTCATATGCTGCCAATCTACCACGAATTTCTAACATTTATGAATCTGGCATTCTCCAAAAGTGGCATTCTTAAGGTTTTGATTCCTACTAAGTCCAAACTGACTTAAGCAACTCAATTCCCATATTTAAAATCTCCCCTCCTCACATTGTGTTTACACACACCCATACGCGGGTGAGTAGAGGAACTCAGGATATCATAGTATTTTCTTTAAAATCTTATATTCTTTAAAAATCTCTTTATTCAAGCTCCTAAAGAACTAATCACTACGTGAAATTCTCATCTCAAAGCACTTTCAAATTATGAAGCTGAAGTAAATCAAACTTTCCCTACTGTTTAGAGCTAACGTAAGATTTTTGTTCTACAAATAAATACACGTATATATAAAAGCTCTACTTATTTGGACCTGAGTACCATTACTGAGACGGGGGACTGTGGAGAGTGGGATGCAAGGCCCATCACAATCAACTGTCTGGAATAAGTGCAGGGAACGTGTTGTCTCTAGAATATACAGGAACATCTGCATCAACTCTAAATCCAGCATATGATATTCTGATTACTCATCAGTGGGGAGTTTTAAGTTTTACCCACTTATATAGGATAGGAAATCTCTACCTGTTATTTTACATGTTTTCATTTTCTGTAAACAGGATGACCTAATATTAGCATATAACTCTAAGTGCTGCAAATGTAATAAGAGAAGCTTGTACATCTGTACCATATACCTATCAGAACCTCTCAACACTGAGAAAACAGAATGATTCCTAACAGCACCCATGTGAGGTGTCAGGGATTGCTCTCTTCAACTTTATACTTGGCAACTCAACCAGCTGTCTGTACCATAGCAGTGCTGGAGTATTTGATAAGGGTGCACCATTTTCAATCCCAAACTGTATTAAAGAAAAAGTATTTTTCTGAGATTTAAGTGAGATTTTCATGTATCTCGTCTAATTTAATTGAAATCCAATTGAAATCCAGATCAGACATGGCCAGCTTATTCTATTATTCCAACGTGGACATAGTTTGAGCCAGTCAACCTCTACAGCTTACATTTTAAATTAACAGGAATTTAAATAAATGACTTTGAAGTTCCAAACTGAGATGACTTTCTGCTGAATTCTACTGAGACAGAGAAAGGCACCAAGAGAATATTAGAAGAGAATATCAGAAGTTCCCTTAAAGTCACAGAGTAATTAATACATAAAGAATTAACATATGTTAAAATAGTTTAGTTTCTCTAGCTACATTTTTATAAAGTATTTACATAATTGCATTTTGTGAACAATAAATGACATAATACAAAATATCTTCTATCAGGTATTAAGGGACAATTTGTGTTTTCTGGATGAGACATCCATACTTCATAGCAGCTGCACTTATTTTAGAGTAAAATTGGCTCAGGTGAGCATGGCTTGAAATTTAATATCCATGCTCCCAGCACCAATAAATAGATATGACACAGCAATGTATATGAAGAAATACTAAAGAATCTACCTGAAGTTTCGAAATCAATATGACTACCACCTGATGTCTGCAGCCATGATAATTACCAATTAAAGTGGAGATGAATGAGGAGTTGGCATCAAAAGGACATCTGCCCCTTCCTCTCTCAGCTCTGTGCGATTCCAGGTGAAAAAGGGGATCCTTTAAAGAAAACCAGAAAAGCCATTATGTATTTGCCAACTTGAATAAGAATTTAATTACTCAGAAAAAATACATTCAACCTTGATTATTTACAAAACAGGCATTGTAAATAGGGCACCAGTGAGAAACATCAAGTTATTTAGGAACAAACTGGATTTTATACATAAACACGTGGGTTTTCAGGCCCATGTGGGTTTTATCACTTCTCTCAAAAAGGATGCAGGTGCTGAAATGAAAGAACTCTGCAGTTTTTATCACTTGATTAGCCAGTATTAGTTATTCTGAGATGTGTCAGTTAAATATTCCAAATGAATGGAGACTTGCTGAAAAAAAAAAAAAAAGGTTATTAAAAAGGAGACTCTGGTAAACATGAAAATGGGCATTTATTCCACAAAGGTCATTATTGATTTTTTGAATAATCTCTAAAAGAAAATGATAAAATTTCTATCAATAATTTGGAATATTTATTTCCAATCATTTTTATTCTTCATTGCATATTCTTTGTATAGACACCTAATATTTAATAATTTAGAGAATGATTACTGCATAAATAATTACTGGGATATACATGTAGAAGTTGATGCCATATTATGAACAATATTTCAGTATGGTTTCATACAAATAAGATTTTGAAAATAAACATTTCCATGAAAAACTACTACTTTATTGGTTCCTATTGCAATCACATAACCACAGAACTTTTTCTGAATGTTCTCAGATTGCAAAATTCTCATTAATGGATATTTTTACAAGTAATCGCCATTAAGTGTGCTATAAATGGTTTCAGTTAAAAAAAAAGTAGTCTGGAAAAGTGACAATAAAAATCAATATACAAAATTTTGTCATAAAAAAACCCCCACTTTGCAATAGAATATTGTCAATACTGCCCACTGTGGCATCTATAAGTAGTCCTGCCCATCTGTGAATAATGAACCTGTAAACAATCCAAAGTCCTGAGGAACCTCTGAGGGTTGCATGCACTTTTCTAGAACTTGATCTTGACTTTCCTAGACAGCCTATTTACTCCACATTATCTATGCCATCCTTTTCTTGCCATTCTTATCCAACACACATTCCTCTTTCTCTCTATGATATTCTAAAATCACCATTTTGATCCTGCCATTTCAAGACCTTTCTGGTAAGTGCAGAGTTCACCTGACTCTTATAAAACTCCAGTCTTGTTCTTGGAACTGAACCATAGCCTAGAGAACAAATGTGGCCTCTGAATCCAGAGGTGTGGCTAAACCGGTATTTTAAGCCAGAAAAAAAAAAGTTTATTTATACACGTCACACAAATCAGTAAAGAGAAAGAATGCCAGTAAATAATTTGAAACATTTTTGTGTTCGCTTCCCACAGACAACAGATTTGCAATGACATGAAAAGAAAATGTTTGTTGAAATGAGCTAGAATGACTGCTCTACCCAGCTAACACGTAAGCGGAAAGGATTTCATCTAAATTTGCAAAACATATCCATAGTGTTATATGGAGGAAGAAATGATCAAGTCTATGAATGAAATACTTGTTTACCCCTTTAGTTACTGCCACTTTACAGAATATTTGGTAAAAATAGGTAAGGTATACATACTATACTTGCTCTAATTCAGTCAAATGTCCAAACGTTTGCTCATAGAAAGCAGTTGAAGAAATATACTGAACTACTTTCTTAAATCAAGACTTTTGATAGCTTCAACATTCTGTGATACTCAACTTTTTGTCTCTAATGATGGATGAAGTTGATTTATCTAACAGATATACTTAGAAACTGTAAACACTAAAATTGAAACTTCAGGAGAAAAACAAGTATATTGTTTATTGATTCAAGGAATATAATATATTCATTTAAATTTAAACTGTCAAGTGGGTGAAACAGAAAATGCAAACTGTAAGAATGCTAAGATAAAGAGAATCTCAGATTTTGAAGAACCACAGAGTTAGATGAAGGAAATGAAGTTACAATTTCTTAGAAAAGTCACAGGTTCTTGTAAATATAAATCATGATCTAGGTTCCTAAGGCTACTACTGTTGATTTGTGAATTTCAGCATGTTTCTGAGATATCAAGTATCTAACAGAGCAGTGTCTTCAACTTTCAAGGGAAGTAAATTGAATCAACTGGAAACTATATGCACAAAAGCCTATAACCCTAACATTTTGAGAACAAATAAGTGGAACCCAGGATGTACGAAGCACAACTCTGTGCAATATGTAAAATCTGTTTGAGTCTGTAAAAGGATGAACTCTTTCATGAAACTTCAAATTTGACAACTGAATACTGAATACTAAGTACTTATATATTCTCAGAGATCTATGCCTCAAGTCCAGACTCAGATGTACCTTGACTGAACCCTTCCCACCTTTCTCCAGAAGACTTCAAATATCTCTCATTAATTTGATTAATGGCTAAAACTGCCTCAACAAATAGTCTTTTGAAATAATGAACAAATTAAATTAAGCCTTTTTGCCTGCTTTTCACATCAGTATTAAAAATCCACATTTTTGAATAGCTTAAAGGATAGACATACCTATCATTTTAATTTTATAAATGCATGTGTTCTCAACGTACACTTATATCAAATTATCACGATGTATACTTTAAATAATCTTACAAATTTATTTTTCAATTAGAACTCAATAAAGCTGGAAAAAATACGTGTATTCCACAATTTGTAGGTTTTCAGCCCACTAATGATTAAAAAAAAAGATAAACTATTAGAACTAAATCCCTGCTTTAGACAAGCACCATTATCTTTATAAAAAGAAGAAAGGTCCAAATCTGTAGAGGATACAGTCATTTCACGCATACATAACCCTTGGTTAATAATACTGCAGAAATCAGATAATAACAAAATGGATGCAAATGTTAAGCTGGATTGTAAATTGTGCTATGTACTTCTTAAATTTGAAGACTACGCTATTTCTAACAAAATAATGAAGAGGTGCTTTGAACGCTTCAAAGTTCTATAACTTGTATCTCATCACTTCGTATAGTCTTCTTTGACCCTGTTCCCAAACCTGACTAGTTCTTAAATGAACATTTCCATTATTAAATTAAAATGTCACTACATAGAACAGGAAGCTCTATATTTATTTTTATTAATCAGAACATACCTTTCTGCAGAAGTATAATATAGGTGCTGTCAATATTCCTTATTTAAATCACTGGATGCCTTAAAAACGGTAATATTGTCTCCCTGCTTTTTACTTTATTTCTGAATTACTAAGTTAAATGAAATTGTTAACAAAAATATGTTGCCTGGTTTTTAGTAAAGGCTATTATGATGTTATGACTAAAATAACATTTGATAATAAAAGCCAGTAAATGGTTGACATTTTTTACGTGAGTGACTTGAGAGTCTAAGTATGGCTATGATTACACACAACTTTACATTGCTATTGTTTTGAACTCAGCCTCGTTTGCTGATACAAGGTATGGCTTTATCACCACTGTTCATTTGTCTGTGATAAATGAGTGAGTGGCCTCAATAAATTTTATCTGAGCACATTATGTGCAGTCAAAACCTTAACACATAATTAGATGACACTTAGAGAAGTTAAACAAAAGAAGCAAGGCCAGAAAAAGTAAGAAGATAAAGTTATCTTACACCTAATCAATGTTTTATGACATGGTAAAAACAAAAGATCTGCCTGTGGTGAAAGCTAAACAAACCTAAAAATGGTTTGCCTCTTTTTAAAAAAAAATTTATTTATTTATTTTGGGCTGCATTAGGTCTTCGTTGCTGTGTGCGGGCTTCTCACTGAGGTAGCTCCTCTTTGTTGCAGAGCACCGGCTCTAGGTGCACGGGCTTCAGTAGTTGTGGCTCATGGACTCAAGTTGCTCCACGGCATGTGGGATCTTCCCGGACCAGGGCTCGAACCCGTGTCCCCTGCATTGGCAGGTGGATTCTTAACCACTGTGCCACCAGGGAAGCCCCAGTTTGCCTCTTTTACGAACGTACTCAAAACTCCTCTTTTTAACCCGTCAATCTTTGTTGATAACAAGTATGAGATTTCCACTGAACAAATCATGAAAAATGAACAAGGTCAGAAAGGCAATTTCTGTTGGAGATAAGATGACTACTAAAACCGTATTTCTGATGTAATTTTATTGCTTCTCTAAAACCTTTCTACCATGCTTTTTGAAATCCTTATTTCATGGTAAGTGAATCTCTAAAACCACACTCAATCTACAACATGCTTCAATATCGCCTTGCCTTAATTGAGTCAGAGCTCCCATACTAGGCATAATTATGGAGCCTGAAAATGTTCATGTCCTAACGCCTGGAACCTATGAATATCTCACTTTGCATAGCAAAAGGGACTTTTCAGACGTGATTAAGTTAAGGACATTCAGATGGGGATATTACCCTGAATTATCCAGGTGAGCCCAATGTAATCACACGAGTCCTAAAAATTGTCAGAGAAGATTTGATGATGACAGCCAAGAACCAACCAAAGGAATGCAGTGTGGGGAAGACTAGACCCGCCATTCACTGCTGGCTCTGATGATGGAAGAATGGGGCCATGAGCCAAGGAATGTGGGTGGTTCTCTAGAAGCTGGAAAAAAGAACGACATGGATTCTTCCCAGAGATCTTCTCGAAAGAATGCATCCCTATTGACATCTTGATTTTATTCCAGTGAGAATCATTTTAGACTTCTCACCTACAGAATTATTAGATAAAACATTTGTTTCATTCTAAGCCACTAAATTGGTGGTAATTTGTTACAGCAGCCTTAAAAAGTGAATGCAGCTCCTATGAGGATATTGTTCCCCACAGCTTCTCACACTTCCAGCTCTTTTACATGATTAATCATAAAATTATAAATATTTTTGACCCAATACAAACCTCCAGAGTTGAGACCCTTTTATTTTTTTCAAAATATAAAGGTCCCTTCCCGTCTTCTCCCCCTTAGTCAGCCCTCACTTTGTCCCTTATTCTCTTATCCACATGTCTACCTTCCCCATTTCTAAACCTAGGATAGTGATGCTGCTAAAGCAAACCATTCAAAAATATAAAGCAATCACTAACAACCAGTGGTTTTCAGCTCAGCCCTCAAAATTGCCAAGGAATGTATGTTTCCCTGGTTACGTCCTTTTATAACTCTTCTGAGCAGCTATGTGCTCAAACACCCTAACTCGTGATCTCTCTTGACATTCAGTAGACAGCCTCACACCTTACGTTTGATGGAGAGAATCAGTTTCCATTATTTATGTAATTATTCAGAAAAAAACAATCAGTTTCCACTTGTCAGGTCCTGGCCCTGGAACAGGAAAGACAGTAGCAAACAAAACTCCAAGCCTTATCACTCTACTGTTCTCATAAAATTACCCCCAATAGACTTTTTTTTTTTTTTACTGTATCTATCTGCAATATTCAACGCTGTTGCCTGCACCATGGCACTTATTTAATTCACTCCTTTACCACTTATCACCTTAATTTTAACCAGCCTCCTAAGCAGTCTCCCCAGCCACTAATTCTTTACTCTGCTGCCAAAGACTTCTTTCTGAAATGTGAATTTCCTCTTATCACCTCCCTACTTAAAATCTTTCATTGACTTCCCATAGACTCCAGAAAACAAAGTCTGAAGTCCTTAGGGTATTTACATAAGGGACTTTATACATAAATACTTCATCTCTAAAATGCTGCTCTTACAGTTTGAGTACCAACCATTCTGACTGCTTGCAGGTTTTTTAATCTTACTTGGGCTTATTAATGTGTTTAGGATAACAATGCCCACACAGTATTAAAAATTCAGCACAGACCTTATCACCTCCAGGAATCCTGATCTGCCTGCCCTAATATGGATTCCTTTCCCTTTCTGGGTCCTCCTGAAGCATCATACAAATCCCCCTTTTACATCATTTACTCCTCTGTATTATAACTGTCTGTTTGACTCTATTCCCTATTGGTTTGTGAGGCGTCCTTGAGGAAACTGCCTATGTGACATTTATCTTTGATCCCCTGTATCAAATACAATACCTGATATATAATAAATGCACAGCTGTTTGTATTGTTTGAATAAATAGTTTTATCTCCTTTGTTGTGTGGTCTTTGCCTACTTTCTCACAGATCTAAAACAATTCACAAAACAAGAGCTGTGGATAGGTATGTTGATTTAAAACTAGACAACATATACAAGTTATTATGCTATTCTTTGTTGTACATGCTTTCCTGGGGCTACTCATACAGCAATATCACAGTTCTATTTTTTCTATATTTTGATTGCCATTGGCTTTAGTAACAACTAAAGGAAAAATAAATGTGTTCTTAATTTCCCCAGCTATTTATTGAAGATAATATATTTTCATAAACACTTTGACAATTTATGATGAACTCTTGCCAGGTTTGATATATTAAAGGTTAGGATGAATAGAACATAATTTAGTATCACATGGCAGTCATTAAAAATAAAATCAAATACTGAAGAATTATAGAGATGACTTATTTTATCCCCAAAGACCTTATTAATGACAGCATGTAATTTGAAGTAATATGGAGGTGTGGCGTGGACGTACACTTATTTATTAGTTAAGGCTTCCCTTTCCCACATGACTTTTTTTTTTTTTTTTTTTTTAAATGAGGAAAAGGTATTCTCTTGATACTGCTGTGTATTGTCAGGAAATTTCAAAACTGAATGGGCAATAAAGACTGAGTTCTTAATTTTTATCAAACAACCAACTTGACACTAGTTTTTAACATACTAATTGGTCTTTTGTGCCATGATTTTAAAGCAGAGGCTTTCTTTGTCTTGTTAAGCTCCATATGACAAAAAAATACACTGATCCAAGTCATCTTAATTCCTCAGGATTGAATATGTTATTTTTGCAACTTTATACAGCTGAGATGTAGAAATTTTAAAGGAAGAAAATTTACCATACACAGAATAGTATTGATATTATGATAGAAAACAGGCAAATTCCAAACTTTTATTGCTTTGTTTTGTATAGGTCAAGCTAACTTCAAAATTAACTACAAATTTAAGAATGAAGTTTTTCACATTATTTGGAGAGTTCACTGTGGTCTTAAATGCAGTGTTTAATTTAGTGCACAATCCAATAAAATACTAAAAAGCAAGTAATATAATTTTCTTCCATGAAGCAGAATTCAGCAACCAAACCAACCAGAAAACTTGAGTCATAATGACCTTGTCAATGACCCCAAAGCAATCGAGTTTATGGTTCAAGTAATGTGTAATGCTGGTGTTTAACCCTTTTGAGAATGTTGGTCACTACTTAGACTGGTTTTCCATTATCTATGTTTTAACAGCTGGAATTTCTGCCTGAGTAATGTGGCTTAAATTTACAAGACATCGCTAGTATTAACAACGTAGGCTGCACTTTTTGTTTCAGTGTGACACAGAGAAGTTTTTCAATAGATCCTCATGTGCTTGAGAAAAAGCAAGACATCTAGCTCACAAATGTGCGGAGATGCATGTGCTCTTCAGAAAAACGTTTGTAAAGAATAAATGGTACATCTTCCCAGAAGAATTTTCTCATTTAGGTCTTGAGGAGAGCCCTCAAAACCCAGCAAGCCTGCTGTAAGCTACTGTCAATAGGCGTGAGTTGCTGCATATCAGGTGTTAAACGTGATGCCAATTAAATGAAATGAGTTTCCCATTAATAAATCAGCTTTGTGAACTAATATTATTCTTGCCCTCAGCACCACTGAGATATTCTGAAAGATGTCAAAAGTAAATTGGAACATTACAAATACAACAAGATAAAACAAGTAATCACTTATTTTATTAGCTATTTCTAATAGGAAAAAAGTAAAATACACAGGCTCACAGCCCTGTATCTATCAACATAGGTGGTTTGGGTACAAAAATGCCTAGAATAAATAACCATAATATGCACTTTAATTCTTCACACAAAAAAATAGCTATTCAATTGTCTGTATCACAAATTAATTTTGAATGTGATTCACTGTATCATTTATTTTTTCCCTTTCTTCTGCCAAGCAATAAAATCATTTATTAAAGAATATGTGGGGGCTTCCCTGGTGGCGCAGTGGTTGAGAATCTGCCTGCTAATGCAGGGGACACGGGTTCGAGCCCTGGTCTGGGAAGATCCCACATGCCACGGAGCAACTAGGCCCGTGAGCCACAACTACTGAGCCTGCGCGTCTGGAGCCTGTGCTCCGCAACAAGAGAGGCCGCGATAGTGAGAGGCCCGCGCACCGCGATGAAGAGTGGCCCCCACTTGCCGCAACTAGAGAAAGCCCTCGCACAGAAACGAAGACCCAACACAGCCAAAAATAAATAAATAAATAAATAAATAAATAAATAAACTCCAATCTCTTTAAAAAAAAAAAAAAATCCTACTAAAAAAAAAAAAAAAAAAAAGAATATGTGAAACATTTCCCAAAGGCTAAATAAACAAAGTAGAAAAAAATGCAAAAAGGGAGTGAAGTTGTAAGTAAATGTTTTGACTTTAAGGCTAATAGTTTTGCATTTTAATTGCTTTTTCTTCTTTTACATTGTTTTTCCAAAAATGATACATTATATTTTTATAATACTTTAAAATTTAGGAAGTATTCTTGCATATATTATCTTGTTTCATGCTCAAAATAAGTCTGTAAAGTAAGACAGGGTCAATAATATTGTTCACAATATTACTTTCTCTTTATCGGTGAGGAATCACAGGCAGAATGAGGGTTTGCTAGTCTCAAAGAGTGTCTTCTAGTTCCACATTATTTTACAGTATTACCCTACTTGCCATTATAAAGGAGAGGATGGATATATTTGTGTTGCTAGGCATGGTTGAGTCCTTTATAAGGTACTTAATGTACAATCAAGGTTCAAAAACGTATATTAAGATATTTTTAAAGAAGAAAAGTATTTTATTATTATTTTATGTATTTATTAAATTACATGTTCAAATGTTTTATTTCCTTAAATATTATCGGAATAGCTTGCAGAGGCTACCAAAATTTTTTAAAAGCTTATACTACATCTAAGTAAAATTCTAACTCAAATGTCTTGTGCTGAATTTTTAAATAAATATTTACTTTAACCTTTGTTTGACGGCAAAATCATCTTTTCCTCTCTTTTGTTTTAATTATTACTTCAGGATTCCTCACTCTAAGTGCCCTCATCATATGCCAATATTCTCTTAAATTCCACACTGATAGCTCTGTCTACTGGATATGTATGCCAGGGTATACTAAGAATACTGGAAGCAAATATTCTTCAAACTGTAATTATAATGTTGTCCTGAAGCTTGCTTTTACTAGAAAACAGCATCAATCTTGCTTCTTACCTCTTCCTCATCATCTTCTTAAAAATAATCATGTCACTCTCCCTCTGAAAAATCTTTGGTGCTTCCTCATGATTACTGAATAAAGTCTAATTTCTAGAATGGCAGTTTAGGACCTTCACAGTTTGACTTCATGCTCTATCCCTTATGATTTCCACCATCCAAACAAAATTCCAGCAGCATAAGCTATCTTTAAAATTTTCTGCATCATAACACCCATAGCTCTGATTACACTTTCCCTTTGGGAAAAGAGAATTTGAGTCTTCCTTTTCTCTACAATACTAACTCCTACTAATGATAAAATGATACTGAAAAATGACTTCACTGATATTCTCCAAGACATCAGCAAGCAAAACTTCTCCCATGGCTATGAATCCCTGGTAGCATTATTCTCACTGCATTGTGACGATGTACATCTGGGCAGTTCAGCAAACATTTAAGAAGCCTACTATATTCCAATCATTCAGACAATATCGAATTTAGGAAGCATGATGCATGCTATTCCTTTTAACCACCATAAAATTAAGCAAAGTAGCCTAATTGTCAGGGAAGATTAGAGGGAATTTCACAGTGACAAATGCCTACCTCAAGAAATGAGAAAAGTCTCAAATAAATAGCCTAATTTTACACCTCAAGGAACTAGAAAAAGAACAAACAAGGGCTTCCCTGGTGGCGCAGTGGTTGAGAATCTGCCTGCCAATGCAGGGGACACGGGTTCGAACCCTGGTCTGGGAAGATCCCACATGCCGCGGAGCAACTAGGCCCGTGAGCCACAATTACTGAGCCTGCGCATCTGGAGCCTGTGCTCCGCAACAAGAGAGGCCGCGATAGTGAGAGGCCCGCGCACCGTGATGAAGAGTGGCCCCCACTTGCCACAACTAGAGAAAGCCCTCGCACAGAAATGAAGACCTAACACAGCCATAAATTAATAAATAAATTTGAAAAAAAAAAAAAAAGAACAAACAAAACCCAAAGTTAGTAGAAGGAAGGAAATAACAAAGATCAAAGCAGGAATAAATGAAATAGAGACTAAAAAGACAATAGAAAATATCAATGAAACTAAGAGCTGGTTCTGAGAAAAGATAAACCAAATTGACAAACCTTTCATTAGACTCACCAAAAAAAAAAAAAGGACTCAAAGAAATAAAATCATAAATGAAAGAAATGATATTACATCTGATACCATAGAAATACAAAGGATCATAAGAGACTACTTATGAACAATTATACACCAACAAATTGGACAACCTAGAAACAAATGGATAAATCCTAGAAACATATGACCTACCAAGACTGAATCATCATGAAATAAAAAATCTGAACAAATTATTAGTAAGGAGATTGAATACATAATCAAAAACCTCCCAACAAACAAAAGTCCAGGACCAGATGGCTTCACTGGTGAATTCTACCAAACATTTAAAGAATTAATACCAATCCTTCTCAAACTATTCCAAAAAATAGAAGAGATGGGAACTCTTCTAAATTCATCTTATGAGGCCATCATTACCTTGATACCAAAATCAGACAAATATGCTAGAAGAAAAGTAAATTATAGACCAATATGCCTAATGAACTTAGATGCAAAAATCTTCAACAAAATATTAGCAAATTGAATTCAACAATACATTAAAAGGATCACACACCATGATCAAGTGGGATTTATTCCAGGGATACAAGAATGGTCCAGCATTCGCAAATCAGACAATGTGATGCACCACATTAACAAAACAAAATGAGGAATAAAAGTCATATGATCATCTAAATAGATTCAGAAGAAGCATCTGACAATGTATTTTATATATATATCCAGAATATAAAAGAACTCATACAACTCAATAGGAAAAACAAAAAAAAACAATCATCTGATTTAAAAATGGGCAGATCTGAATAGACATTCTTCCAAAGAAGACATATGATGGCTAACAGGTATGTGAAAAGATTCTCTACATCACTGATTACTAGGGAAATGCAAATCAAAACCACAATAAGATATCACCTCATACCTGTTAGAATGGCTAATATCAAAAAGTGTAGAAATAACAAGTTTTGGCAAGGATGTGGAGCAAAGGGAACCCTTATGCATTGTTGGTGGGAATGTAAACTGGTGTATCTACTGTGAAAAGTAGTACGGAGGTTCCTCAAAAAATTAAAAATATAACTACCATACATCCAGCAATTCTACTTCTGGGTATTTATCCAAAGAAAATGAAAACACTAAATCAAAAATATATATGTACTCCCACGTTCACTGCAGTATTATTAACAATAGCCAAGATACGGCAACAACCTAACTGTCCATTGATAGATGAATGGATAACAAAATTGTGGCATATATATGTGGAATATAATATTATTCAGTCATAAACAAGAATGAAATCTTGCCATTTCTGACAACATGAATGCACCGTGAGGGCATTATGCTAAGTGAAATAAGAGAAAGACAAGCATCATATGCTCTCCCTTATATGTGGAATCTAAAAAAAACAAAAAACAAGCTCAGAGCTACAGAGAACAAACTGGTGCTTGTCAGAAGCAGGGAGTGGGGGGTAGGAGACATGGGTCAGCTTTTATTTTTTTAGTTTAAACAAGTTAAATCTAAAAATTTTAAATAATAATCGTCAATTTAACAAATGGCAAACCAAAAGGAACAGGTGACTGCAAGTAACATATAATAGGATAAAATTTTTTCATTAATCAATATATTAACTGAACGTCAATGAATCATATTAGACAAATACATCATTTCAATGGCAGAAATAAAGTCTCTGATACGTTCTTCTCATAAATTAGTGAAAAGAAAAAAAAGAAGAGGAAGAAGGAGAAGGAGAATGAAAATAGGAATAGGAATAAGAACTAGAATAAGAGTCAGGATACTTCACAAAGAGAGTTAATTCGAAGTGGAGACAAGAAAGGTTCTGATTTGCTCTTGCTCAAGTTCCATAACCTCTTTCTACCTCAATTACTTGTAACTCATTATTTGTAAAAAAAGAAATGATAATTCTATGCTGCTATCTTCTATGACTGTTGTGACAATCAGAGGAAGGAATGAGTATAAAAGGCCATTGAGAAACCATAAGAACTAGAACATATAGATATGTGACATAACCATACATGAAAAGAAAACTGATCTCTTACAAATCCAAGGGTTTGCAACCAAATATTTTATATCAAACCCAACGGTGCATAATGCTGATTTCATTCAGCATTTTGTTTTTGTTTTTGTTGTTCTACAGTGAACTTTAAAACCTTGTTCTATATTATAAGAAGCCAATGTGGTGTAAGAATGCACATTAATATGGATAGTATTTCAAAGCACTGTGGATAAGTGATGGATTATTCAATAAATGGTGTTTGGACAACTGGACTGCCATCTGGAAAAAAATAAAGTTTGATTACTACCTCATGTCCTATAGCCCTGTAGTCAAATTCCAGACTGATCAACAACTTAAAACATAAGAAATAGGATTATACAGGGAATAGAAAAAGACAAAAATTTTGTATATAACCTTTGATTCAGGGAAAGGCCTTTTAAAATAAGACACAAAATTCAGAAGACTTAAAAGAAAGACTGATAAATAATATGACTAAAAATTTTTTTAAATCCTATATGAAAAAAAAACATTTTTTTCACTCAAATAAAAAACAAGACCTTTATTTTTGCCTTAATATATAATAAACTTATACAAATCAATAAAAGATCACAAAATTAATTTTAAAAAATGGTCCGGGGTCATAGATGTACGAAGTAGGCATGGAATACCTTCTCATTCCAGAAAGCAAAGAAAGCTACCAAAACTATTAGGGTTATAAAGACTTAGATGTCAACTTAAAGAGGTATCGACCGGACAAATATGGGATAATTCATTGATCAATAAGAATAATAACTGCAACGGATTGAAATAAGCCTAAACAGCCAAAGACTATTAAAAAGCTGAATATTGGCAATATTTGTTGGAAATATCTTATAAGGCCACATTAGTAAGTGTCCTATTATAATTAAATATGTAGTTCTAAGATTGGGAAAGTTAGTATTTTAATTATTTGAAAGATGAGCATAGCCAGTCTTCTTACAATGATATCATGGGTTCTGATTTGATTCATTTACCTTATGATCACCTGTGTTTGGTTTTGGAAAAAGTCAAATTTAATGTGATAGAAAATCCATCACATATGTCTAGTCAGTCCCTGCCTGAACTACCCAGTTAATCTGACTTTGAATTTACATATTGAATTCATATTGAATTCACATATTGAACTGACTTTGAACTCATACTGAGAATGAAACAGCATTCTATAACAAATTACTCAAACAGCTTACTTGGAATCTCTTTACATAAACAAATTATGCAATATTAAAAGCAGGTATATCTATATGTAAAAAGGCTGAAGAAAATAAAATTTTGCAGTAAGTGACATCATGGTCTGGATTATGAAAACTAGCTGCTGCTTAATAGAATGCCAAGAAATTTAGTGAATGCAATTATGGCTATTTTTTGAGCAGTTATGGACGTGCTGTCCTGCATAGACATTTTTGGGTGAATTTGGACGAAAAAATAGTGGTAGTAAATATTTGTTCAATGTAAACAGGTGTTTACCTTCTGATATTCTCTATACATTGTATGATAAAATAATTGGCATAGCATATCTAATAAGCAATTGGATTAAACTGTGTCTGTTTCTTAGATAAAATATATGGTATCTGATAATTTATATATATGTATATAGAATAATCTACATATATGATAACATATGTAAGCATTATATATTTTAATATGTAAAGTATAAATAGGAGATATTAATATTAAATATTCCTTACTATTAATTGATTCATATTAAACTATTAAATAGAAGAACGCTAGACATAATCAAGAATAAACAGTTATGTATACTTTCAAAAATTTAACTGAAGGATGGAGATAATTATCTAGACTTTTACACATGGCAAGAGAAAACCCATCTTGACTCAAGTCAGCTTAATGATCTGGATTTCTCTTCTGCATTGCTTTTCCTGTCCACCTTCTCTGGGTTTGACTACTCTCACTGTTATTTTGACCACACACAATGAAGCAAGAATGAAAATTCTTTTTTGAGGACAAAGATGCTTTTGATCAAACTATGAATATCTACTTTTCACGGGAAGGAAGTCATGGTCCCTTTTTAGTATGCAGCTAGCCCTCAGAGCCATTCCTCACTTCTGAATCCCTGTTCCCTTTCACTTGGACACTTCTGAAAACCCCTCAATCCTATGAGTGTTCCTACTGATGACTGACTCATACATGATCACAGAGGATCACAGTCCTGTGTGGAGAAGAAAGAAAAGAACTGCTGGTAAAAGGAAAAAGAAATCCACCCTCTGCACAGTAAGCACTGACCAGCTGCAATGGAAGGGACGCTTTCTATAACAGGTGATTCGTCATTCAGCTCCGGCTGGAACCATACAGCTCTCAGAGTTAAAAGTGCCAACGAAGGAAATTTTGGAAAATAGGTTTAGTGAGTAAAGACTTACATGGTTATCAGAGAAGTCTAGGTTAAGGGATTCCTGGCTTTTTCTTATGGAAAGAGGAAAAATGCTCATGAGGAAATGTATCCACATTATAATAGTCTTACATAGTTACAGAAGAGTATTCCAAAATTATTTTCAAAGCTGGTAATAATTAAACCCTTTCTGATTTTATGATGCCCAGGAAACACTCTAATCTGCTGTGTGCTTGAAATGGGGAAACCTGCTCCACGAGCTAGTCTTGAGTCTGAGAGTATATGTTCCCTCTTTCTTCTTGCATCTCATTCCTCCCTTTATCAAACCACAAAAATTAGTTTATTACATAGAGGTAAAAGGCATGTAAACATTTTTTTTTAATGTGATTATTCTGGAGGCTCAAGCCTGTAGATATAGAATAGAATAGAATAGAACAGAAATAGAGTACAATTAAAAGAGACAACCAGCATGTTTCACTAGGGCCCCATGATCAGTGATAACACAGAATGGACAATAAACACAGGGCCTAACATGCACTTCAGAGGACATGATTTCAATGTGCACTTGAATTCCATGAGCACTTCACTGCTCCGTGCAGGGCACTGTGCTAGGTGCTGCAACGTTAATAATAAATCATTTCTGCAGAGCACTTACGAAGATACAAAGCACTTTTACCTACGTATTCTTCCTTTACTGCTTATCACAAATCTTTAAGATAGATATCTAACCTATCTCAAATACAATGATCCTCCAAAGAACATCACAGGAAAGAACTGTGTCTTCTGAGCTCTAGATAGGGAAATACAATTAGTATATTGAGTGCCTCAGTGTCAGAAGTCCTATAATGCGATGTTATGAGAACAGGAAATTGGAACCTAATTCTAGTCCTGGGGGTAGAGTGGTCTGGGTTGAGGAAGGGAATGGTAATATTCTGGGATGTTTTTCCTAAGGAAACAAAAAAATAGTTGATTAAGATTTATATTACGAACACTCTCTCCGGCTCAAATATTGTGCTAAGAACATTGCTTATTTGTTTATTTCACTGTTACTACAACCTTAAGAGACAGATGATTTTATCCTCATTTTACAAATAAAATTTCTAAGGCTCAAAGCTATTTAAAAATGTGTCCAAATTCACATAGCTAGTAACACGAAGATCTAATTCCAAAGTCTTTCAACCACTCTTCTAAAAGAAGGTATTCTAGGAGAAAAGAAAAAACATTTCATGATGAAGGAATGGGTAGGAAAGAAGCAAGTAGCCCTGATTGACTATAATCAAACTTGTACAGAGGAAGTTTAATAAGTGGGAAGGAGAGAGGGCTGAGAAAGTACATGAGAACCAGACTGTGAAGGATGCTGAGATAAGGTGTTTGAACTTCCTTCCCTCAATGCGCAAGGGGAAATCGTGAAAAAATGTTTTGAAAAGACTTACTGTTAAGCATGGTTAATTTGACAGCTGATTGAGATACGGCCAGATTGAAGAGCAAGTGAAAACTGGGGCAAAGCTAGTGGAGGGTGACAATGGTTCTGGCAGAAGGAACAGAAAGCGGAATGGATTGGAAAGATAGTTTAAAGATACAGCTGCAAGGATTTTGCTACTGATTTAACTTGAAGGAAAGCTAGGCTGACAGTACAATGTTGAGTTTTAAGCATGAGTGGAAAGAAAAAAAGTAGTATCTTTTAACTATGATAAGGAGCCCAGTAAAAAGGAATGAAAGAATAGGTTTTTAGGAAACATGATAAATTTCATATCAGGAATGTGTTTGATTTATTCATTTGGAGACTTTTTAAATGATGATGGGAAATAACAGAAACTTGACATGGGACGTCAGCAGATGTGTTAGGACTAGGAATTCAGATTCGTGAATAGTTGAAGCCACTGGAGAAGTTAAAGGAATGAGACTGAAGATGCCGCTGCTGATGACAGTTGACAATTACATAATATCTCTTATCCGCCAAGCCCTAGTCAAGGTGATTGACTTATATTAATCCAATCCTCATAACAACCCTATATCTGAGGCACTATTATAAGCTCCATTTTTATGGAAGAGGACACTGAGGCATGGAGAGAACAGTGACTTGCCCTAAATTATTACACAGTTAGTAAAAGACTGGGATTAAGCCTAGAGGTAGGGAATTATTCTATATATGTAATTAATATCACCACTGCACCACCACCATCAGTTTGGCTTGTGGCCTTCCAGAGAGAGAGAGGTCTGAAAGACACAACCCAAAGTGTTGGTGGTGATTTAGTCTGGGGGAGGGGCTGAGATTGGGGAAATGTTGAAGGAATACTTTCAGTGTGTCTCTGTGCTTTGACTCCCTCATAAAGGAGAAGGCAATGACATGGATGACTTTAAATGACTGAAACGATATCACTACTTACATATGAAATCAATGTATCATTATGGAGAAAAATGTAGAATATAAATCTCTAAAGGCTGAAAATAATGATTTTTCATAGTCATACTATTTAAAGAG
Source organism: Balaenoptera acutorostrata (assembly GCF_949987535.1). Lineage (NCBI taxonomy): Eukaryota > Metazoa > Chordata > Mammalia > Artiodactyla > Balaenopteridae > Balaenoptera > Balaenoptera acutorostrata. The sequence continues at coordinate 81,958,213 of NC_080070.1, read as the reverse complement.
AACCACTGTTGAAGCTGTTACATTTCCTTCCAGTCTTTATAGCATCTTTGATATCTTATTTCATAGAGTTCATGTTACACCGAGTTTTACTTGGGTGTCAAACAAGTAATAAGACATTTCGTCTCCATTTCTTTAATAAATACTTTTCAGTCTCCAGTGCTGTGATACTTCATGGGCAGAACCTTTTCTTTAGCCCCGACATTCGATGATTTTTACTTTGATATCACTGGAGTGAAGAGATATCTACCAGCCTGGTTTTGTCTTGAAACAAGGTAATAAGCAAGTCCCCATTCACTGATCTCAGTGTCCTTTGGGCTCCTGTTACTTTTGGCCTCTCACACGTTCAGTTGCTGTAAATTTTATATCATCTCAACAGTGATTCAGCCACCTGAGGGCAAGGGGATGGCAGCCCTACAGAAAGTCCTGAAAGGAAAACACCAACTGTGCAGGCTATGTTTGTTTTCTTCCTTCTTGTGTTTGCAAAAGGTGTTAGACTGAGGGTCAGATTTTTGTTTGCGTCTTTTTGTTCTGTTTTATAGACTTTCTGTACACAACTCTCCGTTCAGGCCAGCCTGTACAGCATGTAAGTAATGTGTTGTCACCTAGCCCCTCTCCAGATGTTGCTGGCAAGGTCCTGAGAATTTGCCAGAAACTTCTCTGCTTCCCATGAGGAGGCACTGCTCTGTCAAGTTGCGCTCTTTGACCCTAAGTGCCTTCCTCCAATCTGGTTCTGCATCACAGCTAATAAAATGTCCCTGGACTTTCCAGCATATGGTAGCACTCTCGTCCTTAGTAGTGCATGCTGATGCAAGTTCTCCCCTTTGATGAAAGCCTTCTAAGTAACTTCAATAGAAAATCAGCAACAAGGTGGTTCTTAAGAAGTAGGGGGAGTAGGTTATTACCTGTATCTGCCTGGATCCAATCAGGAGACAAAACCCCACAAAGTTTAAACAGGGGACGTCTAACATAAGCATTAAGTGATGATAGGAGATTAAGTATAAAGATGAATTGCAGGCTGAGGAAGGACAAACAGAGAGGGGGGTTCAGACCTCCTTGAAAGATGTACGGTTGCATGCCGATGGGTGGTGGAGAAGCTTGCAGCGTGTCCAGGTCAGGGCTGGTTCAATGTCCCCAGGCAAGGGGAACCACCCTCAGGCACACAGTTCTGAAACCACCCATGCACAGGACATCAGAGGGAACTTGGAGCTGGAGAGATCGCCCCCTGCAGAACCTGGCATGCTGGTATGGCCTGGACTGGGGTGGCTCACCGGATGGCCAGCCCCATGGGCCCGCAGGCAGGGGACAGGAAAGGATGCAGGGAAGCAGCACTTCTGCACAAGCTGGGGGCAGCCCCACATCTCATGCTGCCTCTGTCCGAATTGAGAGCTGCAGCCAGATGCTAGAGAAACTTGTGTCCTGTGGGCACCCTCACACTGAAGAAAACGAAAGAGGCTGGGCAGTGGAGAAAAAAGTGTACCCTCCAGAAGTCTGGTGAAGAAGCCAAACCTGAACCAATGAGGATGGCCTCTTCCTTCTGGAACGTCTTGCAGTGCCATCTACTGACAAAGTTTAGCAACTGCCAGCTTAAAGGTGAATGATTAGGGACTAATGAATTATGTCCCGAGAATGTAATTTCCCTTTGTCACATAATATAAACTAATTAGGAGAGTGATATCACATCACTTTTGTCATATTCTATTGGGTAGAAGCAAGTTATAGGTCCAGGTCCTGCCCACTCAAGGGAAAGGGATTATACAGAGCATGGATCCGCCCACCACAAACTGCATTATTCATAATCGCCCCAAACTGGAAATGACCTAAATGCCCCTCAATATGTGAGTGGATAAGCAAACTGTGATACATCCATGCGATGCAATACTCCTCTGCAATGCAAGGGAATAAACTATTGATATACACACGACTCCATGCATCTCAAACCCTTTATGCTAAGTGATAGAAGCCAGTCTCAAAGTTTGCCTACCGTGTAATTCCATTTAAATGGCATTCTCAAAATTACAAAACTATTGAGCCAGATAACAGGCCAGCATTTGCCAAGGTCTGGGAAGGGGATCAGCAAGCTTGACTGCAAATCCTGTTAGTGGTGGTAGTTACCAGAATCCATACACATGACAAAATTCATAAAATCAATTTAGAATTCATTTATCGAATAAAAGTGAACTATACTGGATGCAAAATTAAATAATACTAATACTTTAAAAGAAACAGCAAAAAGTCAGTATACTTTTATGTTCCCACCAGGAAGAAGTATGTAAGAGTTCCTGAGTCCAGACATCAACAATTGACTGAAAATATTTAAAATTTTCACAAACCAAAATAACTCTATTTTGTTTTGCATTTATTTAATTAAAATGAGCTTGCATATTTCACGTATTTAGTAGCATACGTATTCACTCTTCTGCAAATTTGTCTTGATATCCATTTATTAATTAAGTTCTTGGCATATTTTTAATGCGTTACAGACACTCCTCAGAGTTTAGGATATTAATGTTTGTTACCTGTTACAAATATTTTCTCATTCTGTTACTTGTGTTTTGAGTCAATTTATGATGCAATTTTTAAATATACAAGTTTTTTTTTAATTACCCAATATAACCCAAATGTATCAATATTTTCCTTTTGCTTTTTGTTCTTGTTGACTTTTGCCTCCCCTGCTGAGGAGGAGATAAATTAATCACAAGTATGCTCTTGTAAGTCTTTTTATGCTTGATAGTTTACCTCTTTGATCAAGTTTAGCATTCAGCTTATTATGAGAAGCTTTTTTTTTTTTTTTTTTTTTTAAAGCACAGAGGCAGAGCATGCTTGTTTTTGAAGCAGAAAGAGCCAGTGGAAACTTGTAGGTCCAACATCACTAGCCTGGGGTGATAGTGAAAGCTAAGTTGATCTGCCTGAGCCTGGAAAACGGCCAAGTTTGGAAAGAAAGATCAAGATGAAACTGATGGACAGAAAGCACAGGACAATAATGAATAATAAGAAGCTGTGGTGAGGATGTACATGTGAAGAACTGGGGAAACAGCAGGGAATTACAGAATATGAGATTGTCAGAGCAGAGACCCATGGCTGAGGCTGTGTATGATGGTAAAGCCAAAAAAATTAAGATGAGACACAAACAAAAGAGTAAGGCTGACACAGCAAAGCAACATCTAGTTGCTGCCCAGAACGGTAGTAAATTCAGGAAGGGAGAGAGAGCAGGGTAGTAGTGTCTCTGAGTGTGGAACACATGCAGACAGGGAAGCAGGGTAGTGGGTAAGGAAGGAGACAAAACTAAAAGTAGGACCCTGGGGCTGGACTATATAGTTCATAGGCAAAAACCCAAACCAAAGAGCCCACTTACCACAGAAGAAATGTATAAAGTGTCATCACGAAACCAGAGCATCACCATTATATGAACTGGCATAGGTCATAGCAGAACCACAGCAAGACAGACTAGATGTTGTCTCTTATGACTTACTCAACCATGACTTTGCTAATCTGAGCTAAGCAAGGTTTACTTGCATAGCATCAGGGAGAGACAGCCTGCAACTAATTCCATCTGAGGGTACAGGAAGATTATTGGAGCTGAAATCAAAGTAGTTCACTCTAGGTATTATATAAGAGGTAAAAATCTAACTGATGATTAAGAACTTAGTAGTATGGAAGAGGGACTTCCCTGGTGGCGCAGTGGTTAAGAATCCTCCTGCCGATGCAGAGGACACAGGTTTGAGCCCTGTTCCGGGAAGATCCCACATGCCACGGAGCAACTAAGCCCATGCGCCACAACTACTGAGCCCACGCACCTACAGCCCGTGAGCCACAACTACTGAAGCCTGTGCACCTAGAGCCCGTGCTCCGCAACAAGAGAAGCCACCGCAATGAGAAGCCCACACACCGCAACCAAGAGTAGTCCCCACTCGCCGCAACTAGAGAAAGCCCGCACAGCAACGAAGACTCAATGCAGCCAAAATTAATTAATAAATTAATTAATTTTAAAAAAAGAACTCAGTATTATGGAAGAGGAAACATTCAAAAAACAACTGTCCAGAAAGCTGAAAATAATCATCATACATACATATACATTTACAATTATATATACTTCTACATACACATGCATATATGTGATCTTCTTGAATTACTGAATGTTCAAATGTTTGATCATATCTCATCTTGATTCTAAAAAAGTCAATCCAACACTCAATTCTATTCAGAAACAGTTTTTATAGATTCATATCAATTCAACAAATTTAAAGGTCTGGCAAATAGTAGGTTATAAATGATCAGGTTAAGTAAAATGATAAGCCTGATATATATTAGACAGGCTGGGTCCTGGGACCCTTTACTGGAGTGCTTGCATCTGGACAAACATCTCCTGGAGCAACAGAATACAAAGAAATAATAAGGGACTAAAAATAACTGCATGCATGCATAGTTGGGGCTATTATGAACAATAAGATACAAAAAGGGCACAAACCAACTGTCATTTCTGAGGTGCTGGGAGCAAAAGCAGGGTACTGCGCATGATCCCTGCACACAGCACCGCCAAGCGGTGGGCAGAACACCTAAGCAACCCCTCCTGCCCGACCCATGGATCCGCCTCTACCCTCACCCCATTTAAGGAACCAGTTCGCCCCTCCTCATGTCTTTCTCTGACTTATTTCATTTAGTATGATAATCTCTAAGTTCACTACATCTTTTTAGTGAATGATTTCAATGACTACTGCCAGGATTATGTTGACCACGAAGAAACTGAGATAGAAATGACAGTGTCTTCCCTAGAGAAGACTCTGGCGTTCATATAGAAATCTTAATTCATAACTAAGGTTTGTCTTAAGTACAATGAAAATCCAAAGGAAAGGTAATTAACTTCACCAGGTGGAGGTCAAGATAAGCATCATAGAGGAGGTGATGTTATGAGCTGAATCTTGAAGGATGAGTTAGGATTTTCCAAACAGAGAATAAGGATAACAGTTCCTCAAGTAAAGGAATCAGCATGAGTGAAAAACATAAGCAAGTGACAGAATACAACATCTTTAAGACATGGCACAAAATGCTGTCATTGCCTCATTTGTCCCATAGGATCAGGGGAGTCATGAAGGGTGTGTGGGCTCTTCCTCCTCCTCCCACCAGGGCTCCCTCCTTTGTCAACCTGAATTCTCAGAGTTTTATTATTAAAGGAACTCTTTCCTTACAATGTCTCCGGAAAATTATTTTCTACATGTCCTGCAGGCATAGGAAATGTGGATTTAAAGTACTGAATAAAAGTCAAGACTGGGATAAAATCTCAGAGTCAGCAAGTAGATAAGAGATCAAGCCATGTGAATTAACAAGAACATCAAGGAAAGCATGCAGTGTAGGAAAATCCATACCAAGGATAGAATTCCTGCCACCACCAAAATTTAAGCGGCTGGGAAGGCAGAATATTCAGAATTGTAAAACTATACAAAAATAATGACCCTAAAAACGAAAAGAGGAAAGCATCTCTACAAAAATTATAAATACTATCAAATGCAGCAGAGAAGTAGTATAAGATGAGGAGTTAAAGAGATACTTATTTAGCAACTAGAAAGTCATGGGTAACAGAATTGGGAGCAGTTTTCGCAAAGTGCTAGGTGCACCCCAGGCTGACGAGCAAATGGAAGTTGAGGAAGGAAAGATGGGAAGTACCAACTCTTCTTTCAAGGTGGTCATAGGCAGGGTGAGAGCCAGAGAAGTCAGGAGATAAGCCTGTGGCCAAGTAGAGTTGAGGCTCAAGTTCTGGTTCATAATTTTTAATTTTAGAGACAACTCTAAACATGGAGAATTCTAAACATTTTTGTGCGCTGGAAGAAAAGAGAATGGAAACAGGTAATGAAGAAGGTAATAGATGTGATAAAGGGCATAGGTGGAACAAGTAATCTTGCAAGGAAGAGTCCAGAAATGTCTCCATATGAGACAGAGGGAAATGCAGCATCAAATACATAAATTAAGAAGTGGAAAGGAGGAGAGGTTATAGACTTTTACTTTATGGCCTCCATTTGCCTTTTTAATAGGAAGACATTTCAAATGCCAAGAGTTAAGAACTAGGAAGTCTGCACTGGAGGTTTAACAGGAAAAAACTGTTAACATCAAGTGTGCAATACCATGTACCAGTTCCTAGGGCAGCTGCTTCTCCATATACGATCTCAGAAAATCCATATAGCTCTGGCAAACTAGGTATTAAAATAGAGAAACTGAAGTTCACAGAAGTTAAGTACTGACCCGAAGTCACACAGGTAGTACGTAGCAAAACCTAGACTTGAAATTTCATCAGTCTGGTCCCAAAGCCTCTATTATTTTCACTGCATTATTTTGCCCCTACCCCACATCCAGAACAGTAGTGACTTGGACAATGCCAGGATTGTTAATTGAGGACCATGAATGATTGACCATATGAACACGGGTCCATCTGAATAGTAATGGTGACAACCAATGTTCTCTAATTGTCTCTAGTACGATTCAGCAGTTTGGGAGCAGGGTTAGTAAATCACAAAGGTGAAGACAAAAAGACCAAAGTAGTTTGTTGTGTTTCATTAATATCAGTGCAGTGAGGTCGCCACTGTGTCAAGAAGTGAGTAAAGTCTGGAGGGATTCAAGGATTGAGAAAATAGGAACATGTGCACTGACAGCTAAGGATGAAGATCAAGTTGAGATAAAGTGTGGGAAAGCTGTGGAAGGCATAGATTCAAGTAGAAGATGCCTGAGTAGAGACAATTATCACCATCATCATTAAACTCTTACATAGCACTTCACAGTTTACAAAATGCCTTAATATAGTTGGTCATTCAGGAAAGCAGCACAGCATAAGGGACAACACTTAGCCTTGGACCATGTGGCCCAAATTTGGCACTTACTGGGCAGCAAGAAGAAGCCACTTAATTTCTTTTCAATTTCCACATTGTTACATGAGAGCAGTAATTCCTCCCTCATGGGAAGTTATAAGCATTAAAACAAATGAACAAAAACAGCTGGCACATGGTATGTACTCAATATGCGGTACTTGTATTTATTAAGAGTCTTTGGGGGAAAGTTTGATTCATCAAATAAGACTGAGGTAGACAATATTACTTCATTGATATGTAATTTTAGCTCTAAAAGATGCCCTCTTATCTCATTTTAGAAAAGGGAAAATGGGGGATTAGAGAGGAAAACAAACTTGACTGAGGAGATTGAAATAGGATGAGACTAGAGCTTGTTAATATTGCTCAGAATTTCATTCCAGAAATAAAACTGAATCTACACACTGATCAATCAATCTAGACCGACTACCAAAGTCTGACAAATGTTTCAGATATGAGGATATGGATAGACATATAAGACCTTATTTAACATTCTAATCTTAGAAGAAGATGGAAGGCTTTTGTTAGAGAAAAAGAGGAAAGGTGGACACAGAAGCTTATTTACCCAAACGCTAAGCAGAAAAGTTATTTAGGCAGAGAGAGAGAAAAATTGGGGCATCTAAGCTTTCCAATGACACTGAAGATATACCTAGTGTAGGAAATGCTGAAGAAGAGAGTAAGATCAGTAAAAAGAAGGCACAGTGGCCAAATGATATTTTACCCAATATCAGGATAATAAAAGGGCTCCATTCTGTTTTAGTCTCGTATATTACTTTTTTCTTCATTTTCTTGTAGGAAGATGATGGTAATAAGCAACACATCAAGAATCCGGAATTCCTATCAAATTTCTTCTCTTCTCTTTCTTACCTTTTTCTGTCCAGATGTTTCATCTATGCAAATGCTGAAAAGAAAGTTTTCTGGAAAATACATCTACAATGATGTAGACTTTTAAAAGTTAACAAAATAAATGAGTAAAGTTGAGTTTGCTTACTTTTTAAAATATGTTTTAATTTCCCTTTGGAAAGTAAAACCTGACAAAATTCAATTTGCCAGACTGGAATAAGCAAGTCATTTTAATTGTCAATATTTTAATTAGGCTACCAAATTTAACTCTATGTACATGTGCTCTGTTTCATGTCCATGAATTAGCAGTATAGCATGTGACTGAATTTATAACTAATTTAACTTGACTCCACTAATAAAATCCAAGTTAGTTGTAAGGAGCCAACATATTACTTAATCATCTAAAATATTGTTCAAATGTCTTAGTGAAAATATTCTTGAAAACAAGAAAGTCCCAAGCTAGCATGCTTTGTCCTTAGAGTCATTGTTGCGATGAATGCCAAATGTATCTTTAGAGTTAGAGAATTGAACATCTCCAGGCATATATTGTCAAAATTTCTTCAGATACTTTCATGAGAGCATTTAAAAAGTGAATCCATTTGACATCATTTCCAACCTAAAGCAGGCTAATGCAGCTATTACAAAACATCCACCATTACTCAATAGCCATCGGATAAGGAAAATAAATCATCTGGTTGCCAAAGAATTATAAATGTGGAAAGTGATACACCACGGTAACATTAAGATTTTGGCATGAGGTACAAAAGTCCATATGTAGAAAGTCTGTGCTTCTTCTAAGTAATGGACTTACATTATGGACACTATCCACTCTTATATAAAGAATTATGCCATAATTATATCTCAAAGCTCAAAGATGGAGAAGTTAATAAAAATAGCTAATTGTTATTGAGGTACCACTTCACTATTGAGCTATATATGATTTTTACTATACTTTTATATTTAAAATATTTTTTGTTCAATTATATATATATACATATATATAATCTATATATACACATATATACACATATATATATAAATGGTAACTCCACTACTCCTAAATCCAAAGCTTTTATTATTAATCTCTAAACTCTTCCTTCCTGATGAGAACTATGTAACACACCTTTTTTCCTGGATTTACCTTGATTACCAAGAATGTCAATATCATAATCAGGAAATATTGGTTTTATTCTCTTTACCTGTTCCTCTTTTCCTACTACCACTTCTAATATTTAATCCAACTGTTCTCTTCCACCATTTCCCCCCAATTGTATTTTTGACCCTTGTTTTAAATTTTCTATCAGTTTCAAAGGAAAAGGGTCATAATAAGAACTATTTTTAACTATTTTCTCTATGTCTAACACTGAACTGCACATTTTACATTTGCTCTGTCATAAAATCACCCAGCAAACCTATTTGGCAAATGTCAAGCAGCTCTTAAACGGCAAACTGAAGGCTTCAACTAAAGAGTTACTCAAAAATCCTAAGCCTCAATAAATATATGAAAGTGCTCAACTTTATTAGTCATCAAGAAAATGAAAATTAAAACCACAATGTGATTCCACTACACATTCATCAAAACGGTTAGAAAAAAGCAGACAATACTAAGTATTGTCTGTGGAGTGTGGAGTAACTGGCACATGCATACATTGCCAGAGGGCACAGAATTGGTACAATGACTGGAAAACAGTTTGGCAGGATTTACTAAAGCTGGACATACACATCCTCTATGACCCAGTAATGCTACTCCCAGAATATACTGAGCAAAAACACAGGCATGTTTACCAAAAGACATGCACAAGAATGTTCATGGCAGCATGATAACAGCATTGCAACTATAAACAACCCAAAGGCTCAGCCAAAGGAGAATGGGGTCAATAAATTGAGGTGTATCCATACAAAGAAACACTACACAGCAATGAGAACACATGAACTATGATTATATACAACACAGATTAATGTTACCATTTTATTAAGCAAAAGAAGCTAGTCACACACACAAAAATAATGTGCTGTATGATTCCACTTACATAAAATTCGAAAAGAGGCAAAACTAATCTATGGCGTAGAAGTCAGAAGAGTGGTTAGTTTGGCTTGGGCAGTGGGGGAGGTAGTGGATGCTGACAGGAATGGATCACAGAGGAGATTCTGGGGGGCTACTGGTGATGTTTTCTTTCTTGATCTAGGTGCTGGTTACATAGAGGCGTTCAATTTGTGAAATCGAACATGGGTACATTTGTTTGCATCTGTTCACTTTTCTTTATAAGTGAACAAAAAAGTATACTTAAAGAATGTCTCTGCTTCCTATGTTATGCTTCTTAATTTATATTCTAAAGGCCAGAAAAGTAAAAACAAATATTTATCACGTTATCACCAAACCTTTTCAAGAGTGGGCAGAGTCCATAAAATAAAAAGAAACCAGTATGTGTATAGAGGGGATTTGTTTATTATGGAATTTATAAGATAGAAGCTATCTTATAAACACTTTCACCAATTGAACCAAATAAAATTATTTTAAAAAGCAAAAAATATTTATAAAGTTATAAATTCATCAAAAAGCAAAGATTCACCAAATTTAACTAAAACTTTCAGATCTCAACATAAAGTCCAGAAATTTCTTAATCAGGGCTGTTAGAACATTAGAGGTTCACATCAAAGTATGAATGTAACAAAATCCATTCATTTATTCATTAATTTGCTCACTCATTCATTCATCCCATGGTTACTGATTATTAGATTCTAACCACTAAAGTGTTTTGAGGAAGTCCACAATCCTTCTAGTGCTTGGGTAACAAATGCAAATGCCCATCAGGGTCAGGTGGAGATGGCGAGCTAGCAGAGGCCTGGTGTAAGCGTGCATCGTGTGAGTGGCAGGGACTGTGCAATACTGTTAAGCACATGCCCCTATGTGTGGAATGGGGCAGCAACTACTAAGGACCCACTGATTCTTTTCATGTCGGTCCAACGGAAATCACAATTTACTATGTGAAACCAACCGGTTTTCAAATGTAGTCTCTTTAAAAGAAAACAAACAAGAAACACTGTGACAAACAAAGCACATCTGTGAGCTGAATCAGACATATGGCTGCCAGTTTATAACGTCTGATCAAATTAAAGAGACATGAATGCTTACTGGGTTACAGCCATGAGAAGCTCGTTTGTCCGTTAGGTGCACAACCACTTAAGTACCACATTCATTCTCTGTTTCGCTGTAGACTGAGAATTAACGGTTTAAAAATAAATCACTTAATTACATTATGGTTCATTCTTGCTATGAAATACTATGCACCATTTAAATGAATGAGATAGAATTATTATGTCCAAATATATAAATAGTAATGTCTTTGAAATATTTTTGAGTAAAAATTAACAAAATCAGAACTTCAAGTAGAGTATGTTTTTTGCTCTTACACGTATACACACACGTTTGGAAAAATAAATATCAAACTACTGGGCTTCCCTGGTGGTGCAGTGGTTGAGAATCTACCTGCCAATGCAAGGGACATGGGTTCGAGCCCTGGTCTGGGAAGATCCCACATGCCGCGGAGCAACTGGGCCTGTGAGCCACAACTACTGAGCCTGCGCGTCTGGAGCCTGTGCCCCGCAACAAGAGAGGCCGCGACAGTGAGAGGCCCGTGCACCGCGATGAAGAGTGGCCCCCGCTTGCCGCAACTGGAGAAAGCCCTCGCACAGAAAGGAAGACCCAACACAGCCAAATAAATAAATAAATAAATAAATAAATAAATAAATAAATAAAAATCCTTAAAAAAAAAAAAACTATTAACATAGGGGTGCCACAGAAGAGGTGGGCAAAAGTTGGCACTGGAGCACTTTCACTTTTTATTTTCCTGCCTTTTTCCATGTATTCTACATATTAAGTGGGAAAAAATAGCCCTCATGGCAGAGCTCACTGCTCCCTGAGGATCTGGCCTGCTACTTCTTTAATTAGGTAGCGTTCCGGACCAGCATAAGCCTCTCCTGATCCCTTATCCCCAGGGGCCAATAGGAAAGTGGCTCAGCAATACAGCATCACTTGCTTTTCTCTGCACCTTCCCTTTGGTCCCAGGCACGTGGTGCTAGAGAGTGGGGTTTCTTACTAACTGCCTCACATGCAGAGCACGCACAGGAGCGTCAAGCAGTCTGCCTTTCCAAAAGCTTTCATATAATCATTCTCAAACAAAAACTAGCCCAAGGAATCCTGTTTTCCCTCCCACCAGAAGATCATGTAACCAGCTTTCAGTATTAAGATTGACAGGAGAGAAAGACCTTGAAGGAACAATCCCTCTATCAAAGACATTTTAAAATAACCTTAGGGATATTAAAGATCACAAAAATAATAGACTGCAAGCTCCTGGAGAAAGTGTCAGGCTCACCTTTTTATGTCCCAGGGGTAGAAATATTGCGTTTTCTATCACCTGCACTGAAAAATATCTTTTGATTTGCAGTAAAGAAAGCAGAAAAACAATGAAGAAAATGGTTGAACACCTGATGGACAAGATAGATATAATTTCTTTTAAAGTATTGGTTACTATTTAAGTCTTCTAATGCTAGTTTCTAAATAATAAATCTTGATACAATGTGATAAGAAATTTAATTAACCTTCTTTACCTACTCAAAAAATTTTGTCTTTTTTTAAGATACAAAATAAAAGAAAAAGAAAAAATATTTTTCCTTGTGATAGTAACTCTTAGGATGTCTTCTTTTTAAAAGAACTATTGCCTATTTGATAGCTATGATGATAGTATAATTTCCTTTTTCACATTTAACTTTTAATATCTATTCCAATGGATAAAATATTTCCATTCTTCCTACTTCAGAAAAAAAGTATTAGGGTTTCCCTGGTGGTGCAGTGGTTAAGAATCTGCCTGCCAATGCAGGGGACACAGGTTCGATCCCTGGTCCAGGAAGATCCTACATGCCACGGAGCAAATAAGCCCGTGTGCCGCAACTACTGAGCCTGCGCTCTAGAGCCCACGAGCCACAACTACTGAGCCTGCATGTCACAGCTACTGAAGCCCACGAGCCTAGAGCCCGTGCTCCACTACAAGAGAAGCCACAGCAATGAGAAGCTCCACACAGCAACGAAGAGCAGCCCCCGCTCACTGCAACTAGAGAAAGCCCATGCACAGCAATGAAGACCCAATGCAGCCAAAAATAAATTAATTTAATTTAATTTAAAAAAAAAGTATTATTGTTAGGTAATCGCTATTTTCATTGCTTATAATTTCCATTACACCTGCAGTCAAAAATACCTGTACAACACATGGTCTCCAGAATGAAAACGTCATAGACTGAGGTCAGAATAAAACATAAACCTGACTTCATAGGGTCATACATATAACCTTTTAATCACTTAATGAAATGAATATAAAATAAATTGCCATAATTTTTAAATCAATAAAACATTTCTATATATTATTTTCACATAAGTAGATCAGGAAGTTACAGACCAGAGTTGCCCTTCAAAACATTTGACCAACAAGGTTTATAAAAATAATCTTGATACAAATTATAATATAGACATTTTTGTCAACTAATAGTTAATTTAATATATAAAAATTATCTGAAAAAATAAATGTTGCTAAATACTCAATGTAAATTTTCATGTATTTATTCTATTCAAATGGCTAATGCTCACCCTAGATTTTTACAAAATAATTTAAAAATTATTATCTTTAACATTTTTGTATCTACTGTTAAGATAACTGCAGGTAAACCAATAGAAATAAATAGGGACCTAACAGAAACTCTTTAAGAGAACAAATTAGAAAATCTTTTAAATTTTGTGTGTTTAAAAGCTGGGTGTGACAAGAGTTGATATTAAACAAAATAATTTGTGAAATCAAAATATGCATACTTCTTTGTGAAAAACACAAAGAATATTAAATGCATGGCTATACTGATCTCAGTTGTGTAAAACAAACTAGAAAGATCACTCATATAACTCTAAGAGAGTAACTTTTTAAACCTCTGGGAATTGTTATTAGTTTTGCTGGCCCTCCCAATGGGATTCTGACTCTGTACTATAAGCAGAAAATAACAATTTAAAAATCTGCTAAGAAACAAATATTAAGAACCTGTGAGGAAAATATATCTGATAAAAATCCATGTACTCATAATTATGTTTCAATCTATTTTGGACACTTAAGTATTGTTGCCTGAAAAGATATTTTCAATATTTATTGAAAATAAAGGATTCAAGCTCTAAAGGACCCAAGAGATAATATATAAAACACATGACTCTAAGAGGCAAGAACCTGTTATGTCTGCATAGTAATCTCTTACTGGCATATCAGAAAATATTTAACTAGGGAATACAAACAACTAGAAAAATACATAATTTCCAGTCTACGAAGTACAAACGTGAACTTGGTAAAAAACATTATTTGGGTACAGTTCCTAACATATTTTCAAAGAGACTTATACTGGACTGAGTTAATGTATAACCCTTTTGATTTTGAAGCTGACAGGATCCCAACTTAAGTAGCTGAGCTGCTACTTTCTGCAGTAGATGAAACGCGTCAAAATCATATACTGAAAATCAAAAAGCGCATTATTGATTGTCTTTGGTGCCAGACACATTTGCATGACTAATACAGTCTGCATACTTAACAACTGATATAAATAGGCTTTAAATTAAAATACACTGAGAAAATTTACCCTACACTAATGAAATACCACAGCAACCTACATTCAAATGCTATGCTCACAAAGACAATCAAATTTTCCCATTTTTGAGCAGGCAAAATTTGGAGGCGGCCCACACATTCACCCCTCAGTCTTTACAGTTCTTACAAGGAGGAATGTTAGGGTTTTTTTGTTTTTTTTTTTTTTAAGAGGAGAGCCGTGGACAAAATTAAGAAAAGAATGACTTTGGGCTTCCCTGGTGGTGCAGTGGTTAAGAATCTGCCTGCCAATGCAGGGGACATGGGTTCGAGCCCTGGTCTGGGAAGATCCCACATGCCGCGGAGCAGCTGGGCCCGTGAGCCACAACTACTGAGCCTGCGCGTCTGGAGCCTGTGCTCCGCAACAAGAAAGGCCGCGATAGTGAGAGGCCCGCGCACCGCGATGAAGAGCAGCCCCCGCTTGCCGCAACTAGAGAAAGCCCTCGCACAGAAACGAAGACCCAACACAGCCAAAAATAAATAAATTAATTAATTAATGAATTAAAAAGCAAGTTTAAAAAAAAAAAAATGAATGACTTTTATTTTTCACCCTTCGCTCTGTGCCTTTGCCTTGCCTCCCCCAGAACCATCCTCTTAAAACACTTGTACTTATTAATACAATCTTCCTTTCATATAAAGATATGTAAATGAGAGTATGGTAGGCAGAATACTAATGACACCCAATATTCCCACCCCCTCTTATAGAGGTTTAGTATAATCTCCACCCCTTGGGTTTGGACAAGACCTATAAATATGGTAGAAACCCCCCTCTAGATTATAGTACTTTATATGGTGATGGTATAGTAATTCTCATAATTAGGTTATACTATATGACTCCTTAGTAAATTGGACAGAAAGATTCTCCTGCTGGTTTTGAAGAAGTATGTTGTCATGTTGTGACAGGGCCACATGGCAAAGAACTGCTGGGGTCCTTTAGGAGCAGAGAGCAGCCCCTGGGTGACAGCCATCAAGAAAATGGGGACTTGAGTCCTACAACTACAAAGAACTGAATTGTGTCAACAACCACAAGATCCTGGAGTACGACCCTGAGCTCCAGCAACATGGCAGCCCAGGCAACACACTGCTTTCAGCCTTCAGAGACGTGGAGCAGTGCAGCCAGCTAAGCAGTGCCTGGTCTCCTGCCCCACAGAAACTGTGAGATAATAAATGTGCGCTGTTTTAAGCTGCCAAATTTGTGGTAGTTTGTTCTGCAACACAGAAAACTAATACAAATAGTAGCAGGCTAACAGCATTGAGCTAAAGTCATTGTGCTCTTAGAGAAACTTAGGTTGTTAAGGGATGAAAGCAATTTTTATTTTGCAGCAGTTCAAGGCCTTTGCCAGTTCTCTAGAAACATATGTTTTATACCTGAACCTCTGGGATTTTTTTGTCTGAACCTCTATATTCAACACATAATTTAGATTTTCTATGAAAGGTGAGTAAAATTAGAAGTAGACATAAACTTGTAGTATTTTACATAGTACTTTATATTTGTATAGCATTTTATTATTTAAAAAGTACTCTTGGGACTTCCCTGGTGGCGCAAGGGTTAAAAATCTGCCTGCCAATGCAGGGGACACGGGTTTGAGCCCTGGTCTGGGAAGATTCCACACGCAGTGGAGCAACTAAGCCCATGTGCCACAACTACGGAAGCCCGTGTGCCTAGAGCCCATGCTCCGCAACAAGTGAAGCCACTGCAATGAGAAGCCTGCCCACCACAACGAAGACTAGCCCCCGCTCGCTGCAACTAGAGAAAGCCCGTGTGCAGCAACAAAGACCCAATGCAGCCAAAAATTAAAAAATTAAACAATTAAAAAATAAATACATAAATACTACTCTTAGTGTAACACAGAAGAACAAACCTGACTCCATGCTGGATCTATTCCTTTAGTTCTAACCTTTGTGCTCTGTTGCCTGTGCTTAGTCATGCTGGCTCTGCACCTTCTGTAAAAGAATGTTGCCTACAGCCTGACATATATATCATAGCCCATTCTCCAGGCTCCGACCTTTAAAGGTATAACTCTTTTTCATTCATACAAAGATAAAAAGTTGCAAAACAGAGAATAACAATTGTCGTATTGTAGGTTTATAGAAACATCAGTGACCTGACCTATGTGGACAGCTGCAAGAACAAAGGATTCCAGCACCAAGAAGTTTGCAACAACCTGCCATATCCTCTCCCCTTTTAGGATAAAAGAAGCCTGAATTCTCACTCAGGTAAGATGGTTCTTTGTAACACCAGTCCACCACCTTCTCAGTCTGCTGGCTTTCTGAATAAAGTCACTATTCCTTTTGCCCCAACAACCCGTCTCTAGATTTATTGGCCTGCCGTGCAGCAAGCAGTACAAGATTGGACTCGGTAATATTAGATTTCTGAGAGGATAGCAGCAGAGACATACCTTCTATTTTCCATAAGTTCTCTCAGAAAAACAGATGGATCAACTAGAAATGCCAAACGACAAGCTCACAGAGAACACCTACAGCAAAGTGGCTATTAAGACATCTCCACGAGCCCCTAAGTACCAGCAGGTGTGGATGAACTACTGCAAGCTATAAAACACACAGGGTATTAACATCTTGCCAGAGGAAGCAGAGAGAAGCAAACAGGTTTTGTCAAATGTGAGAAGAAAATAACTCTCATATTTCCAATAAGTGCTCACTAGTAGTGTAGCATCGCTTTAGAATGTCAGGTGAACCTGGGAGGAATTCTTGCTGATTCAATCTGTGGTTTCAAGGGGCCTGAGGAAAGAATGGAGTCCTATGAATTCTCAAAATTAACCAGCCCATTTCCCTTCCAAGAAGAAACCGCTGGAAGTAGAATACAATTTGTCCAAGACGAGGGATAAAGAAGGTCAAGGGAAAGCAACAGCCAGACAAAAGAGAAAAAGATCATGGCCAGAAGAATATCTATATCTATATCCATATCTATATATCTGTATCTATATCCATATCTCCATATTTTTGAAAACTTGACAAAACAAAACAGAATGGTGAGTTCTAAAATGTAAAGCTAGACATACATCTATTCTGATCCACACTTCCCTTTTAAAAGTTCAGGAACTAATTTTTTATAAAAATGAGCAATAGAAAAAGATGCCACCTGAATCTAGTACAATGTTACCATAGGATAAAAGAATAATAAACAGAATAACATTACCACAGACAATGAAAGTTTGTCAAGCAGACATGCCACAAAGTGGATGAGAATCAAACATAACTTAGTATTTCAACAGAAGTTAAGAAAAGATAGAAGAAATAAAATACATAAATCAAAATTAGGAAAACTCAAAAATGAAGTGATAGAATTCAGGAAGCACTTTGAAATAAAAAGAAAAAATAATTTTGAAAAATAAGACTAAACTAGAAGGGGCATAAGAGAAAAAGATAAAACAAAACGAAGAGTTTACAACCTATGAGGGGAAAAAAAGGTGCAAATAAAAGCAAAAAATAAAAGAAATGATTCAATCTGGGTGTCCGTTACACAGGGGTATTCAATTTGTGGACATGATCTAGCAATACATTCACATGCTGTGTACATCTTGTATTTATATTATACTTCAGGAAAAAATTAAAAATAATGAAATGAAGAAAGAGACAAATGTGATTCAAGAGAAAGTTGGCTTCAATCCTTTACGCCAGAAAACCATGATTTGCATCCACATTTTACTGAAACTCCTCTCATAAATGTCTCCAAAGACTTTCTAAGTCCAATGACACTGACTCTTTGAGACTTGTAACACTGGTGATCACTTCCTCATTTCTGTGCTATCTGCCTCTCCTATTTTCCTCCTAACCTTTCTAGTCACTTCTTGTTAGTCTCCTTTGTGGGTTTTTCTTCCTCCACTAGCCCTTCAAATATTGGCGTTTCCGGACTCTATATTCAACTATTTTCCCTTTTTTACTCAAATTCTCTTCCTAAGCAGTGATATCATACCTAAAGGGCTCAGCTTTCACACATACACATGCTGTTAATTCTCAAATCTGCATTTCTAGTTCTGGTTTCTCTCTTGAAAAATAGCCCTTTACATCCAACTGTTAATGAGATCTCTCCACTGACTATAAGACAGTCCCCCTCCTTGTCAAACTTGCTTCCCACCCAGCCCTCCTTAACTCCAAGAAGGAAAGTGATCATATCTTCTTGTTCAATAAATAATTTGTTTCCCCATCTACTATCCTAAGAAAAACCTTTCAACACTCCTATACTTTTTATATCCTTCTCCATATTTCTTTTCCTTAACAATTCTATTTCTGCATTGAATAGGCAATATTACTGCCTTTATCACAATTCAGTCACTTCTTCATCTCCTACTTTCTAATTTCTCATCCCTTTACCAAAACTGCCTTCTCTGTAGCACTGATAATGTTGTCTATTATTAATTTTTTTCCTTTCACTCTTACAAGTGTGATTCTAATTTGCACTGACATGATTTGCCTTATACTACTATGTCTGCTCAATGTGTTTACACTGATATTCCCTAAACATCCTACTGTCATCTAAATAATGGCATTTTCCAAGTTACTTTGATAAAGTGAACGGCAGAGAAGGAAAGCAAGAGAAAAAAAGAAGATAGAGAATGAGGGAGAGAGAGAAAAACAGAAAGGAGAGACTCCTTCAGGGACCATTAACTCCCTACGGTTCAATAATTCAACCTATTCTGATAACACCCTATCCTAGCTGCAGGATCAATATTTCAAATAACTGTACATGGAAATAAAACAGTTATAACTGAGAAACACTGAGCATTTTTTATGTTCTCACAGAAACATACTCTTATCTCCTTAGTTTCCTCTTGCTGTTAGACTTTGTCTTCCCAATCATCAAGAAATAAAATTGGAATTGTTTTTTGATTCCTTTTCGTCAGCAACATCCAATAAAATGTTAAGTTATATAAGCTCCTGCTGAGTGGCTTCTCACATCAGCTCCACACTTCCTTTCCTTTGCTACTGTGACAACACTCAAATATCCTCATGATCTCTCACTAAGACTCTGAAACGAGTTCCCTTTAATTTCTCTCTGCCTTTCGTCCCTCTCCGCTTCAATCAATCCTAAATATTACTAATGACATGTCAATCAAACACTATGCTCAACCTCCTTCCTAGTCTCCATGCTGTTTTTAGAAATACCTACAGAATGCCACTGTCTAGCATCAACATCCTCCACCAATTTGCCCCAGCTTTATCTTCTGCTGTTTCCCAACCAACTAATGTCTGTGAACCTATTCCATATGTGCCTATCTCTGTGTTTTTTAAACATTTTCCTTGCCTGTAACAATTTGTAATTTTTCATCCCCTCATATGAAATTTTACCAAGCCTCCAAATGGAGTTTTGGGAAGAAATCTCTCACTGCCCTTATTATCATCTGACCACATATTCCTTTTATGACACACACAGAATTTTTTTCAAAATACGTTTTTAATCAGACCTAGTATTAAGATAATTACATGAGAAAACTATTCAACATTATGTATATGAAGGTGAATTACATGGAGTTCCACGTCTACTGATGACAGTGCGGCTTGTACTGAACCAACTCCCACAGATAATGACGATTAACTAAGTAAAAAAGTACAAAAAAAAATTATTTGAAGGCAGTGGATTCAGTAAGAGCAGACAAAGACTGGAGAGTTTTTCACTCAAGGAATGTCCTAATTCACGTGGGGAGGAATGGCTAGAACTCAAGCAGAAAGCCAGAGACCTTCTAGCTTGGAAAGGCATAGGGCAGAAATTTAAGGTACCAGATCAACTTAAAAGTGAGAAGGCATATCCAGAAACTGAAGGAGGCGCCCTGAGATCTGTGTCTATACTCTTTCCCAAGTCCTTAGCTGACACCTGAACTGCATGAGCAAGCAGACCCTGAAAAGCAGTGGCTGGAAAGTTAAAAGAGATGAGTGGATGCTGCCCATTTCAAGGTAGTTTTGAGTGTGAGTCCAGCCAAGTAAACTGTCTGCTAGAATAAAAACAGACTCTCTTCAAAGGTAACAGAGCTCAGAATCAAGAATTAAAGTATATAATCCATAGTGTCCAGTACAAAATAAAAATTAGTAGACATGCAAAGAAACAAGAAAATATGATGCATCGTCAAGAGAAAAAACAGTCAATGCAAACCTAAAGTAACCCACGTGTTAAAATTAGCACACAGGGATTTTAAAACTGCTATTAAAATATGTTCAAAAGTTTAAAAGAAAAGAGAGTCATAATAAATAAAAATATGGGGGAGCACTCAGGATAGAAATGGAAAATATACAAAATGAAAGTTCTAGAACTGCAAAGTACAATATTTACATGATGGACCATTAATGGAGTGGGCTTAACAGCATACGGGAGATGTCAGAAGAAAGGGAAAATAAATCAAAGGTATTTATCCAACTTGAAAAACAGAGGA
This sequence comes from Balaenoptera acutorostrata, assembly GCF_949987535.1. NCBI lineage: Eukaryota > Metazoa > Chordata > Mammalia > Artiodactyla > Balaenopteridae > Balaenoptera > Balaenoptera acutorostrata. The sequence goes on along the minus strand of NC_080070.1, from coordinate 81,937,474 downwards.
AACAAAGATTGAATAATAATGAACAGAATCACGGTGACCTGTGGGACAATGCCCAAAAGTCAATCTGTCTGTCTGTCTATCTGTCTATGAGTCCCTGAAGGAGAGGAGAGAAAGAATGAGAAAGAGATATTATTTGGAAAAAACAATGGCCAAAAATTTGGTGTAAAACATATACTCTGTATTCAAAAATCTTAGTATCCCAAGAAATATAAATATCAATCTCTCCAACACTGCCACCACACACACATAGGCACAGTATAGAGAAACTACTGCAAACCAAAGATAAAGAGAAAATCTTGAAAGATAAAACAGTTACAAACAGGATAATACCAGCATGAATGAAACCTAAATCTACATGAGAAAGAGATTAGACAACAATAAGGCATTTCTGAGACGCTTAAAGAAAAAAAAATGTTAACCCAGAATTCTATATCCAGGGAAAATATCCTTCAAAAATAAAGATGAAATGAAGGCGTTTTCAGATTAATGAAAACTGAGAGGATCTGTCACCAATAAATCTGCATCACAAATTGTATATATTCTGACTTTGTATTTATGTATACCTGTGTGTTTGTATACACATATGTACATATGCATATGTATATACATATGTATACTTTGTATATATGTAAATATTCTGACTTTGCACTGGACTTACTTGCCTTCTAATGTTCTCCTACTATATTACCTGCATTGTTTCTTTAAAATAATTTAGTAAATACACTGTGATGTGTTTGTGTATGCTACTTAACTTTCATCTACAACTAGGGGTGGTTAGTTAACATTTAAAATATGCTAATCAAAAATCCTACCTATAAGGATGCTTAAACAGCTGAAGTGCCTCAATCAGGGGCACTCTCCAAAGGCAGCTAGAGTGAGCATTTCAGATACTGCTAATTATGTGTGCACCTGCATGTTAACTAGTATCAGGAATATCAGAAATAATTTTTCACTAGTGAAATGAATGTTGCTCTTCATATGTGGTGGGTGAAAATGTTTTATAGTCACCGCTGCCCTTTCATAAATGGGGTCCAAGAATCAAGGGAGTAGCAGATGTAAGCTATTCTATACAGGACAGATAAACAACAAGGTCCTACTGTATAGCACAGCGAACTACATTCAATATCCTGTGATAAACCACAATGGAAAAGAATATTAAAAAAAAGAATGTTTACATGTGTATAACTGAGTCACTTTGCTGCACAGCAGAGACTGGCACAACATTGTAAATCAACTATACTTGAATTAAAAAAAAAGAGAGAGAGAGAGTCTAGCTGCTTAACTACAGATCATCCAGAGCTCTGCTTTATCTGTGTCCCATCTTGATGCAGGATTCTGCCTTCTGACCACAAGGGAAGGCAACAGATCCTGACATCAGTATATTGTTTAGTAGGCTTATTCACAGTGAAACTGTGATGTAAGGTGCTTGAAAATGCACCTAAATAAACCAAAGCTGAGAGTTTACCCAGTTTGTTGAAACCACTTATATGACTGAATGTCAAGCCTAGTTGCTAGTAAATATAATGTGGTGTATGTGGCAGAATTCAGTTGGGATTTGCTTTCAGGATACCATACCATCTAGTGGTGGGGTCTCGGGGGAGGACATGTATAACTCTCATCAAAGTTTATCTTAAGTCAGTTTGCAATCTCCCCCAGCCCAACTCTACCTCCCCCACCTCACCTGGCCAAGAAAAGGAGTCATTACAGGATCAACAAGCCTTTGCATGTCTTTTAAAAAATACTGTATGTAGTAATTTTATTTATATAAATTTATTTTCATATATGCTTGTATATATATGTTCATATATATATATATTCATTCTAGTTTGGCACTTACACCAATAAAATTTTATATAAGAAGACAATAGAGAACACAGTTTGATATTAAGAAATATTTTTAAGCGGACAAATTAAGTAAATGAAATTCTTCAGTGAATGAATACATAAAGAATTAATTGGTTCACAGATTTTGAAGAGGGCAAGAATTTTAAAGGCCCAGAGAGATCGTTTATCTGACTCAAGAAAGCTTAATCAGAAGATCACAAATGCTTTTCTCTTTTGTAGGAAGAAATGCCACAACCTTTCTTTTAAAACAAAGTTCTTTTAAGCATTACTTTTGATAATTCATTGAGAGCAATGAATGAAATCATCATACCTCTAAATGGTATCCAACTCTGATGAAGGCACAAAGTGGGTCAAAAGCTCCAGTACCGCAGGTCAGAAGGTGCGTCCTATTATAGTGATGCAAAACCCGAACATAATTTGCACACTCACTCTAAAACACGGAAAAAAAAAAAGAAATTGGTTAGTGTAATGAACATATTTAGTTCTTTTTTGATTTTTGCTTTTCCGAGCCCTAGAAATCTCATGTATAATCCTTGCTTGGTTAGAGAAGGCAAAGGGGGCAGATGAAAAGAAGACAAGGACCAGTGGAAGAAGAGACGGAGGTGACCAATACAGCGATGTATGAATTACATTTAATAATGCGAGTGTATCATTTTCATGTATTCTAGTACACGAGGAATTTAAAAAAAGCACTGTTCAGAAATTTATCCAGGTATAAAGATTTACATGGCAATATGTTTCACTAAATAATTAAATTCTTCCCAAACCTGTTATGTTTTTAAATTTCATATAAACAATGAATCAGCAGAAAGTCAGAAAACAAATGACTAGAAAAAGCTTCATTACACTTAAGGGAACATATGCAGACCTTAGGGCACTACAGAGTTTTGATGTTTGGGATAACAACAAAATAAGTCTTATATCTTCAAACTCATAAATTCATATAAAGTGCTTTCATAGAGAATTTTTAAGGAAACAGATAGAAAGCTAACTGATAAAAATAATGTTTTATACCTATTACTATAAGATTACAGTCCTGAGATAAGCAAACTTTTTCTATAAAGGACCAGAGAGTAAATATAATTAGTTTGATGGGCCATCTGGTCTCTGCTGCAACTATTTACTTCTGCAGCTATAGCATAAAAGCAGCCGTTGACAACAGAAAAATGAATGTATATGTAAGTGTTCCGACAAAACTTCATTTATGGCAGGTCACATTCGGCCCCAGAGCTCTAGTTTGCCCATAATGGGATTCAACTGTAATCTTATCACGGACAGAATCTTGATTTTACACATCTTTGTATTCTATAGCTAATCAAACCCAGTACCTGATACACACTCCATGTGTAACAAAGTTTTAATAGATCAGTCATTAGGTGAGTATGCTGAATGAAAAAAAGTTTAAAATTACTTCAGACAAACTTGACTAAATTAATTTTAGCAAATACCTTGTTGGCAAATCAGGTACCGCTAGTTCATTTAAATTATGAGAGAAATACTAAACCCTTTTATTGCTAAATATCACTTTGACATTAGTACATGCAATAGTCAGTACATACTATGTTTTATAAGGTCAGATTCTGACTTTTAAATTCTCTCATGTAACAGTATTAGGATGAAAAAGCCAGCAGATCTATCTCACCGTAAGTGATTCAGAATATAGCATTCCCTTGGTAAGAACAAGTAACACACTACTGAACCGATTATCTGGGAGCACACAGACTTACTCCTTTAATTTCCCCTTCATGCAGCATCCTAGTCTGTACATGACCCGTATAGTTGGGAAAATCTAATATCCTATTTTCATATTGCTATAAGCACCTGCTTCTCATCTCTTGAAACTGTCACATCTTGAGAAAGCCAATTAGACCACATTTTGGCTCGGGGGGGGCTTAGATTGACACAGCCTCTGAATGTGTTCAATTAGTCAGCATCACGCCGTAGACTCAGGCAGCAAGGATGTCTTGACTCATCCCTTGGCTGTTACCCAGTTGCTGCAAGAATCAGGAGTTGGTATAATGTGTGTTAGATTTCTACATGGTATTTTTTTTTCTTACTGAAAAAAAGGATGAGTTAACTTTCAAAAGGAGTTGTGCATGCCTTCCTCCAAAGCTGTGAATTGTGTCATCGGCCAGCTACTCCTAGCATGTGAAAAGTCCTTTCACCCACGTACTCGTGTGTTAGCAACTATGGCAGGGTTGCTGCAGCTGGACCACCTCTTCCCTCTCACACGCTGCAGGGAAGTTATGGAGAGATGGAATATTGATTCTTTCAGTAGGAGACATCCTCAAAACATGTGGAATATATAAAGCATGTTTATTGCCTTTGCCATCTTCGTTCAAGTTTTTTGTTTTTTCTCCTTTAGTTTCTTCATTTGTTTCTAATTTACTAATCAGGGTGAGATGAAATCTCACAAAGACGGTGCTTAGGTTTTCCTCAAATTAAGAAATTACCTGAAATTATTTTTCTCCCCAATACATAGGAGATAAGCCTGACTAGAAGGAATTTATAAATCTGAGTTGATTAAAATATTGTAAGACAAAATAAAACCAAGATCTAGAGGGTATCTTGGTGCCCTACTCTACCTCTACACTGAAATTAATTTTTAAGTAATTACATATATAGAAAATGTATATGTATATATCATATGTGCATGTGTATACATGTGTGTATATACATGTATGTATGTGTGCATATATATTGATATATATATGTATATATCAATATATATCTATAGATAGATATTTATTCTTGAAATGAATTGCATATATGCTTTTTAGGAGCAAATAAAAGGTTAGAGATTCAGTCCTTTGTCACTGACCATGACTATAATTGATGACTTGTTTAATTTACAATGAATAATACTCACGGGGGCTTCCCTGGTGGTGCAGTGGTTGAGAATCTGCCTACCAATGCAGGGGACATGGGTTCGAGCCCTGGTCTGGGAAGATCCCACATGCCGCGGAGCAACTGGGCCCGTGAGCCACAATTACTGAGCCTGTGCTTCTGGAGCCTGTGCTCCGCAACAAGAGAGGCCGCGATAATGAAAGGCCTGTGCACCGCGATGAAGAGTGGCCCCCACTTGCCACAACTAGAGAAAGCCCTTGCACAGAAATGAAGACCCAACACAGCCATAAATAAATAAATAAATAAATAAATAAATAAATAAATAAAACCCAAAAGTTTAAAAAAAAACAAACAAAAAACCCCAATTAAAAAAAAAAAATACTCACGGCATCTTTTCCTTTCATTATGCATTCTTCTGTTTTTACTGCTGTGCTTGGCCAGTGTATCTGGAATAAAAGGTAATGGACTGTTATGCAACTGCATATAAAAATACACCACACTGAAAAACCATTTCATTTTTTTTCTGCAATTCAATACATTTTATTTTGTTCTATTTTTGTTGGTTCTACTTCGTTCTTTGAGAAGATCAAGCAAGACTTTATTTTCTTTATGGCATTATTTGCCAAATTAAGACACTTATCTTTCAGCTTTTATTTTATGCTAAACTTTATTACTTTTTTTAATCTTTCTGAAGGCTCATCTCAAGTCTCAGGCCTTTAGAGGCCACCCATACTTCAACCAGCACTGCTCTGCATTTAACCTGCTGTAACCTCTGCTGTCCAATCTTTCTCCTGAACTTGCCTGCCCCACAAAGGCCAGGAACCTCTTTGAGTTCCCTTTGCATTTTTACCACCTAGCACTGAACCTGGTGTGGTGGACTCTCAATAACATTTGTGCACAAAAGAATGAAAGGATTTATAATGAATGAATTTATAATTCATCCTTTGTTTATAATGTATCACTTCATAATACACCACAAACATCTTTGATTATTTTTAAAACATTATTTAACTCTACCAGTTTCCCACTGGATTTCAGGAAATTTTCGTTGTATTTCAAATTTGTTGGTTTCTTCATTGAAGAGAGAATATATCAAATACCTCTTTTTCATCTCAAATAGTGCCTAGCACTTTGCAGGGACCACAGGCAGAAATCATTAAGTACTTTTTAAATCTAATTCCACAAATGTTTAATCGTGAACTGCTGGTTGTTTTTTTTTTTTTTTTGGAATGAAAGAAATTGTTTTCTCTATCCTTTTCTTTTCTCAGACTGTTTCTGTTCCTCTTTTTGCTTAAATGATAGATTAATCATACCACGTGCCAGATAGCGTGGCAAGAACTTTTAGTTTTTCTTTCTTTTACTTTATAAACTCATGTGCAGAGGTTTGAGTTTGTTATACTATGCAACGGAGGGCTCATTATTATCATTGGTCTTAAAAGGTCCCTCTCTTATTTTAATTACCTATTTATTTCCTTCCCTTCCCCCCTCCATCTTCTCCCTGCATCCCTCCAGGAGGCAATCACTGTAAATTGTTCCTGGGAAGACTAACAGTTTTTTTGTTGTTTGCATATGTTCTTATAAAGTCTATATTGCTTTTTGTGCATTTTTTAATTTATGTAAATGGTATATTTTAATTTATGTAAAGTCTTTCTCATCTTTTATACTAAGAACTGGGTTTTGAAGACCCCTATACAAAGCCCTATGTATACATACAGTCTGTTGTTTCTAACTGCTTTGTAATATTTGGGGAATGGATCCCCCATATTCCCTCTTCTACTCTCCCAGTGAGGACACCCAAATTGTCTCCAAATCTCCACCACAGCAAACATCTGCACATCTTCTCCCAATAAAACCTAGAGCAATCATTTTAATGTTTATGATCTCCATGAACAGCTCACTTCAGTTGCAGTGACTACACCAGAAGTGACGGTGTATAAGCTACTGTGGGAAAAGGCTTCTTACCACAATAGTCTGTTTTGTATTAATAAAGTACTTTATTGACAAGAACCACTCCCTCCCCGCCCCCCCAAAAGCAGCAGCACATCTTTGTACACGTCCCTCTGGGATCTATATAAGAATACCACTGGTATGTATAACCAGGAGCAGAATTACTGGGTCTTAGCGAAGCATACATTTAATCTTTTACTGTAGTGTCAGGTTGCTCTCCAGAATGGTGACACGTTTATACTCTACCAGCAATCCTCACTGACACGGGGCATTATCAGCTTTCTAACTTCTGTACTGAGCACTTCAGATTCAACATTTAATTTAATCCTTACCAGAACTTTACCTAAGTATTATTTGGGAGCTTCTTTTAAAAAAAATGCATATTTCTCTGTCCAACTCTACAGTGCAGATCTATGGATGGGAACCAAGGTATACAATTCCCTTAAGTAATTGTAGCAACTGGTAAGTTCTCAAATGTTTCCTGTGCCTCAAGACCTAAAAGCCTCCCGGTTAATAGCTTATCCCCTCACCTGCTGGATCAATCACTCCCCCTCCCCCGACTGAAAAAGCTCAATCGGCTCCCTTTCTTGTGTCTCTTTCTGAATTCCATGGGATCACCTTCTCATGCTAATGTATCATCTTCACAGGCTCTGCTGGTCAGCGATGATGAATTCTATTTTGAGCGATGCTGACTTTCACCAGAACCCCCTATAGTTTTTTGTGCATAGCCTCCAAAGGCCTGTGCCTTGGATCCACATGCCCTGGTGTACAGGACTCCTAAGATGTTCTCTCTTCCTCTCCTGCCTCTACGGCTGCTTTGAGCCAGGCTACATGGACATTTCTTTGGCTCCCTTCTTTTTGTAGGCAATCATCTTCCACTCTCAAGTGAACATTTTGGTGAATGAGTAGAAATTTCCCAGTAGAGTAGACTGGGTCTCTTAAGATATTATTAATATTTCTAAAAATAGCCTTTTCCTCTTCAGGATGCTTAAGAGCCTCAGGTCCTGGATTAAGAAGAGTTCAGGTATGGCATCCTACCACCCGGTATCAATGGTCATATATATTAGACTATATTGCTCCACCTGTGCCAATAAGACAAACTGTCTTCTTAGCTAAGGCAGTTTGTTCCCTAAAGGTCTCTATTATCTCTCCCTGATGGCTCCCCTCCTTCCACCCACCACCATCCTATCCTGTGCTCTGCTAGTCTGGAAGGACTTTCTGGTTATTGAACTACATACTAGATGCTGCTGATTGAAGATATTTTTATTTAGTGAGGACTGTCTAATTATTTTTAAATTACTGCCCAATATTCAAAAGTGAGAAATTTTGCATAAAAATCTAGATTTCTGGTGTCTCTAGAAAAATCTAGAAGGCGAGCAACAGGCATGCCTTCCTATGTGGTACCATTCTTCCGGAGTTGAGTCTGAAGTCTTCCTTCAATGGGACAGGCACTCTCTGATTCTCTTCAGACTTTTCTTTTACCTGAGTGGCCCCTGTAGGCATTTTAGTTTTTGAAACCTGATATACATGTTTGAATCCCAAATATGGTCAAAATTTAAGATTTTTAAAAACACTGTGTCCCATACAATATCAGGTTAGGCATTTATATGCTAGATGGGGAAGAGGTTTGTCACTTAACTCACACATTACGTAGTCAAATCCAGGCCCTGATACATGAAAAATATTGGGGATTTATAAAAGTGGTGTCAATAGCATTTGATGATGATGATCCTTTTATGACTAAATTTATTATCATGGGAGTAAGCACTCTATGGTTTGAACTATAGGTATATGACATTATTTTGATGTTATTATTAGTGTAATGAGCCCCCTAAAGTTTCTTACTAACAATATTCAGCATTCATGTGTTCCTTTGTTTTCATAGTACAGTATATAAACTTTTAAATAAAAACACAAACACTTTTTGTTATGTTACAACATAGAAAAAAGACAAAAGGAAAAAAGTAGAGATATAAAAGAAAACCAACTAAAAAGTCCAAAGCACACATAGAATACCCTAGAATCAATGTTCTTCATTATAGCAGTAGACCTATCAGTGGATCACATATGATTCAGGAAAGATATCACATAAATAAGACAATGTCAGGTTCAACTGCAGGCTTAACATCAGCCTGAGGGAGGTTACCAACACCACTAGACAATAGGATCCTGGAAGTGAAGCTGTAGAATTTATAAACTTCACTGATCCTTTATTTTGGAAAAAATTCAGGCACTGAGCAGTAGGTTTTCTCAGATGATTTCTAAAACTCATTCTAATTTGAGCTTCAATTTGGTTTTGGAATTATAATTTTACTGTGGATGCATAAATTTTTCAAAAGGATATGCTAGAATGTATATGTGTGTGTAAATACAAATTCAAAATACAAATTCATTTTAGGATCATCCATCACTGGAAAGATTTTCATGACTAATTTGCTTATTGACATGAATAAATCAGAGAATACCTCATCGGTAGAGCAGAATAATGCTTTTATATTCTTAACACCTTTAATTTATGAGATGCAGGGCTTTTCTTCTTAGAATATTAGCATCCTTTTTTATTCATTTTTCATCATTATGTAAAACGGTGACTTCTTTAAACTGTACTTCTACAATTTCAAAGTATTAGATAACCAATTCCTTGGAAAAATATACCAAAGTTCAGCTTTTCAACGTTGAAATAGTATCCAGACAACAGAACAACCTCAAGGTATTACCTCATTCTCCTCAATCATTGCTTCATAAGGATTATTTCGGGAACTATTTGAACATATTGTCTGGGGAGCGATTCTCTAGAGGATTCCTATACTTTATTGACAGCTTTTGTTCCACATTATCTTTTCAAAGAGCCTTGGAAGACAGAGATAGAATCTCCCTTCAGGGCAAATAGAAGATTTGTTTCCTGATGGGGATAATAAAGATAATGTCCCCCTCTGGGCAAAGGTTGGACAGCTTTGCTAGCAAATCCCTTGTGAGACTGGGAGTTTTCTGAGCTGGAGGTTGGTAAAGCGGGTATGACACAAATTCACTGTGTGTACAGCGTCTACTTAGGCTGCTTTGCGCATCCCCTGTGGGACTTGAGGAGGAAAAGACAAGATGGAAACAGAGGCTCATGCTGCCTGCTGTGCTGTGAGTGACAGAGTGCTGTCTCTAGCCCGGGCGTTGTCTTCTGCCTGCATCAATGAAACTATGACAGGCTAACCTGTTGTCTTAAAAGCAAGGTAAAATTTCAGACCCTTCACAGTTCTTGCACAAACAAAAGATCATATATTATGTGGTGGCGAAGACAGTACATGGCTTTTCTAGGATTGCCAGAACATGTGTTGTTTCTAGCAGCAAACCTAATAGTGGCAGTTGCTCTAGGAATAATGAAATCATTATTTCAGGCACGTCTTAGAAGACGTTTCCTGATTAACTTTCTCAACAGATAGTATTTCTCCCTCCTTTGATCCTCTATATTGTTTTTCTTACTTTTTCTACCTATGACTATAATGATATGTGTACTCAACTTTAGCTCTCTTATTAGGGCTATAAGTTATAAGAGGGCAAGGCAGTGACTTATTTCCGCAGCCCTAAAATGCCTACCTGGCACAAGGCCTTAAATACAATCACTGCTCATTCATCGTCTCTTGGCAGACTTGTATCAGTCAACATTTCTTTATCACATTCTTCAAAAAGTCAATTCAGTAAAGGATCCTACAGTAAAGTTTGAGATATAGATTCACTGACATGAAAATGCTGCAAGCAGTGTCAAATAAATGAGACAAGTAACACTTTCCAGTTTAATCAGGGAGGAAATCCTGCAGGATTTAGCAAGTTTGAAAGACTGGCAGGATTTCTGAGGGCAGAGAAAAGGGTGTTAACCAGATCACTCTGGGTCCACGGAAGGGAGAGAGGTAGAAGATTAAATTATGAACACTCACCACTAAAGTGCAACACAGGGGAACTCTCCAAATGAACAATGTAATTATATATTTATTCAAGTTTTGTTTTTGTTGTTGTTTATACATTAGTTTGCTTTGATTTCTTTTTTTTTTTTTTTTTTTTTTAACAAAATTTAACAGGCTCAGGACTGCATTCAAAGGTCCACTCAGGTGAGAAAAGATAAGAGAATGATCTCACTGGAAATCAAAAGTTATTTTAAAGCCATCATGTACAAATGTTCTGCCAATACAGTAAGGGAAATGATTTTCCTCATTTGTTTTGGCAGTAAGGATGCCTTTTGGTTCTGCTCCAGAGTATAGCATCAACAAAAACCCATAAAATTAAGCTATTTGTTCTGCATAAAACATTTTTAAAGGCAGTTAAGCAACAGGGTGTAACGACATTTCCAAATTCTCTGCACCGAGAAAGGTACAAAAAGCAGAAGGTTAAATACACATCATTTCATCACAATACTCCTATAATATAATTTAATTGTTCCAATGCACTTTAACAGGCCATTTACTATTCTTGCATATCTCAAAGGAGAAAAATAAAATAAAATAAAAATTAAATTACAAAGTAATTCTTTCCCGGACTCCCTATTGAGTCTCCTAATTATACCACGATTAAGAATTTAACAGTTCTATTGTTACAAGATGTTAGGACACTCAGAGATTTTGGAGAGCAAAAACAAATGAACAAAGAAGCAATAATTTAACTGTCTAAAAAACATTATTTCCTTTTTTATTGAAAAAAATTAAATAAAATGATCCAGGTAATATAAGTCTCTCTTCCTTGGAATACATTTAAGTGATTAAGACACTATTATAACTTCATCTAATATTCTCTTCCTAATTCTCTTATTCTAATGAAAAATGTTTGTTTATATTTTAGCTTTTCTTTATATATTTTATATCTATATATAGTACCAGTGTCCATCAAGGTATATTTTAATTAAAGGTCCTATAAATGTCATTAAAATCAAGAAAATAGATTGAGTATAACACATTAAAAGAGGCCTAATGGTTTATAAATGGTAGCTTTAACCTGACACATGTTATCCTTACTGCTTATGCTTTTATACTTAATTACAATGGCTGTCATTATTCAAGTAGTTTGTATACCAGAATTATAATCTTTTGGACTATAGGCAAGATTTGTTCTTGAAATGTTTATAATCCAAAGCTTTTGAGTTAGAACACTATTATTATGACACAAACATTTTTGGCCTTGTGTATGCCCTTTTTAATGCATGAAATTTACTAAATTGCCATCATTAATGTGAAATACCATTTGCCATTTTATATGCAAATTAGATTTTAATGCCTTTCTCTCACTTAAAAAAAATTAAATACTAAAATTCAAGCATTTTTTTTCACCTTGGATTCAGTAAAGTTGAGTAAATGAGAAAAGTATAAATATTTTTACAAACAGAAGTGACAGTTATATTTAGAGATATCCAAATTAAGGAGTGTAACTTTAGCTTAAAATAATAGTGGTGAGAGTAATTTTAGAAAAAAAAAAGCTGAAATTTAGAAACTTAGAGAAAGCCAGGAGTGAAAGTTTGTTAAAGTGAATATTTTTTACTAAATATGGAATGTTTTATGAAGTCCTATAAAATATAGCTTAAATAAACAAACATTTCCACTTTTGATTTCTTCATGAAATGAAAAAAGAAGAGAAGATTTTATACCTCAAACTAGTATTGCTACCTCCCTGAGAATAATTTTGATTGGTTTTTCAGGAATCTCAGTATTTCTCAAATGTGCACAGATTGCAAGGGGCTATGTCGACAGAAGATGGACAAGCTAGTCCCTCACCTGTGGTTGAATACCGGAGCCTCATGGGGCACTCAACTTTGCCGTTAAGTTAACAAGGGGGAGACAGTTCCTTCTCGCACTTGTCAGTGGTTTTCCTCCACTACTGTCACCAACCACTAACTGTTCCACTAGTCTATTAACCATTACTAAGGTAAATGCTAGTCATGCAAAGGGAATAAGAACCAAGAGGAAAGAGACACCTCATAACAAGAGGCAGAGCTAACAGTACACTGAAGACCACCTCGGGAGACACGGATTCACACCAAAGCAGCAGCCTGGCTCTCAACGCCGTGACGTGGTGGAAAGACCTTAGGTTTCTAAGACAAGTGAACTTGGTTTTAAGTTCTAACTGCTACTTACGGGCCTCATGGCCTTATTCTCCTCTTCCTTCCATTTACCCAACATGCTGCTGCTAAAGCAATCATGCTGAACTACCATTCTGATTATGTTATACACGTATTCAGACTCTCCCACTGGCTCCTGCATTGCCTAAAAGATTAAGTTTCAACAGCACAGCAGTCAGTATTCTTCAGGATCTGGTCTAAACCCCATTTCCATCCTTCACTCTCACTCTACCCTGTTGATACCCACACACCCCCACCTCACCTATCTACTTCAGCCAAGTCATTATTTCAAAGTGCTCTAAAGTTTCTGACCTTCTTCCCTGTACTCTCTCTGTTCCTACTACCTATCTGTGTGAATCAAAATTCCAACTATGATTCAAAGTCCAATTTTAAATTATATCTCCTCCAGGAAACCCCAACTCCCAGCTTCTGTATACTTTCTTAGCATTTTATTTGGGCCTTTGTTATAGTTCTATTCAAATTGTGCTACCTGTGACAGATGTGTATGTATGTATCTTCTCCATTGCATTAGAAATATTTTAGGGTAGGGACTGTTTTATTCATCTCTGCATACTTCGTATCTCCACGACTGTTTCTAGAACTGAGTTGAATCGTCTCTAAAAATATGCAGTACTCTTCTACCTCAGTTAGAAATGGCAGCACATAGGAATCATGTGCTGATTCTATGTCTTGTTTAGATGATAACCATGATAGCAAATATTTGGATAATACTTACTATGTTTCAGGCACTGGCCTAGGCAACTAATAAGTCAATAAATTGTCTTATAAAAGCTGTGAGATAAATACTATGATTATCTCTCTTTCACAGATGAGAAAACTGAGAAATAGAGTTATGGAATAAGCTGACCAAGATCACTCATCTCCTAAGTGCTGGACCAGATACGGGAGTTCAGGCAATCTGGCTATAAAACGTGTTCTTTGCTATTACATTCTGCTACTTTTCAAAAGGTCTTATAATATCTGTAAATGGAAATAAGTTAAAATAAAACAAAAAATAATTTGTTGGCTCTTTTGCTCAAATTTCAAAAAAAAAAAAATGTAACTGTTGATCCGTTATATCTCATTCTAGAAATGAAATGTTGATCAGAAAGAACGAAGACAAACTTTCAGCCAATAAAGAAACACAAATTAAGGTACCATGGCTAATGTTTCTTTATGGTAATACAAATAAACCTGATAAATATGAATAAGGAAATAAATTTTTCTCATGGAATACGGAAAACAGCACAAAAATGTTTTCAATAATTCTTAGGTGCTATATGAAAAAACTTTACTTTGTGTAATATCTAGAGGGATTTTTAAATTATTACTAGTTTTGGTTTACTAATTAATACTATTATTTACCATTTTGAAATATTATCATACATTATTGAAATATTTTAGAGTCACAGGAAAAGTTTTTTTAAATCCTCTTTTTAAGATTGTTTAAATTACTCAATAATTGTGTAAATATTACTCTTAAATGCTCCTTAAATGCTAGCAAAATACCAGGATGTTTTGTATTTATTCCTTTGCTTCCCTTTCTTGATCATATTTTTAACATACATATTTAGTTTTTTATGAATTACATGTTTAACGCTAAAAAAAACTTAACTCATTAATTTTGCATGCATATATTTAAATCCCCTTAGATTTAACTCAAATTAAATTTCACCAGACTGAAGTTCAAACAACTATGCATCATGTATAAATAACATTTAATATTGCTGAGTGTACAGCTGCTAACTAGAGAATTTAATAATAACATAATAAACTTTCATTATCTCTTTTGGCCACATCTTGATATTGCGCTAAGTATAAATAAATTGGGGGTGGAGGATATGAGAAGAAACATGTACATTCCTTTTCAAATGATCTAGATTGGAAGTTCTTCCTCAATACAAACTGATAATTTTAAAATTAAGTAGTGAGTGAAAGGAAATTTAATGAGGAAGATTTTTGACTTTCCTGGTGGTCCAGCAGTTAAGACTGTGCTTCCAATGCAGGGGGCATGGGTTTGACCCCTGATCGGGGAAGTCCTGCATGCCGTGCAGTGCGGCCAAAAAAAAAAAAAAGCCAATTTAAACATGGATAGCTTTGAATTCTTGTGGCTATAGTCCTATCCCATTTTAGAGACCTTGGGGCTTCATCATAAATAAATGCTTTTTTCAAGAGACAGATACAGATGTAGGTTGTACAAGAGAACAGGAAAATCAAGTGAAAAGTGTCCACCAGCATAGGTTTGTCTTTCCCTTTCCAAGTCTTCTGATCTATACTAATGTCCTCCTATTGTCACATTATGATCAGAGTCTCAAGATACTTCAATTTTTTCACCCAAATAATGATTTCCT
Source organism: Balaenoptera acutorostrata (assembly GCF_949987535.1). Taxonomy (NCBI): domain Eukaryota; kingdom Metazoa; phylum Chordata; class Mammalia; order Artiodactyla; family Balaenopteridae; genus Balaenoptera; species Balaenoptera acutorostrata. Next base: position 81,922,396 of record NC_080070.1, on the reverse strand, counting down.
CTAGCTCAGTCCAAACCTTTCTGTACCAAAAGGCTTTAGAGAAAGGTGAAAAGAAAAAAAAATGTTTTAAAAAAAATTTCTTAGAAAGTTCCTGATGAAGTCAGAGTTTAATCTAAGTCGCATATTATCTGTGGATTTTAGAGACTTTTTAAGAGAGCAGAAGAAACCTTTCTTTGGCAGGTAGGAGGTTCTCATATGAGGTAAAATAAATGGAATAATAAGGGTAGAATTTTTACACTGAAGAGTATGATTTACCACCAGCATTGACTTTTCCATTTTTGAGTGAGGGTCAAGGGTTTTTTAGGAATGTGACCTAGATACAGGAGAGCAGAATTTCAGTGTGAAAGTATCATTACATAGTCTGGGAAATGCTATGAATTAATTTATAAAGCAAAGTCAGTATCGAAAAAAACTAATATAGTAAATCTATTAAATGGTAAGTTCTTATCTATCTCAAAATTGCATGGGAAAAATCAGTCCTATGTGTGTATCATGATATAAGTTCTGATTATTACAGTTGATCCTTGAACAATGTGGGTTTGAACTGCGAGGGTCCTTAACATGCAGATTTTTTTCAGTGAATATGCACTACAGTACTACACCATCCGCTGAGGTTGGTTAAATCTGCGGACATGTAACTGTGGATATGGGGGGCCAACTGTAAAGTTTTATCTGGATTTTCAACTTCTTGGGGGCCAGCACCCCTAACCCCCTGTGTTGTCCAAGGGTCAACTGTATATATAAGACAATTATTTATTTAGCCCTATATGTAGAAATAGTATTTCCTAGGGCTTGCAGGGACATATAATACTCTAGTATATCACAATTTTAAATGTACATTACAATCACCTCGGAGAGTTTTAAAAAGTACTACTTATTCCTCATTTTATTCTGGACAAAAGGCCAAGGCATAGACATTTACAAGATCCTTAGGTATTATTAACGTTCATCCAAAGTAAAAACTATTACCATACTGTAAACAGGCTCCTTATCCTGTTTGCCAGTGGGGAAGTGGGTAGGTACTTGGGGAGGGAGAGAGTGGAAGGCAGACAAAATTAGTTTGAAAGTGGTTCTACAATAAGTACAATGGGATTTGTAAGAGGGCAGACACTGAAGAGAACAGATTTATTGGACAATGTCAATATTAGAAACAGACACCTTCATCTTTTTAGTGTCTACATTCCTTGCATGCCTACATCTTCAAAGATGAATACAACTTAGTACCTACTCTTAAGGATCCAACTGACAAAGTACACTGATAAGTAAACAGCCCCTTTTAATACAACATGGGAATCAAAATCAAACCAAGGGATAAGGAAGGGCTGGGAGAACCTTCTCCAATTCTAGTTTAGAGGAAGAAGGAAATAGCTAAAACAACAAAAGCAAAAATTGGGTATGTGTGAAGGCTAGTCCAAAGAAGGAAAATGTAAGGATAAAGAAGCATTAAAGAGCAAATAGAGGTGATTGACAACACTATAATCAGGAAAATAAAAATCAAAACCACAATGAGCTAGTACCTCACACCGGTTAGAAAGGCTATTATCAAACAAATCAAAAGATAACAAGTGTTGGCAAGGATGCGAAGAAAATGGAACCCTTGAGCACTGTTGGTGGGAATGTAAATTGGTGCAGCTACTACAGAAAACAACATGGAGTTTCCTCAAAAAATTTAAAAATAGAACTACCACACGATCCAGCAATGGTACTTCTGGATATATATATCCAAAGGAAATGAAAACAGAATGTCAAAGAGATATTCTGCACACCCATATTCACTGCAGAATTATTCACAGTAGCCAAGATATGCAAACAACCTCTGTCCATCAAGGGATGAATGGATTAAAAAAAATGTGGTATGTACACATACACACACACACACACATACATACAAAAATACACATGGTGAAATATTATGCCGCCATGAGAAAGAAGGATATCCTGCCATTTAGAATGATATGAATAAAACTTGAGGGCATTATGTTAAGTGAAATAAGTCAGACAGAGAAAGACAAATACTGTATGGTACCACTTATATGTGGAATCTAAAAAAGCTGAATCCATTGGAACAAAGAGTAGAATGGTAGTTAGCAGAGGCGGGATTGGGGGGAGATGGGTGGGGAATGAGAAGATGTTGATCAAAGGGTAAAAACGTCTAGTTATAAGACACATAAGCTCTGGGGACCTAAAGTGCAGCATGGTGATTATAGTTAATACTGTATAATATCTTGAAAGTTGCTAAGAAAGTAGATCTTAAATGTTCTCACTACAAAAAAGAGATGAGAATCACATGATGTGACAGAGGTGTTAGGTAAAGCTGTGGTGGTGGTCATTTTGCAATACACAAGTGTATCAAATCAACATGTTACACACCTTAAACATACACAGTGTTGTATGTCAATTGTATCTCAATAAAGCTGGGAGAAAAAAGTGCAAAAAGAAGTGCTCCGATTGCTAATGTATTGGTGTGAACAAGTGGAGATTAAACTAAAAAGGTAGACAAGAGTAGATCCTGAGGACCTATCACAGCTAAACTGAGAAATTCATGTTTATTTTTACTCAAAATTTTAATAAATGCTTTCTAAGATGAAAATTGTAGAGCAAGAGTTCTTAACTGGGGCCTGAAAAAAGAATTCAGGGAATGTACCAACTTTGACTGGAAAAAAAAATTACATTATTATTTGCACTAACCTCTAACTGAAATTTAGCTTTTCTATCTTATAAATGTAGAAAACTAACCTCAGTAGTATTAATAGTATCTGTGGCTTAATAACCAAGATAAATAACAAATATTTTAATATTAACTTAGAGTTGCTGCAGGTATCTCAAAACATTATTAACACTTACCATCAATTTGAAATTATGGTACTTATGAGAACTATTGCTAAGACTTCTTATTTAATATTAGTAAAGAAGCTACATGTTTTCATATTAGAAATTGTTATTTTTATATTATGATAGTTGTATTTCAATGTAGTTATATTTTAATAACTTTTTTTCAATATTTTACTTCGTAATCCTACATATTTATTTAATGCATTTACGGTGCATAGACTTCACCAGACTGCCAAATGGATCCATGACATACAGAAAAGTTGAGAACCCATATACAAAGCCCTATTTGTTGCTGATTTTGTAGAGAGAAAGAAAACAATAATGTAGAACAGACAGAAGATAACCAGTCCTTGAGAAATGTCAATAGACTGGGATGCAGAGCGTGTGCAGATGAAATGGCGTTTCATAAAAGGAGAAAGAGTACGTTCACTAACAAGGAGGGAGGTAGAAGAAGTCAGGCAGAGGAGTACCCCTGGTGATGGGAGAGTGAGGATTAACCTGTCTGATGGCTTCATATGATGCAACATATTCCATACAAACCAAAGTGAACAACAGGAGCTTACGGATAGCTTATACATAGCTTATACATGTGTGCCAAGCACGGTTCTTGGTCCTTTGCATATATTAATTCAGTTTCATCCTTGGAGAGGCCTAATACGTCCCCTTTAGTAAGTGAGGAAGTAAAAGCATAAAGGGATTAAGGAATTTACCCAATGCTATAAATGCAGAGCCAGGATTTGAACCTAGAAATCTAATTTGTGTTCCTAATTCACTCTTCTATCCCTACAAAGGGAGTAGAGCTACAAGTAACACGACTGACTCTAATAACTAATACTGAATGAAACAAAACAAAAAAGCAACCCCAGGAGAAGACAACGTACTATTGTGCATCACTTTTACATAGCTCAAAAGAAGTAACATTAAACAATATACTGTATAGGAAAACACTCGTTATGATAAAATAATTTTTAAAACTTATGAAAAACAAAAAAATAAACAAAATTCAGCATAGTTAATTGCTTCTAGGCAGCAGGAGGCATGAGGCGGCAAAGAGGCAGGAAACAAAACGTAGCTGCATCTGCAGTAGGAATGGTGATATTGTCATTCTTGAGTTGGGTGGTGAGTTCCTATGTATTTATTTTATTATTATGCTTTCTAACATATTTATATTATTTATATCTTTTATGTATCACATATTACATTTTAAAAGATATTAAAAACTAAGAAATAAATGGGAAGTGAGAAAGTGGGGAAAATGGGCTTTGGCTACTCTTCCAAGGTGACTGATCCCAGGGGAAGAAGCAGGGATGTGGTAGCACCAAGTAGATATATGCTTATGGCAGGACTTTTTAAATGAGAGGTCTCTATCCTGCTTATAAAATGATGGGCTAGACACAGTGGTCTGACCTGAGGTAATTCTGCCTCCCAGGGGGTATCTGACAGTGTCTGGAGACTGTTTGATTGTCACGACTCAGAGGGAGCATTCTACTGGAGTGTATTGGATAGAAGCCACGGATACAGCTAAACGTCCTACAATGGCACAGGACACCCTCTGCTCCAACCTAGACTTATTCCAAAAGTCAACAGTACTGAGGTTAAGAAACCCAGAGATAAAGCAGGAGAGATTAAAAATATAATAACAGGTAAATAATTGAAGGAGTAAGATCCAGGAAAGACAGGAGGAGAGCCTGGCCAAGAAGCAGAAACATCACATCTTCAGAGCCCGGACAGCACTGAGGCACCAACTCTCATTCTTAAGTCCACTTTTTTTAAACAGACTGTCTATGAAGTAGACCTTGTCTAACTCTGCTGTTGCTGAAAATAAATGCAGAATGTCTATGTGGAGTTTTATTGCTAATCATTCTGTGGAAATAGGCAAGAAAAGTATAAAATAACAAATACAGGTGGGGTGAAGTCACCTCAGAGCTAATGTAACTTACGTCTCAGAATTCCTTGCGATTACCCAGCCCTTTTGTAGCCCTGGGAGGGGCGTTAGCAATTTTGGAATTTAAGTTTGAATTGTATTTCCTGAAGTGGCCCAGCGAACTGTATATACTTCAGGCCCCACAAAACAAGGATTTACCCTTGAATGCAGCAAAGTTATTCAATTTAATAATTTGTATAGCTACTTTCCGTGACATCCTTGCTGGATGGAACCCTGAAGCTTCAACGGCCAGATACTATTCTATTTAGCTCCCTAAGATGCAGTTCATAAAAACTCATCACTCTCCAGGTTTCTTAGTCTTATATAGTCTTCACAGGTCATTTCCTCCATTTAAAGCAGTCTTTCTAGCATTAAAGGCCTCAGGGTACAATTAGGCCAAAACAATAAAGGATAGTAGGTTATTCAATTTACCCTACTCTAAAGCAGAATCACATTAAAGTGGGAGACTGCTAACTCCTGGCCTTAGTTCCACATAGGAAATGAGGGCTCAGGAAAACTGTTATGAGATTTTGTGTACATAAACTCATCTAGAAAGCATGTCATAAATGTGGATTTCAGGGACCCACTCCATGAGAGTTACAGGATCCAGATCCAAGGACAACAATTTAAGAACGACTTCCTTAATGCAAAGATTCTTAATCTTCTGGGTGTCGGATCCCTTGAAGGATCTTTCCATATTCACATACTTATAATTTTAATATGGAGATTTTATTAGTTTTCTATGGCTGCTATAACAAAATGTTACAGACTGGGCGGCTTACATAACAGAAATTTCTTTTCTCATAGTTCTGGAGGCTAGAAGTCCAAGTTCAAGGTGTTGGCACGTCTGGTTTCTTCTGAGGCCTCTCCTTGGCCTGCAGATGGCTGCCTTCTCACCGTGTCCTCACATGGCCTTCCCTCTATGGGCACACATCCCTGATGTCTCTTTAATGTATCCAAATTTCCTCTTTTTTATAAGAACACTAGTCAGACTGGATTAGGCCTACCCTAATTGCCTCATTTTAACTTAATCACATCTTTAAAGTCACATTCTCAGGTACTGGAAGTTAGGGCTTCAACATATGAATTGGGGGTTGGGGGAGGAAATCATCCCATAACAGAGACTATTCTATGGCCCCCATTCTAACCACCCCTAGCTTAGCTATTCCTTCAAAGAACTGGAGTGTGCAGATGATCTACCCGAGAGAAAAAGAAGGGGGCCATGTGGTGAACACCACAGTTAGAGGAGGAAAATGACCATCCATAAAAGGGAGAGGAAAATCCATTGAATTTGTCTAGAAAAAGGAGGTCATTGATGGTCTTAAAGATTTATGTGTGTATACCTGGAAAAGACGAAAACTCGAATTTGAAAAGATATATGCCCCCCCAATGTTCACATCAGCACTATTTACAATAGCCAAAACATGGAAACAACCTAAATGTCCATCAACAGATAAATGGATAAAGAAGACGTAGTATATACATACAATGGAATATTACTCATGAAATAATGTCATTTGTAGCAACATGGATGGACCTAGAGATTATTATACTAAGTGAAGTCAGACAGAGAAAGACAAATAGCATATGATATCGCTTATATGTGGAAACTAAAATATGACACAAATGAACTTATTTACAAAACAGAAATAGACTCACAGACATAGAAAACAAACTTATGGTTACCAGAGGCAAAAGCCAGTGGGGGGAGAGATAAATTAGGAGTTTGGGATTAGCAGATATAAACTACTATATATTAAGTTGATAAACAACAAAGTCCTACTGTATAGCAGAGGGAACTATATTCAATATCTTGTAATAACCTATAATGGAAAAGAATCTGAAAAAGAATATATATATGTATATACATATAAACATAACTGAATCACTTTGCTGTGCATCTGAAACATTGGATATCAACAATACTTCAATAAAAAAATCCCCAAAAATGATGTATGTGTGTGTGTATAATACAAATAATGTATATTTATGTTTTATATATATAAATACATATACAATTTTATAATATATATTTTAGATAGATATTGAGAGAGAGAGAGAGCAATCATCTCTTTTGAGAACTGTAGAGAAAATAAAATTAAGGATGATAGAAAAAAAAAAGGAAAGAGTTAAACATATTATGTGTCTCCACTTCATCCTGCAACTAAAATAGTAGCCAAAGGACATCATGCAAAAAGGACAAATAGAACTTGAGTGGAGATGCCAAAGAAATATTAGCAACATTTTGGAAGTTCTACAACATATGGACAAGTGTTGACTGGCTTTCCACACGAGAAAAGCTGAAAACTAAATGCCTGCAAGGTGAAGGGAGCCAATAAACAAGCTGATTCATGAAAACGAACTTGAAAAATTATCAGGAATTAGAAGTCTAGGACTCCTCTGAAAATGGGAAAAGGGGTGGGTGTGGGTGAAATCAGGAGAAATCGTTCAACGTCTGTATAATAAACAGCAGGCCAGACAATTGAGAACAAAACTGCCTTATAGGAGTCCCAGAAAGAGAGTCAGGAGGAAAATGGAAAGAAGGGAAAACATCAAAGACACAATGAACATTTTCCAGAGCTGAAGGCCAAGGCTTTCCCCTGCAGAAGGCCCACTGTGTCTCAACACAGTGAATGAAAAACAGATCAACCCTTAAAGAAAATTTGAGAAAATGTTAAAACATAGAAGGGCATGAGGACAGGATTAGGGGAACAGGGTGGCAGGAAACAGCTTATAAATAAAATTTTGAAATTAGAATGGTATCGCACTTCTCTGCAGCTATACTCCAAGTCTGAAAACAATGGAACGCCATCCTCAAAATTCTAGAGCTAATGATTTTCATTCTAGAATTTTACATTCATCTACCAATTCTGTGTGGAGTCTGAATAATACTATATTTAAACATTAAAAAAAACCTCAAAATTTTACTTTGAATCTTTCTTCAGCAAGCTAATTGAAGGTGTGTTTCAGTAAAATGTCAGACTAAACTACGAAAGAATATCACACGACTGGGAGGTTGAGGGGATGCTCCAGCATGATGGTGAAGTTCAACTCTGGGCTGACAAGAGAATCAGGAAGGACGCATCTCGTTTAAAAACCAAAAACTGATTTGGAAAGCCATATGGTTTACAATATTGAGAGGAGTATAAGAACTCTGGTAGAAAGTTTGGTGAAAAATGAGTAAAAGTAATCTAAGCAAATGAAACAAAGAGAAAATATTTCATCTGGGGTGGCGGGAAGAAGTGTGATCCATTTTCCCAATTATAATAATGTAAATAGTTATTACTTAGCTAAAAGTTGTGGTACAGCTCTATTGGGAAGATGACCGGGCAGATGAGTAGGGGTTGCTGGTGAAATAGTGCAGATATTTTAGCTACGGTACTGCAAGAAAAGAAAGCTAAAATCCTCATCTTCCTTTACAGAAAGTCAACAGATACTATCTAAAATTAACGATACCGAGAAAGAACACTACACAAATGTTATTTAGACATACAGAGGTAAGAACCAGAAGAAATGAGAGTTTTACATGATTTCCTCTAGAGATGAGGAACTGTCAGGGATGAAGGTATGCTGCTTTTTATGATACATTTTTTAAAAATGACTTTAAAAAATATGGACACTGTACATTTCGACAAACATAAAAATAAATAAGTAAATTATAAAGAAAATGTATTATGTAATACATACATTTATGCCAAAAATATCCTATGGTCTATAAAAATTTCTGCATGTTTTATATAAGGTTGATATATCAATATTTCTGGAAACATATTAGCTCAATTCAACTCTATAAGCACAGAGTTATAAGAACCATTTTTCTTCTTACAGTTAATCTTTCTCAGAAAAGTTGGGTGCTCACCTATTTTAATATACTTTAATCCTTCAGGTTTAAAAAGCATCCACCTGAATTAGTGATCTTACTAACAGAAATATATGAGTTAGCTATACTGAGTTCACACATCGGTATTTCTTCAGGCTGGGATTTCTAGAGTAGTAAGTGCTAAAGGCACTTTAAATCAGCATATTCCAAACCCAGGTGTCAGGACACTGGGTGTGGTGACAAGGGCCATCAGGCAAGAGAAACGTCCAGTGCACCAATCAGAAGTCTTCTGGGGACACAGAGATCTGTGGTGTGCTAGAAAAGTTCATTCTCCATCATTTATAACTTTTTCTCAAAATGATTTTATTTTTAATGAATATTTTATTTATTTCAGTAATATTATCACTCAGAATGTTAAATGGCCAAGACAATGAAAGATCTAATCCAAGTAACACCCACGCAAGAAGATACCTCCCTTACTCCTTTTCTTTCTCTCCTGAAATATAGTTTGCTGTTTCCATACCTCTCTATAGTCACTGCTGATGTGTTCTAAGCTGAGGGAATACACAAGATCCTTGCCTCCCACGAAGAGTCTCTCTTGATATTCATCCAGCAGCATTGTCTGGAGATCAAGAAATCCAAAAGGGCTATGAAAGACTGACGTTCTGTTTAGATCCAAGAGCTCTGAAATGCAAAAGAAAATGTACACTAAACACAAGAGAAAATACAAATACCTTTATAACACTTTTCTCATGGCTCTATTTTCATACCTATTAATACTGTGCAATTAACATTCATTTTATCATAAATACAAAGTCTTTAAAATTTATTACTCAAAAAGATTAAAAATATATAGTGCATCAACAATACTTAGTTGTGTATTTGAAAGTTGCTAAGATGGTAGATCTTAAAAGTTCGAATCAACAGAAAAATATTCTAACTATGTCAGGTGATGGATATTAACTAAACTTATTGTGGTAATCATTTCTTGATATGTACATATATCAAATCAATGTCATAACCTTAAACTAATACAACATTATACATCAACTATAATTCAATAAAACTGGAAAAAAATTTTTAAATATTTGTTCAGTGTGTAAAAAAAATTATAATGGAAATAAGTTGTGATGTGCACAAACTAACATCTTTTATAAGTTTATTAAATGAAAAGCTTCGATTCAACTTAATAGGTAAGGTGAATATCCTATGTTTTTAAATACAGAAAGAATTATTTTTCACAAACTTTAATGTAAAGTGCTACACGGAAAAGTCATTCCATTATGACTTTTATATTTACTTTTCTATGTATAACAAAAATCCCAATTCTACAATAAATATTCCCAAAGCAAGTCCATTTAATTCCAGATGAACAACAACTCAGAAAAAATGTTTCCACTTGAAACTGGTTTTGAAAGTCACGTCCAAAATCAAATTGTCCAAGAATGGAAACTATCAGGGTTGTTAATGTGGTAGTATTCAGTACAGTGGGAATGACTGTTAAAACTGATGGGGATCTACTTTCTACCACTGTGATTCGGGCTGGTGTTTATGCATTCACCCCTACTTCAGAAATTACAAATTATTTGTTTTAGTTAACATACATTTAATTTTAGAAAGCCAGAATCTGGCAAACCTCTCATATGTGTGTATTTGTTTGTTGAAGCTATTTAATTGCATATGGCAGTTCACTACTTAAGGTTGGTAAATGATAATGTGAGAGCCTTTGAGGATGAGAAAGAATTAATACGAAACCCTGCATGCTGAAGATTTCTTAAAGAGGCTCCTTGGAAATACTGACAAGGTAGAAGATAACTTCATTTCCCAAAGGTCAGCTCCTAATGCATCTGACAAAGAAGGTGAAATACTGGTAACCAGAACACTCAAACCCAGACAGCAGTATGAAATATGACAAATCCATAGCACTCTGCCCACTCTTACACTGCCTGTTTCTGAGAAAAGAGAAATGGAGTATCTTTTCCCCTCTATTACGAATGTATTAACTTCTATTTCTCTACTCCGAAACTGTTGATGTCCAAAGTTTTGTGGAATGGGGCTAACTTTAAACCTTCAGTTAAAACAACCAATTTTGCTAACATCAAATTATTAAATTATTTTAAAGGTAAAACTTGTGATACTGAATCATTTGACCATTCACCTAAATAAAGAACTTAAAGTTTTGAGGGACAGATGGAAATAATAATAATGTGCTTTATTTAGGGAAGATGATAATAGGAATTTGAGAGATTAGGGGTTCTTGAATCCTGGAAGACAAATTTTTCCCACTCAGTAATTTTGTCAAGGTAGAATCACATTGTTTTCCTTCTTAACTAGGCATTCACAAACAGAGATGCGTATTTTAGGGATTCAATACCATAACAAAAATATAAATCAGAGCTCTCCACTGCCATTACACCTTGTCTTCACATGTAATCACTTATGGTTTTACATCAGGACTGCTAAGTGGAGTATTTTCCAGAAAAGCCTCCCCAGTTATTCTAGTATGTTGCTAAAATTCCTCAAGCATTATGCATGGTGAAATCATTATCTGAAAAGATTCAACTGTTCAAAGAATGGTTATACACTAGCTAGAATTAGCAGGTCTCTAAACTACAGACTTACCAAACACAGTAGTGTACAAAGCTTAGGAGAATAAGTTGGCTGGAAAATGAGAGAAAGCCATGAAAGGAATCAAACATGAGGGCGCTACCCTAAAGTGTTGCCACAGTGGAGTAGTCAGTGCCAATTTTTAAAAGTATGAATTGGAAAGAGAGGCAGCTCATCCAGTAAAGGAGGCACTCCATAAATGAATTCCATCTAGGGATGGAATGACCTTGCTTTTTCCCAATGAGTCATTAGGACCTCATTACCTCTGTATATACAAAGAGATATAGACATCAAAACTTCTACTTGTTTTTATGACTTGCCAACTTCTGCAATGCATACTATGCTTACTATAATTTTTATAGTCTAAAGGTCATCGCTCCTGTTTGTCAGTAATAGAGACTAACTACCGGCCCATCAGTCTTATTTTCTTCTAATCAAATTTTATTCTGACCCATCTTCCTATCTCTATGAAGAAGTCTATCCCATGCGACCACAAAGATGAACTCATGTTCTTGTGGAGATGTAGACTGGAAAATGCAAAGGGAAAAATTTCAACAAATGCAAATTTTTTAAATGTTCATTTCTTACAGCCTTTACATGTATCAATTTTTTTTCCACCACAGTAAACAACCACAGTGTAACCGTTTGAATTACCACTGTCCTTTACTTTACTTATGAAGAAACTCAGGTGCCCAGAGAATAAATGACTATCCTACAGCTATATACTATTACAATGAAAATTCACTCAAATTACAAAAAAAAAACAAAAATGAGAATCAAAGTACAACAGATGTGTATGCCATAATGAAACCAGGTTCTGGTCTTGGCTTTGCCATTAATTACCTGAGTAACTGTGAACAACCACTTAACCTCTTTAGATTGGTTTCCTCATGTCTTAATCACCCTTGTACACTCAAAATTATTAATTCTTTGACTAAATTGCATTTCTAAAATGGAGGTGATAAAACATTGTCAAAAAAAATAAACAAACCCAACCACAGATATTCTACGGCCTTTCAAAGTACAGTGCTGAATCTGTATTTTTTGGAATCTTAACAAATGGAGGGAGTGATCAATGAACAAGTCTACATATCCCACGACCCTTATTTAAGCTTGCCTAAAAGGAAGTAGTTAAAATATTCATTTATGACTTTTCATATATTTAAATGATTATAGGGTCAGGGAATACTTTTAGGTTATCAGGAATTTTGCAGCTAATTTATTTTGATTCATTCATATCACCTCAGAGGAAATTGCTGTCAAGATATGTTTGGATACATAAAATTGAATATGTACATGCCTTAGGCAGTAAGTTAAGAAATTTCATTTCACTTACGAAGACACTTCCTGGGATAATTCCTAACTTATTTTTCAAAAATATAGGATCCAATAAATAGACTGCAGTTTTCTTTAAACATGTTCCCAATATGAGAGCTGTGCATTGAATGTTTCTGCAACTCTCCACTTTGACCATCACCATCCAACAGAATAATGCCAACGACTGATTCCTAAGAAGTTCAGACTTTTCAGTGGAAATTTCAGAATCAAGGTACTAACCACTGTCTATGATTCTCCAACATCCTTGACTTTAAGTCAGGAAAGGTTAAAAGTACCCGTTATGTGTAAATATTTGTGTTTTAGACATATATCTGGAATAACAGACACAGAGGCATTCTAAAATAGAAACATTTTTTAAAGGTTGTGCATAGTTATGCTTTAATACTAACTCTAATTTTCTACTTTTATTTATTTATTTAACTTGCATCTTTCCAAAAAGGATCTGAGATGACTCATACAAATATATTCAGTTGAACAAACAAATATATTGCTAGGGGTGCTAAAATGAAGGGAAATAAAAAACAAAGAAAATAAGATGGGAACGCTGGAATAGATGCTATTAAGTGAAAGTTATTCTCTAATATCCTATACACTGTTAAAGTGAGTATCAAAATTGACCCCAGGCTTCTTAAAATTCAAATTAAAAGTCCCTATAATACAAGAGAAAAACTATATCAATTGCTTAACAGTACTGCTTGATGTGATGATCGATTTTAGGTCTCAACTTGACTAGATCAGGGTTGCCCAGATATTTGGCTAAACATCTCATTTAATCATGGGCACTTCCACGAGGTAGGACCTATAACTACCTCTGTTTTCTAATTGCAAAAAGAGAGTTTTTAAGAGATTCAGTGCACAGCTAAGGTTATTTGGTCATTGTTGGTGCCAAAATTTGAATAAGAGGTTGACTAGAGAGCTTTGCTATTAATGATCCATGTGAGATGGGGTGTTTATCACCACTGTATACTCACAGAGCTTAGTCACCCCCAATTCTGGTCCCCAGAGACAAAGAGCATCAAGATTGTTTGACTTGTTAAAAGCTTGTTCCTTATAAACAGTGACTCCGTAGCCTTATATAGAAAACTCCCTATAGAAGCAACTAAGAAAAGTCTAGTCTATTAAGGGATTATAATGTTTCTAAACTTGAATACATTTTTGCAGAACTTGATATTAATAATAAAGTAAAACGGAAGGTTTTCCCAATATTCAATAGCTGGGATTGATATAATTCAAAACAATTCAACAGCAAGAACATCAAGAGGAAAATTTAGGTTAATATCAAATTTTAATTACCTTTCATATGTATTTAAAAAGCTGTCTCAAATAACTACAGATGTGTTCATGTTGCTTTATTAATTGATGACATTTTCAGTTTTATACATCTTACTTTAAGAAAACTGAAATGTTTGTAGGTAACTTGTGATAGCGTTTCAAAATGAATTGAAAAATTTTTTGGTATATACTTAGGCAAACAAAACAAAACAAAAACCTCAAGCAGGAAGCTTCCCTCCTTCTTTACGAATATTTCCTCTTTTTAGTTTTAGAGCCAGCATTTTAAGTCATAATACTGGTCTTAGCACCAAATTATAGTCCGTGGACTTGGCGTATTTACCAAGCAATGGCTGACTTATTTATCCCTCTGCACTGCTGCAAGCTGCTTAGATGAAAGAATCAGAAAACATACAGGAAGAGGGGGACAAAGAAACTCTAATCTCAGGTAATCTCCAGAAAACACACTGCAAATAATGGACAGTGCTGACTCGGGTAAACGGAGGAAGCTCATCTTGAGTTCTTCCTACTCTAAAAATAACACGAATTACTTGGGGGAGGCAGTGGACAAAGAAACAAGACTAAACTGGGATGCACCAACTCAGGGTTCATCCGGAAATTTTCTCAAGAGGGAACTAATTATTATTGCTAAGCTGCCTGCTAATTATCAGCTGTCAATGAAGGCATACTCAGAGGATTTAGTCATTTCCTCTCATGGTCTTTCTTTTAAAACTGCAAGGGAAATAGTTTTAAAACTCACTGACATCAATATAATATAGAGACAGTTCCCCTCACTTTGTCAAAATATATTTAAATTCCACACATCCATGTACAAGGTGGGGGAGGACAGAGTACATATTTTTAAGTTCTCAAACAAAAAATAGATCTCCTAAGGATGGGTGTTTCCTTTTTTGAATGCATACTTCTACCAGTCACCTGCAAAGTAGTGACTTCCTGAGACCCAGGACTTTAAACTTTTTATTATTTTCCAAATCAATTCTTTTGCTCAATGTCTTAAAGTTAATTCAACAATAAAATATTGAATCACACACAAAGTCAGCATTATTAAAGAAAATGAAATGTAGAAATAAAGGTTAGAAATTTCTTCAACTTCTTAACAATTCCAAAGGAAAAGGTTTCTTACTGCATGCTTTGATGATTTTGACAGACCTGATCAATACTCACTAATGGCTTGTAATAACGTTGAAACAGAGTGGTAAAGAAATAAGCAATTAACTTTTTTTAAAGTGTAAACAGGGCTTCCTAATTGGTCTTTCCAGCAAGGGACTGTGGCCAGCCTTTCAGGCACCTTCTGAACTTTTAGATTTCTATCTTTCTTACAAGTCAAAGGTCCACAACAGGCATTGTGGTGTTCCAACTTTTAATCATAAACTGCTTCCAACAAAAGCAGAAAAAGTTCAAAAGTACACATGAATAGCCTAGGCATTAAACAGCCTTTTATTTCCTTGGTCAAGAAAAATAATAGTGTCAGAATTTTAATATTCCTTATGTTCCTATCTTACATAAATTATCATTATTCAGTATTATACACGATGTTCTGCCTTACAGGTCAATGAACTCGTGCACGCACACAAGGGCACCATGGGACAAAGGGTACACAGAATCACCGTCCATGCATGTACTCTATGTGTGTGAGTGCACATACTTAAATCATTGAACTGAACAAAATCATAGAATATAAAGTGCTACTCCATAAAAGTCAATGATTTAACAATTTTTGATTGCCTCCTAAATGTTTAATTACATTTTATTCCAGTGGAGACCAAAGGAGCAAGTCCTAAGTGAACAGCTTCCGAAGCTGAGCCTGAAGGCCAGAGGGACCCTGACCTGGGACCACCCTGTGTCCTTCATTCAACATTCCTTTGGGGCCTTGTAAACTAGGACATGTTATTCTAAATATAATGGAAAGGCCCTCAAAGGTTTTAAGAGCAAGTACATGACTGGATTTATTTTAAAAATACCAATTGGTTTTGATGGGCATAATTGCCAGCAGGGGGCAAAAGTTATATAAAAGGGATGGAGAAAAAAATATATATATATATATATTATAAGCAGGTGAGGAGAATGATAGTAGTAAAGCATGGTGCACTGTGAAGGCAGAGACCTGAAAGATTAAGTGGAAGAAAGCTAGGTATCAAATTTTACACAATACGGTAAAAGTCTTTTTTAAAATTTAAGCTGTTTAGGATTGGGATAACAGATTGTAATTCATTTTGATGAAACATTCAATGCATACTGAGATGCTCTGCATTAGGTACTAGATCTGGGGTTTCAGAGGGATACTAAAAATCAATGTAATTATGTAAAAATAACACAAATCAGATTTTTGCATTCTTCATTTTATTTCTGTAAATCAATTTTAGAGGTAAGTTTTTTCAGGCTTACATACTGGAAAGAATCAGGCAGGTTTACTTTTTTTTTTTTTAAGAAAATATTTTTTATGGTTCAGAACCAGAAAGAATATAAAGATTTAAAATGATAGATTCCCTTCCATCTGGCCTCACTCTCCCTGTACAGTTCTCACTCCCCCTGTACACTTCTCACTCCTTCACCCTGAAGGGTCAAACCCTGTCTACTTTCTTGAGTATTCCTCCAGAGTTTCTTACACCTACACAACAAATAAGGTAAATATATAGGTGTTTAATACTTTCCTAACTTTTTGTATATAAAAGGAATCATAATATAAGCTCTGTTGTTTACTTTGCTTTTCTTCACTTTATATACTTTAAAAGTCTTTCTGTACCAAAACTCAGAGAGGATACAGTTGCATAATATCCCACTTTATGAATCAGCTATTGGCAGGCACTGCATTCTTATAAATTTTTGCTATTAAAAACAGCACCACACATGATATCACTTATCTGTGGAATCTAAAAAAAAATGATATAAATGAACTTCTTTACAAAACAGAAAGACTCACAGACATAGAAAACAAATTTATGTTACCAAAGGGGAAAGGGGGTGGAGGAGGGATAAATTAGGAACTTGGGATTAGCAGATACAAGCTACTATATACAAAACATAAACAACAAGGACCTACTGTATAGCACAGGGAACTATATGCAATATCTTGTAATAACCTATAATAGAAAAGAATATGAAAAAGAATATATATATAAATGTATAACTGAATCGCTTTGCTGTACACCTGAAACTAATGCAACATGGTAAATTAACTACACTTCAATTTTAAAAAATGGTTTAAAAAACAGTGCTAACAATGTGTATACATGAATATATGCCAATTCATATATGTGAAAATATATTTGTAATATACATTCCACTTTTTAGAGTGGAGTTACTGGGCCTAAAGATACATGAGTTCGTAAATTTTTACAGATACTGCCAATGTGCCTCCATGGGAATTATATCAGTTTAATATTCTACTACTATATGTGAGAGTGACTGTCGCGCATCACCTAAGAGAACAGTATGTTATTAAAATTTAGGGTTTTTGCAGATCTGATTGTGGAAATACAAATTAATTTTCTTATTATGGATGAAGTTAAGCATCCTTTCCTATATCTCAGAGTACCTTATTGTCACTTTTTGTCATTTTTCTCTTTATGTCCATTGCCTATTTTTCCACAGGATTAAAGGTGCTTTGTCAACATCTGAATTTAAGAAATGTTTAAACTGTTAAGTTTTATGTTTTGTGACATCATGGTTGAGAGATGAAGGAGGCAAGGTTCTTAAATGTAGAAATTTGTGCTTCAACCATGTTAGAAACATATTTTTAATGTGTTATAGTTTTGCTTTAGTAAGTAGAGTTAATTCTTGATTATCCAGGGTAATTAACCAGTTTGTCATTAACAGTTCAACAAAAAAATGTTATAAATCAAGGAACATGCTCGGTCTCCCGGAGGCTGAACTGGGTGTCAACAAACTCCCAGGCACAGCTGTTCAGCTGGGGAGCCCTACGTGGGTCAGGAAAGGCGGAGCCTTGGCCACAGTGGAGGTGCCACCGTTGGGGCGGTGACAGTGGTTTTACAGCCAGAGGCCTTTATGAGATGTTTCCTCCTCCCTAAGGAGACTATGGTTGATCCAGACTTTTTCCTCATCCATCTTCCCTGCCTTCAGGGCCATGTTTTCCAACTGGCCTCTTCAGACTCCAATCCCCTTCAGACTTCCTCTGGATTTTTCCTATACCTCCATTTTTGAAGATCCCCATTGAATCCATTTTTACTCATTTGGTTTTGCTTTAACAATTATTTCCAGTCACTCATGATTCCCAAATCCACAACCCTTTCTCATACACAGATTAACTAGGAGTTATATTAAGAGGCATAATATTTTCTTAATAATTTATTCACTACTATAAAATATCAGAAATGTTGTGCTTAACATGCAGTTTCCCAAGGCCACTACTGTGGAGGTCAATTTTTACTTATAGTCAGGCTTTTATTGAACACTAGCCAATGAGAAAGCTTCTTTCACATGGAGGGGAAAAATGACTCACTCAAAACTGACCTTTCAACCCTACTCTTCTTAACTTGACTCTGTGTTGATTTCCGGACACTTGTTTACAAGAATTCCAAAATTCTAAGTAACAAGTAATCTACAAGATGTTTTAAATGTTCAGTCAGAGCAGAAGTTAACAAAGCCAAGAATATGTGTGAAATACCGTAATGATTTCTATACTGTTAGTCATTTAAAACTTATCGAGAGGAGGGGTATGAAAGGAAACATGTTCCTAGAAGTCCAACGAAGTGCTCTAAGCATTATCATAGTGTGCTATAGGTTTGATCATCATCTGAACTTCTTCCTTTCAAAATATTTTCATACAATCTATGAAATTATCTGTGATAATAAAGCTTTGATTTCATTTAGTTATTTGTTACTTATTTCTTAATGTGAGACGTATAAATAGCATTCATTTTACAGTAATATCTTAAAAGCCACTTTTTCTGGATTATATCATTTCACTATGGATTGGCTCTCATTTAATATTTAAAACTTGAATAATAAAACACAACTGTTCTATATATTTACACTGTATTCTGTCTTAGAATTGGATTTAAAATAAGCGAGCAACAGTACTTCATAATGCATTTCCTCTAACACACACTGAACAATCCTGACTCCTGTCACTCAAACTACACCCCACAAAAAACTGCTTTTTGTAAGATACTTTTGATTTTTGAACAAAGTTGGCTAAGGTATACACAACCCCTCCAGGTAATTAGCATAATTAGCTATTAAATTATAAATATATTTCAATATTATCTTGACCCAGAAGTGCTCTATGCCATAAAACGAATACATTTTATACAGGCTATATGTTTAATTGAAGTTAGGTCATGCTAAGAAGGTGACTAGGTCTATCAGCCACTTTTTCATTTTGTAGTTGATCATTTTAAATGTTAGACTAATATAACTTGCTAATACATAGCATAAATTTTATGGGCTTTTTCCCCCAGTTTTATTGAGATATAAGTGAAATGTAACATTGGGTTAGTTCAAGGTATGCAACATAACGATCTGATATAGGTATATAGTGAAATGATTATCACAATAAGTTTAGTTAATATCCATCATTTCACATAGTTATAATTTTTTTTCTTATGATGAGAATTTTTAAGATCTACTCTCTTATCAACTTGCAAATATACTGATACAATACGGTACTGTTAACTATAGACACCAGGCTCTACATTACATCTCCGTGACTTATTTATAACTGGAAGTTTGTACCTTTTGAACACATTCACCCATTTCCCCCACACGTAAATTTTTATGTTTTTGTTGAAATTCTGTACCTTTCTATAACAACTTTATTGATCATTGGTCTATAATGTTTTCTCTAATAAATACTCCATCACATAACAACAAACAAGCAAATTAACTAAAACTGGAATCGAATTTTTACTTCCTCATACACTGGTTCAAATATTTGATAACTGAAATTCTTCAAAGTAATATGATACTCAATTTCTTGCCTCCTATATTGACCCCCAAATCCATATTTATTTACTTGCCATCTTCTCCTGGACTCTAACAAACTAGTTTTTCCACTTGAGCAAATGAAGAATAACTCTTGATTTCTACCTACAAACCAACTCCTCTCTCAGGCTTCCACTCTCAATAAATGGTTCTTCGGATCTTGCCAAAAATCTAGGATTTGTCCTGATTCTCCTTTCCCTGAATGCCATACTATCGGTCCTCAACATCTCACTACAACTACTCAACTGGACCAGTGAAACGGCTTCCGATTTTCCTGCTTCTACTCTCCCCAACTCTCCGTTCCATCCAATTGGTTTAAAAAGAGTAGCCTTTAAAAATATTAACTGGGGGTGTCGGGGGAAGGACCTTCAAGATGGCAGAGGAGTAAGACGTGGAGATCACTTTCCTCCCCACAAATACATCAAAAATACATCTATATGTGGAACAACTCCTACAGAACACCTACTGAATGCTGGCAGAAGACCCCACACTTCCCAAAAGGCAAGAAACTCCCCACATACCTGGGTAGGGCAAAAGAAAAATGAAAAACCAGAGACAAAAGAATACAGACAGGACCTGCACCTCTGGGAGGGAACTGAGAAGGAAGAAAAGTTTCCACACACTAGGAAGTCCCTTCACTGGCGGAGACGGGGGGTCAAGGGGAAGCTTCAGAGCCACAGAGGAGGGTGCAGCAACAGGGGTGCAGAGGGCAAAGCGGAGAAATTCCCGCACAGAGGACCGGTGCCGACCAGCACTCACAAGCCTGAGAGGCTTGTCTGCTCACCCACCGGGGTGGGTGGGGGCTGGGAGCTGAGGCTCGGGCTTCTGAGGTCAGATCCCAGGGAGAGGACAGGGGTTGGCTGCATGAAGACTGCCTGAGAGGGTTAGTGCACCACAGCTAGCCAGGAGGGAGTCCGGAAAAAAGTCAGGACCTGTCAAAGAGGCAAGAGACCATTGTTTCGGGGTGTGTGAGGAGAAGGGATTCCTTCCCTGTGTGCCTACAGAAGGCAGAGCACAACCTAAGTGAGCTCCAGAGACAGGCATGAGCCACTGCTATCAGCTCAGACCCCAGAGACGGACATTAAACACTAATGCTGCTGCTGCAGCCACCAAGAATCCTGTGTGCAAGCGCAGGTCACTATCCACACCCCCCACCCTGGATAGCCTGTGCAGCCCGCCACTGCCAGGGTCCCGCGATCCAGGGACAACTTCCCCGGGAGAACACATGGCGTGCCTCAGGCTGTTGCAACATTACATTGGCCTCTGCCACTGCAGGCTTGCCCCGCATTCCAACTGTGACTACTGTACCTCTCCCTCCCCCCAAGCCTGAGTGAGCAAGAGCACCCTAATCAGCTGCTGCTTTAACCCCCTCTTATCTGGGTGGGGAACAGATTCCTGAGGGTGACCTACGTGCAGAGGCGGGGCCAAAACCAAACCTGAACCCCAGGACCTGTGTAAACAAAGAAGAGAACGGGAAATTTCTCCATGCACCCTCAGGAGCAGTGGACTAAATCCCCACAGTCAATGTGATGTACCCTGCATCTGTGGAATACATGAATAGACAATGAATCGTCCCAAAATTGAGGTGGTGGACTTTAGGAGCAACTGTAGGCTGGGGGTTTGCTGTCTACGACTGATTTGTTTCTCATTTTTATGTTTATCTTAGTTTACTTTTTAGTGCTTGTTATCCTTGCTGGATTTGTTTATTGGCTGGGTGGCTCTCTTTTTTTTTTTAATTTTAATAATTTAAAAAATACTTTTAATTTTTACTTTTTTTTTTTTCTTTCCCTTTTTCTCCCTTTTCTTCTGAGCCGTGTGGCTGACAGGGTCTTGGTGCTCTGGCATGGTGTCAGGCCTGAGCCTCTGAGGTGGGAGAGCCGAGTTCAGGACACTGGACCACCAGAGACCTCCTGGCCCCACGTAATATCAATCGGCGAGAGCTCTCACAGAGATCTCTGCCTCAACACTAAGACCCAGCTCCACCCAATGGCTAGCAAGCTCCAGTGATGGACGCCCCATGCCAAACAACTAGCAAGACAGGAACACAACCCCACCCATTAGCAGAGAGGTTGCCTAAAATCATAATAAGGTCACAGACACCACAAAGCACACCACCAGATGTGGTCCTGACCCCCAGAAAGACAAGATCCAGCCTCATCCACCAGAACACAGGCACCAGTCCCCTCCATCAGGAAGCCTACACAAGCCACTGAACCAACCTCACCCACTGGGGGAAGACACCAAAAAACAACGGGAACTATGAACCTACAGGCTGCAAAAAGGAAACCCCAAACACAGTAAGTTAAACAAAATGTGAAGACAGAGAAATATGCAGCAGATGAAGGAGCAAGGTAAAAACCCACCAGACCAAACAAATGAAGAGGAAATAGGTAGTCTACCTAAAAAAGAATTCAGAGTAATGACAGCAAAGATGATCCAAAATCTTGGAAAAAGAATGGAGAAAATACAAGAAACGTTTAACAAGGACCTAGGAGAACTAAAAAGCAAACAAACAATGATGAACAACACAATAAATGAAACCAAATATTCTCCAGAAGGAATTAATAGCAGAATAACTGAGGCAGAAGAACAGATAAGTGACCTGGAAGATAAAATAGTGGAAATAACTACCACAGAGCAAAATAAAAAGAATGAAAAGAGTTGAGGACACTCTCAGAGACCTCTGGGACAACATTAAATAGACCAACATTTGAATTATAGGGGTCCCAGAAGAAGAGGAGAAAAAGAAAGGGTTTGAGAAAATATTTGAAGAGATTATAGTTGAAAACTTCCCTAACATGGGAAAGGAAATCAAGTCCAGGAAGCACAGAGAGTCCCATACAGGATAAATCCAAGGAGAAACACGTCAAGACACATACTAATCAAACTACCAAAAATTAAATACGAAGAAAAAATATTAAAAGCAGCAAGGGAAAAGCAACAAATAACATACAAGGGAATCCCCATAAAGTTAACAGCTGATCTGTCAGCAAAACTCTGAAAGCCAGAAGGGAGTGGCAGGACATATTTAAAATGATGAAAGGGAAAAACCTACAACCAAGATTACCCTACCCAGCAAGGATCTCATTCAGATTCGAAGAAGAAATTAAAACCTTTACAGACAAGCAAAAGTTAAGAGAATTCAGCACCACCAAACCAGCTTTACAACAGGAACTTCTCTAGGAAGGAAACATAAGGGAAGAAAAAGACCTAAAGGAACTTTTAAAGGAACTTCTAAATGCTAAAGGAACTTCTCTAGGATGGAAACACAAGGGAAGAAAAAGACCTACAAAAAAAAACCCAAAACAATTAAGAAAATGGGAATAGGAACATACATATCAATAATTACCCTAAATGTAAATGGATTAAATGCTCCAACCAAAAGACATAGACTGGCTTAATAGATACAAAAACAAGACTCGTATATATGCTGTCTACAAGAGACCCACTTCAGATCTAGGGACACATACAGACTGAAAGTGAGGGGATGGAAAAAGATATTCCATGCAAATGGAGATCAAAAGAAAGTTGGAGTAGCAATTCTCATATCAAACAAAATAGACTTTAAAATAAAGACTATTACAAGAGACAAAGAAGGATACTACATAATGATCAAGGGATAGATCCAAGACGAAGATAAAACAATTGTAAATATTTATGTACCCAACATAGGAGCACCTCAATTCATAAGGCAAATGCTAACAGCCATAAAAGGGGAAATCAACAGTGACACAATAATAGTAGGGGACTTTGACATCTCACTTTCACCAATGGACAGATCATCTGAAATGAAAATAAATAAGGAAACAAAAGTTTTAATGACACATTAGACAAGACGAACTTAATTGATATTTACAGGACACTCCATCCAGAAACAACAGAATACACTTTCTTCTCAAGTACTCATGGAACTTTCTCCAGGATAGATCATATCTTGGGTCATAAATCAAGCCTTGGCAAATTTAAGAAAATTAAAATCGTATCAAGTATCTTTTCCAATCACAATGCTATGACACCAGATATCAATTACAGGAAAAAAAACTGTAAAAAATACAAACACATGGAGGCTAAACAATATGCTACTAAATAACCAAGAGATCACTGAAGAAATCAAAGAGGAAATCAAAAAATACGTAGAAACAAATGACAATAAAAACACGACCGCCAATAGGAATCTAGAGTCTGAACTCCTGAAACCACTTTTATTAAAGAAAATAGAAAATTCCTAAAAAAAAAAAAAAAAAGAAAGAAAGAAAGAAAGAAAACACGACCACCCAAACCCTATGGGATGCAGCAAAACCAGTTCTAAGAGGAAACTTTATAGCAATACAATCCTACCTCAAGAAACAAGAAAAATCTCAAATAAACAACCTAACCTTACACCTAAACCAATTAGAGAAAGAAGAACAAAAAAAAACCCCAAAGTTAGCAGAAGGAAAGAAATCATAAAGATCAGATCAGAAATAAATGAAAAAGAAATGAAGGAAACAATAGCAAAGATCAATAAAACTACAATCTTGTTCTTCGAGAAGATAAACAAAATTGATAAGCCATTAGCCAGACTCATAAAGAAAAAAAGGGAGAAGACTCAAATCAACAGAATTAGAGATGACAAAAGAGAAGTAACAACTGACACTGCAGAAATACAAAGGATCATGAGAGACTACCACAAGCAATTATATGCCAATAAAATGGACAGCAAGGAAGAAATGGACAAATTCTTAGAAAAGCACAACCTTCCAAGACTGAACCAGGGAGAAATAGAAAATATAAACAGACCAATCACAAGCACTGATATTGAAACTGTGATTAAAAATCTTCCAACAAACAAAAGTCCAGGACCAGATGGCTTCACAGGCGAATTTTATCAAACATTTAGAGAAGAGTTAACACCCATCCTTCTCGAACTCTTCCAAAATATAGTACAGGGAGGAACACTCCCAAACTCGTTCTACGAGGCCACCATCACCCTGATACCAAAACCAGACAAAGATGTCACAAAAATCTTTGTTCATCAGTGATATTGGCCTGAGGCCGATATCACTAATGAACATAGATGCAAAAATCCTCAACAAAATACTAGCGAACAGAATCCAACAACACATTAAAAGGATCATACACCGTGATCAAGTGCGGTTTATCTCAGGAATGCAAGGATTCTTCAATATACGCAAATCAATCAATGTGATACACCATATTAACAAACTGAAGGATAAAAACCATATAATCATCTCAATAGATGCAGAAAAAGCTTTCAACAAAATTCAACACTGATTTATGATAAAAACTCTCCAGAAAGTAGGCATAGAGGGAACCTACCTCAACATAATAAAGGCCATGTATGACACACCCACAGCCAACATCATTCTCAATGGTGAAACACTGAAACCATTTCCTCTAAGATCAGAAACAAGACAAGGTTGCCCACTCTCACCACTATTATTCAACATACTTATGGAAGTTTTAGCCATGGCAATCAGAGAAGAAAAAGAAATAAAAGGAATCCAAATAGGAAAAGAAGAAGTAAAACTGTCACTATTTGCAGATGACATGATACTGGACATAGAGAATCCTAAAGATGCCACCAGAAAACTACTAGAGCTAATCAATGAATTTGGTAAAGTTGCAGGATACAGCATTAATGCACAGAAATCTCTTGCATTCCTATACACTAATGACGAAAAATCTGAAAGAGAAATTAAAGAAACAATCCCATTCACCACTGCAACAAAAAGAATAAAATACCTAGGAATAAACCTACCTAAGGAGACAAAAGACCTGAATGCAGAAAACTATAAGACACTGATGAAAGAAATTAAAAATGATACAAACAGATGGAGAGATATACCACGTTCTTGGATTGGAAGAATCAACACTGTGAAAATGACTATACTACCCAAAGCAATCTACAGATTCAACGCAATCAGTATCAAACTACCAATAGCATTTTTCACAGAACTAGAGCAAAAAATTGCACAATTTGTACGGAAACACAAAAGACCCTGAATAGCCAAAGCAATCTTGAGAAAGAAAAACGGAGCTGGAGGAATCAGGCTCCCTGACTTCAGACGACACTACAAAGCTACAGTAATCAAGACGGTATGGTACTGGCACAAAAACAGAAATATAGATCAATGGAAGAGGATAAAAAGCCCAGAGATAAACCCACACACATATGGTCACCTTATCTTTGATAAAGGAGGCAAGAATATACCATGGAGAAAAGACAGCCTCTTCAATAAGTGGTGCTGGGAAAACTGGACAGCTACATGTAAAAGAATGAAATGAGAACACTTCCTATCACCATACACAAAAATAAACTCAAAATGGATTAAAGACCTAAATGTAAGACCGGACACTATAAAACTCTTAGAGGAAAACATAGGTAGAACACTCTATGACACAAATCACAGCAAGATCCTTTTTGACCCACCTCCTAGAGAAATGGAAATAAAAACAAAAATAAACAAAGAGGACATAATGAAACTTAAAAGCTTTTGCACACCAAAGGAAACCATAAACAAGACGAAAGGACAACACTCAGAAAGGGAGAAAATATTTGCAAGCAAAGCAACAGACAAAGAATTAATTTCCAAAATATACAAGCAGCTCATGCAGCTCAGTATCAGAAAAACAAACAACCCAATCCAAAAATAGGCAGAAGACCTAAATAGACATTTCTCCAAAGAAGACATACAGATTGCCAACAAACACATGAAAGGATGCTCAATATCACTAATCATTAGAGAAATGCAAATCAAAACTACAATGAGGTATCACCTCACACAGGTCAGAATGGCCATCATCAAAAACTCTACAAACAATAAATGCCGGAGAGGGTGTGGAGTAAAGGGAACCCTCCTGCACTGTTGGTGGGAATGTAAATTGATACAGCCACTATCGAAAACAGTACGGAGGTTCCTTAAAAAACTAAAAATAGAACTACCATATGACCCAGCAATCCCACTACTGGGCATATATACTGAGAAAACCGTAATTCAAAAAGAGTCATGTACCACAATGTTCAGTGCAGCACTATTTACAATAGCCAGGACATGGAAGCAACCTAAGTGTCCACTGACAGATGAATGGATAAAGAAGATGTGGCACATATATACAATGGACTATTACTCAGCCATAAAAAGAAACGAAATTGAGTTATCTGTAGTGAGGGGGATGGACCTAGAGTCTGTCATACAGAGTGAAGTAAGTCAGCAAGAGAAAAACAAATATATGTGCTAACACATATATATGGAATCTAAAAAAAGAAAATGGTTCTCATGAACCTAGGGGCACGACAGGAATAAAGATGCAGACGTAGAGAATGGACTTGAGGACATGGGGAGGGGGAAGGGTAAGCTGGGACGAAATGAGAGAGTGGCATGAACACAAATACACTACCAAATGTAAAATAGATAGCTAGTGGGAAGCAGCCGCATAGCACAGGGAGATCAGCACGGTGCTTTGTGTCCACCTAGAGGGGTGGGATAGGGAGGGTGGGAGGGAGGGAGACGCAAGAGGGAGGGGATATGGGGATGTATGTATGCATGTAGCTGATTCACTTTGTTATACAGCAGAAACTAACACAGCATTGTAAAGCAATTATACTCCAATAAAGATGTTAAAAAAAAATTAACTGGGTCATAATGTTCCTTCCTCTGCATAAAGCCCTCCAACTGTTTCTCAGTGTTCTCAGATTAAAATCCAAGTGTGGAGTGATCTATCAGTTGCCTACCTCACCCCAGATGTTGCTCCACTTTCTTCCTTGCTCACAAAGCTCCAGGGCACAGGTTTTAGACCTTTGCCGTGACTCTTCTTCCTGCCTCCTCCGTGCCTCCCTCTGACCTCCACAGTGCCAGCTCCTCCCTCCATTTGGACCTTGTCTCCGTGAAGTCTTCCCAGACTAAGGAATCCAGAGTTCCCACTTACACACTCCCAGCTGCATCACTCCCTTTTAGTATTTTAATATTGCATGAATGCTACTTGGTTTTGGCTTGTTTGTATTTTTCTTAACTTGTGTATTTTCTTCCTCCTCTGATGAGAAGCAAGTACCACGGGAGGCGTGACATTTTCCATCTTGGTCACTGTGATACCCCAGAGCCAAGGCCAGTGTTAGCCACCTGTTTAGTAAACACTCATAATGGTGTGTGAAATGAATCAATTTCTCTACATCTCAACTTCTTCAAGCGTAAAATGGGGATAACAACAAATCAGTAGAATTGCTCTAAGAATCAAATGACTCCTAGTACGTAATGGACAGTCGATATATATGGGTTTCTTTCTCCTTTCTTTGATGTTGATAAATTATTGGTGAAGGGTACTGAATGAAAACTTCTCCTATAGAAACAGGCCTTTCTTAATTATATTCTGCAAGTGGACATAGTTACTGTCTAGGCTTTTCATATAGGCTTAAAGTGAAATAGGAAATTTTCCAAGTACATGATTACTATGATCAGTGTAAACAGCTAGTCTGTGTTGTAAGTTAAAACCTTGTTTTCCTACTAACAGGAGTTTGGGATAGTTTTCTATTTCTTTTGTTAATCCACATCCATCTCTGCTTGCAGGAGAATATGTCCTTGGAAAATGTGCTTCATTTCTTTATCATCCATTTATTTATAAGCTTTATCTAAAATATATTATACTGAACTATTCTCCACTTAACCCCTCAAATTTCAATTCTAAGTAGCAGAACAGCAGGCAAACATTCCTTCAACATTGTTGCTACTACTATTAAACCTTAGATTTTTATGAGTTTTTCAGTATTTAATTTGGTAGTTGTTTTTATAAGAACAGAGTTGTCATTTCTAGACAGGTGCGTGGTTTGACATGGTGTTAAAGCATCACAGCTAAACACCCTCTACATTCTCCTCTTTTGACCTCTAGTAAAGATCTTTAGTCTCATCTTTATAAAAATAAAGCCTTCTCTCAACCCATATAATTTAATCCTATAAAACATTCCTCCTAAGAAAAAATGACTTCCAGATGTCCTGGGAGTTTGCAATCTGATCATCTGACACACTGAACATTTGCACCTTTAAAAATATATCGTTTCCAGACTGACATATTACCATAACGTAGTAACTACTGTGTAATTTAGATACTTTCTTAACATCGCATTTCCCTCATAGTGTCAATACTGATAGAATAATAACTGAATTTCAAATCCAGGCAGAATGAAGGGCAACTTTATAATCTTTTGATATCCCACGAATTAAATGGAAATTGAATCTACTCATCCACATGATAATGACAAGGAAAATACTATCACTGGTAGATGTGTATCTGATGTAGGAATGAGGCTGTGTGTCATGTGCCATCATCTGATAGTTCTGGAAATGCAGGACAACCACTAAAAGCTCATCTGCTCTTAAATTACATGCCTCAATTACTGTAGCTGCTGCCATGTGAACCGGAGGAAGCCCCTTAATAGGTAATAGGCCCCCTGGGTAGGTGGGTTGTCTTCAGATGTGGCCAAGAGAAAAGTGAAGAGAGAAGACAAACCCATGCTATGTGTACAATTCACTGATGACTTTCTTTCACAAGAAGTCGCCTTAGTGACTAAGCTGCTAACAAATTCTTCCTCTGTTTTCCTTTCCTGGCAATCGTCAATAAGCATTGATTCACTTCCCAGAAAACCCTGTTGTTTATAACCTGTCACAAGGCAAATAGTACCTAAAAAGACCACCCGTGTTCTCTCTGGAAACTTTGAAGGAAGGGAAATGCACATTCACAGAAAGGCTCTTGTGTGGTAGGTACTGTGTGAAATATCCACTTTGCATCATTTCATTTGCCCTTCACACCACTGCAACAATGAACGGATAATGCTTCCCATTTTACAGATTAGGAAACAGAAGCTCACAGAGAAACTTAAAAACTTCCTAAGGCCACACATCATGTGAATGCCAGTATCTCTGGATCTAGTATATTATTTTGCTTATTTTGTATATTTGATCATAAAAAAAGAATTTGTATAATTATATAGTTTCTTCACAGACTCAGATTAGTCATAGGTTGTCAGTGAGGTACATCTCTGAAGAGTTACAGGTGTTTCCCATATTTCATGCATTTATCAAATAACATTTATCCATAATAAATAGCCATAGACAACTTTGGAGGCTGACAATGTTTCAGCCTGTACTTCAGCCTTTTCTCATAATTCGCCTCACTCATCCTAAAGGCGATTTCATGGCAGCCATGTTTATGTTACATAATCCGATCACAACAAACAGAAAAAAAGGGGACCCAGAGGGTCAGACAATACAGAGATCAGAAGTAAATAAAACGAAAACATATACCTCTTAACTTCAAATCGGTTAGAGGAGATAATGTTCTGAAAAATAAAAATTATTTGAGAAAAATAAATCAAGACATCGTTCCCAACTTTACCATTGAATATACCATTTACAGGAGATTAAATTCCCCACTTGCAGGATGAGGAGTGAATGGGATCATTACTAAGGTTCCTTCTAGCTTCGCAAACTATATCACATCATGAACTATATTGTCTCCAGTTGGGGAAAACATAAACTAGAAGTGTCCAAAGGATGCTCTCTAGAATTTTTTAATTTGTCAGCTTTTGCAAACCATGAGAACTGCGGAATTAATTCTAGCTGTATGGAAAGACAAGAATTAATGCTAAAGATACAATTTCATATCTGTTGAGTTCTTGTGTCCAAAAAGGCATATCACTATGGGTAAAAAAAAAACAAAAAAAAACAACCAACAAATTTATTGTTATTGATCTGTCTCCTATAATTTTTAATAGGCTTCAAATATAAGGGGGAAGCAATCAATCACATATAGTCTAGCTTCATACTGGTATAACACACTTATTACGAAAATGAGATAACATGAATTCACGTTAAAATTAGAAGAACTAAAAGTTGTGACAAAACCTTTATAAATTATAATGTAATCACTTAAGCCAAAACCTTATTACTCAGGAAACAAGTAACTTGGCAAATGTGAACATCTTCCCACATGCTAAGAGCAAGAGAATAGATGATAAATAAGAAAAAGCATGGAAAGCTTGGAAGACATTTTTATGGGATAAATTAAAATGTCTTTCATAGAACTCATTGGAGAAACTTCAAAGTATAAAATTAGCTCTAGACAAGCAATTTATTAGTAGAGCAAGTTGAAAGAATGAAACCTAAGTTCTGCCATGAAACTCAAGATTAGGTCCTTATTCTATATTTTATGATAGGACTGCCAATCATCTCCTTTGAGAATCAACTGAATTTCTGAAAATATCATTCCTGCCAGCTGGAGGCAAGAGTAAAATGCATTAACATGCAGCTGCCCTATCCCCAGGCCCCAACTTTATCAGAACAGAGGCGTGTACCCACGTAACTGGCCATCCATCATCAAGTCAAATATGATTTTACATGTACTTGGATCCTTCTGGCAAGGTCACTGCCCCTATCTGGGAAAAAAAATTCCACATAAAATTGGGAACAGGAGGTCAATTTTCTTTTCCTGCCATGACCAAGCAGAGATAGCCTCTGCCACTGGAAGGGAGCAAATGCATTAACCTCCCTTATTGGCGGACACCCTTCAAAGTGATGATGCAGTTTTTTAGAATGCTTGTGGTTAGTGACTGCTAGGATTTATCACCTTAAAACAGAACTCTCTGTGTATGTGTATGAAAGAGAAAGAGGACAATTGAAGAATATGAAGGTAGTTGTGGGGAGGTGGCAAGCAGAGGCAAGCAGGAGGTGTAAAAGCTTCCCCTTCACCATTTCCTCTCACTGAGTGCAACAGGGGAAAGAGAAAAAGAAAAATGGTAATTAACACTGATGTAAATAACATCAAGAGGTGATCATTTTCGTTACAGTTCATATTGCTAAAAATAACATAAATTAATAGATATGATATTGAGGTGTTTAAAGCTATCAAGTCCCAGCCTGCTTTTGTAGAACTTACCAATTCCAGCTCTCAAAGAGCCTCTTGATTTTCCACGTAAGAAATAAAAACATATACACTCTACTTAAATTATTAATGCTTTCCAGTTGCTAAAACAGTTATAGTGAAAACATTAAAGAACATTAAAAAATTAACTAAGTGAATAACTGGTAACAGAATTTTCTTTGGCAAAGGCAAGATTATCAACAGAGGCTGTAACTCCTGTAACATCAATTGCATCATTTAAAATTCTGTGGTTACTTCATTCGTGTCTTTAATATTCATTGATAAAGCATAGTACATATGACATCTACGGTATTTTGTGATAATACATTATCTGGAGTAAATTAAATTTTGAAGGCAATCAATTAGCACACTTTCTTTAGCAAATAAAGTGTTTTTAGTGCTTCAGTGGCAAATTACCTTCGGTAAAATAATAATTCATTTCTAATGTAACTGTCTACTTACTTATATGACCAAGGAGACATCATATATGGAACCAAAAGGACAAAAAAATTTTTTTGAATGGGTAATAGTAAGTTCTCTGAACTTACTGTGAACAGAAGCTTAATGTTTTCCAGAAGGGTTAATCTAATGAGCAAAACTGCCCAAGTGGTATAATTTGAAAAGGGGTAATGAAGAGGGCCCTTTGAGTCCAATTATTTAATCCTCCCCCAGTTGCTACTGTCATTAAAGTTTTACAACTTTAATATTTGTGGCTTTCAAGAGACCTTATTAAAATTTTGGAACCTCTGGGAGGGATTATACCTTAAACCTTTATCAACTAGTAACTTAGCTTTGTCTGAACACTTGAACGGGGTTGAGCATGAATACACCATTAAATGAACCTAGAGAAGGGGTGTTTTTCGTGTGGGAAAAAGGGATGATATTACGTTAGGGTGCGTAGGGGCAGTGGGGGTGTGGAGGTTGACACTACTCCTAGTGTCGCCCTAACGGGCCAGCTCTCCAGGTCCAGGCACACAGCTTGCTATGTGGCCAAAACAGGGAGTCCAGAATGAACGAAATTGTTCACTTTTGGCTTAGTTTTCTGGAGGCAAGCAGACATACTCCATGACACATGAGGGTATGTCTGAACAGTGTCACCAAAGTCTAAGCAATTTGGTCAAAATTTACTTTGGCACCCATCAACCTGACAGAAAAATGTTATTTTTATGGTAAATTCAGGGCTCAGTGTCGGGGGGTGGTTTCTTCATGCTGATTTTGATTCTGTTTCTGCTTCTTGGTTGCACCCTGGAATCCCCTGGAAGCTCTAAAAAAAAGTCTGATGCCTGGGTCCCTCCCCAAGAGAGGGTTGTGTATTCAGTCTGGCATTGGTATGTTTTTAAAATCTCCCCAGGTAATTCTACTATAACATAAAAACTGAGAAACTCTGCTGTAGAATGATTCTGCTGAAGCTCAGCTGTTAGACAAGATGCAAATATCATATGCACATAATCACAGGTTTTACAATCTTGGGGGGGGTCAGTTACAAAGAACTGCCAAGAGGCCAAATTTACCAAACTGTTGCAGTCATTATCCAATCATGTCAATAACAGGAGGAAACTAAAACTAATCACTGCTTGACATTATACACAAGACCAAGAAGGGGTGAGGAAAAAACCTTACTTGAATATTGTATCAACATATTAATGCTGGAAGCAAATGCTGGCTGTTCCTAGGTGTGTCTGTACATATTTCATGGTGTGATTAGTTGACACTTAGTAGTATGCCCTTCATCTGTACCATAAGACATGTGATGAATCTATTTTGTACAATGTTCAGATAATTATATTTAAGATATCGCATATTTTGAACAATAGCTAGCCCTGAATATTTGAACTGGAAGAAAGTATTAAAAGATGGTGCTTCATCACTCAGATTTGTCACAAAAGGGGAATAAACTCAAAAATAAATGTCTTTGTTGAGTTCTACAGGTTTGATTTTGAAAGGAGCAACTTTCAACTCCCAGATTTCTTAATAAACTCTATGTGTCTCTTGTCATCTGTAACGTTTGTAAGGCACTGAGGTAAGAAACTGAGCTAGTATAAAAGACTTCAGGCCCTGTCTAACTCAGGCACTGCAAAGATGTGGTGGGACATTTTACGAAGTGTTCGTCAATATTAGAGGTAAACTCTTTTCTTTGGGTTAGGCTTAAACGTGTTTATTTTATAGTGAGAAATAAAGCAGACACTTTAGGACACCAAGATACAGAGACCTGTCAAAGGCTTCTAACGTCGTATTCTCTACAGAAAAGGGTATGAAACAACACTCATGGTTACTCCTCATGTCTGAAGTTCTCTACTCAGTAGATGAGCATTTTTAAAAGGTTTGAGATGATCTAGTCCCTGCCCACCAGCAGCTGAATGCTTCTAAGGGGTAAGGATACAGGCCCATGAGATCTCCATTCATCTACTGAGGTTAGGGTCAAGGGGAAGGTCCCCGTCTGTTCTCTAATAGCAACATTAAAACAAGAAAACATCGCACGTTCTAGTTGTGGCAACACATGAAAAGTATTTTCTGAGGAAGGAGCATACTATGTCAGTGTTACCTCAGTACAGGAGATAAAGGTCATGATTTGCTAACTTCATTTCTTAACCTCAAAGAAATGAATATATATTTATGTATCTATACAAATATATATATATATATATATATATGTATATATAAAACTAGAAGGTGAATGCTAGAAACTGTTTAGGCCCACAACAGTAAATCTGTCCAAAAATCTCCTAGGACTAACATTTTCACTCACTTAATTCCCACGGTTAATTTAACCGAAGTGATCATCCAAGTGGCTGATTTCTTTCACCCTCCCCAATCCATACTTATACTGCCCCCTCGAAACTGTGGGCTTGGAGGAAGCAAACACACTTCCTGGACAAAAAAAGGAAGAGTCTTTGGACAGGGATATATAATTAGAAGATCTCTCAGGCTGGCAACCCTGAAGAAGCTGTATGAACACTGTGAAATTACTTACGGCTGAAGCGTTTGATCTGAGTCTCCATTTATAAGGACTCACACACTAGAGAACTCTTGAAATACAGGCTATGGATTAGTTGCATTCATTTTACTGTGTACATAAACACTGGATAAGACGAGGCAAAGGGATAGGCATTACATTCAAAAAGGCATTACATTTTGTTCTGATACTCTGCAAGTTCTCAAGAAAGGAAACAGGAAAAAAATATCAGATAATTATTTTTAGAGATATTTGTATTTAATATTAATTTGAGCTTATTAAGAATACAAAATATATGTCACGTTTCTTTAAAACTGCAAATTATTTTGCTATTATAAAACTTAGTTTTATTAAATAGTGTTTGAAATCAGTAATTTATCATCTAAGGTTTGAATGTACATGGAAATGTGCTGAAAAGGAAGTGGAGCCATACAAAGGCAACTGTACTAAATTAAGTAAATAAGGTATTTTAAATATCTTAACACAAGCTATTTCTGTACTCTGAATATGACAATGTGATGTAAATTATACCTGCTTTTTAATTTTGGTGTAATATAGAAAGAAATATAATATGATGCATTAATGCTGTCAATATAATTTTTAAACTTCATTTAACACATAAAAATAAAAATGATCCTAATTCAAAGCTTCACCACTAATGGAAAGAATTCTACTCAGCTTCTTACATAAAGACTAAAGCTAGAATAGAGGCTAAAACTATTCAGATGCTTTGAAATAGGGATAGTGAGGAATTTATATTTTTTAAATAGCAAAGGGAGGGCGCACATCAATTATAATACGAAAGTCTCTATTTATCAGAGTATTTGTTTTAATGAACTGCCATTCATATTTGGTTGTTCTGGTTCTTTGTTTTTGGAGTTAAGCCCCATGCCCACTCATTTCCAATTAGTTAGCTGTGTCCTCCCTGGTAATAGGTGGTTACCACATCACAGCTTTCTAGTTTTCAGACTCAATTAAAACAGTGATAGTGAGTCTTGGCTCAAAATCAAGGCTGTAACCCCTGCAACCATCACATCTCCTTTAATCTTCCACAGCTCTGTTCCCTGACAAATTCCCTGGACAGAATAATTATCCCTTTCCACAACACTTCCAAACGCTCTGCACAGAGTTCCCAGGAGAACCAGCACAGAGATGCCATAAATGTTTTAAGTTAGAAGGAAAAAAGGTACACATTTTTTTCAAAACAGATTAGTTCTTACAATGATTGCTCAATGCTGATTGCACAAACACATTCTAAAATCCTATAAATTTAATTATATCATTTATAGAGAAGGAGAACTTGCCACAGGATTAAAAGTCTATAAGACCACATTTAGGCTAGCTTTTCTCGTTAATGGCAAAGCTATCACCGGCTCTTCTTTTAAAAATACACACATACATACACTTTTATACTACAAGAGAAATGATTTAGCTGGGTGACTCTGGTATACACTTTTGGGAAAACAATACACATTGTGTTCTTAAAACTCATAAAATTAGGTTTTGAAATATCATTAACCAATTACATATGTTTCAAATGAGTTCCATACTATTTTGATCAAGCTGTCAAAATCTCCTGAAAATTTTTTGTATAAATGTACCAAGGGTTCAAAAACAGGATTTAACAAGTTTCTACTATCTACCTCTATAACTTTCTTCGTAAAGATTTTGTTTTCTTAAAAATGAAGAAAAAGAACAAAAACTTTATTTATTGTCCAATGTAACTACAACCAAACTTGACTTTAAATATCAAGCATACATTTTACTGGCTGATGGAATATCATGATTAATGCACAATCTAGGTTCTATTTCCCTCTTTAATTGGAAACTACCCAGCCACAATAGGAGAAAAACATTCCTATTCTTTTCCTGAAGAGGAAAAAAGATTAATGAAGTAAAGTTAGATTAACACGGTCATCATTAGCTAGACATTCTGTAACAAATTGTGAATAATTAAATGGAAATATGCTGCTTTCACCTGCATTTATCAAGATTTTTTTTAAAGAAACAGTAAAGTTAGGAAGAGGGACAGGGAAAAATTGAATCTTATCTTGGGTAATGATTTAATATCATATTTACTTAGATGCTTCACCTGCCTACAAGCACACACTTTTCTCCTATAGATGCGTATACACGGTAAGCAAAAACTGAAGAAAAGTGATTTTTCCCACATAAGATTTTCTCTACCACTCCACTCCCCACCCCTTACCACCCCCCCACCCCCCCCCCCAACCCCCGCCACCGTTGCTAGCAGAAGCCTGACTAATTGAAATGTGCTTTGTCCTTGCCAGGACAAATACGAGATTAAATTAAACTAAGCAACAGCCTTGGTCAGATGGGAGACTGGGAAACAATGAGTTTGCACCAGCCTCCCCTCACCCAGGACCTCCTCCCCCTCTTCCTGCCTCATCTTCTTTTCCTTCTCTCTACTCCAGGCAGGGGGCAGAGGCCTCTCAGGCAACCTCCTGCCCTGCAGGTGTTTTACTTTGTGTCTACGTACTTTTTAAGCTCAATAAAGGGCTTTGCTTATGAAAAGAAGAGCTGCCCTGAATTGCAAGCAAATGTTGTTACAAAGTATTTGGGACCTTGAGCACGAGCTGTTGTTCTGTATTAAGGATGATCTGAAATATGAGGACAAATTATCAAGAAAACTAGCAGAAAGTGATTCTGCTTTCCTTAACCTACTGCCTCCTCAGCCATCCTCCCTGTACTGCTTGGAAGAGGGGAGAGTTTGAGATATTCGTAATGTGCATCATCCGCCCATCACAAAGTACTTCTGGAAGCACAAGCTTTGCCTGTACCATGATTGTTAATCCATCCGCTTCATGCTTAGAGTTTACTACAGAAACACTTATCACCAGAAATAGTTAGTACCTCTAGGAAAGACTGGTCACCTGAGCAATGGCAAGACCCCTGGACTATTAAAAAAAAATTGGATTTGATATATTTTTTTTCCCAAATACTGAGTTTTTATATAGTTGTCAGTGATTCTCTGATCATTAAATTGATATTTTAGATAACATATCACAATCAACCATAAATTAATCTTCTTCCATGTCAATGTAATTTTACTCATTAAGTATTCTTATGCATAGTACTAATTTCTGGGTATACAGATGCGTGAAACTGTCATGGGCCCTGGCTTCACAGTTTCCCTCCTAACAAAACATATTTTCTCCATTAAAGAGAAAATATTTTCTCTCTAAACAGGCATTTAGACAATTATAGTAATTTTTAAATATTATTTGACAGAGATACAAAGTATGTAAAGATATTTTGTTCTACTTTTTTCAACATTCATTGTACTTGGGAAAAATTCCTAGCAAGGCTAAATTATTTAGGGAAAAAAATATATTTACATTATAAATAAAGATACTTGAAATCTTTCAGAATATAAAAAATAATCAGCAAATCTTAACACGAAGAGGATTTTCTTGATTCTGACATTGTTGAGATAGTATTTGCTTGAGTAGACGCAATAATTTATGAATTACATAAATTCTTAGAACAGACAGAATACATCATAGCCATTAAATCCAATGTATTCTGATATT
Source organism: Balaenoptera acutorostrata (assembly GCF_949987535.1). NCBI lineage: Eukaryota > Metazoa > Chordata > Mammalia > Artiodactyla > Balaenopteridae > Balaenoptera > Balaenoptera acutorostrata. Next base: position 81,884,225 of record NC_080070.1, on the reverse strand, counting down.
TCATCACCTAATTTTAGTTTTCAATATCACTGAACACAAGTGGTGTGTCTAAGCAATAGCAGGGAATTTATATTTTCTTCACCTGCCACACTGTTTTTAACTATCACACAAGTCAGACATGCTTGAGAGAGTCTGAATTTTAACTACCTTCCAGTTCACTACAATAATAAATTTTAGCAATAAAAGTAAGAATGTACAATCATAGGCATCATGTATGCATGTCAAGTATATAGAGCATACAGCATATAGTACAGAGTATAAGGGGAATTTGTGACTGTCAGAATACTGCATCCATTCCATACAAAGTTTTACTTCCTGGAATACAACTTTAAACTCAATGCACTCTTGTCAGTATCAAAATGAACGAAACACCACACATCATTAGTGTTCCTACAACAGACTGACCCTATTCCTTTCAGGGTCTACAAGTGCATACATTTAAGTTGAACATCTGCATTGACAAGGAAGGACTTCCGCAATGGCCCTGATGCTCCAAATCATGTGTTTTGGCAGCTGCCTTATGCTAGACAGAGCGTGAAAGACTGCTCCGTGGCCTTTACACACTCTGTGCTCTAAATAACAAGTTGGCTTTGTAGAGGCGGAGGAAAAGCGAGCAATGAAGCACTGTCACCTTCAGAGCTCATTCTAAATACATCGACTTTATTTACCCCAAAGTTCAGAAGAAGAAAAACTATTCGCATTTTGTTATTTAATTGTAATTATACTCCAGGAAATGCTGCTTTTGCTATACTCCCTCCAACCAGGGATACATAAAAAATACTAATTCACCATTATCTCTGAAAAATACTAACTTCACCATGATCACCAAACCCACTTCTAAGGAGACAGAATATTTTTCTTGACTAGCTATTCCCTTGCCTTACCATGAAGAATGGAGCGAGGGTTAGGGAAAAGGAGAGTAGAAGCTTAGAGTAGCAAAATTATATAAACAGAGGGAGGAAAAAGTAAAGTAGGGGATGAGGAAAAGAGAATCAACATATAAGTTAAAAAAAACACCTTTAGAGATCCAACTTTAGGTGCTGGCAACACACCCCATACACCTGTTATGCAATGGAAAATGAGATTTTTCCAGTTTTTAACCACTATGGAGAGCTGAGGCAAAAGCAATTTGAAAGAGAACGGGCACAGGTAAATTTTTAGCAGGATCTGAGGTAAATGAGAATGTGTTTAGACAGAAGTAGTAAATGAGGACCATGGTGCAAGAAAATGGTTTGGGGATTCTGGGTGGAAAAAGTAATTACTAGAGTTAATTCCATTGGGAGCTTAGAAACCCCAAAGCTCTTGTTTCCATTAGAGGCACATAAAAGTATGGTGGGTTGTAAGGAGGAGACAATATACAGAAGGAATAAAAATTTGAACGGATGCACATGATGGCCTTGGTTTTCTTCATGAAAGGAAAAAAGTATGACATCAGTGAGTCAGGAATGGACTATAATCTCAATTTGAGATGTATTTCATGGGGAACAGAATGGACAAGATGCATACAGAAAATTGTCTATAAGGATTCAGTTGAAGTTGGAGAACATGAATAAACAATTGTGGGTTTTGCCAAATATATTCGTTAGCCCAGAAATAAGACATAGCAGATGACCGAGCACTTATAACTCACAGGTAAGAAAAGGAAAAGGTACAAGGAAATCTGCAGTCACAGAAATACCAGTAGTTGAAACTGCAGATTGGAAAAAGGTAAGAGGACACATAAACAGAAAAGAGACTCACAGATTGGAAAAGCTGTAGAGAAATCGCTTTTGGTTTCAGTCTGGCCTGAGTTCAAGTCTAAGCTCACCTTCTAACTAGTTATCTGATCTTAGACAGATCACTTATCTTCATTTTGTGTCAGTTTCCTCATTCAGGCAAAGAAGATAATAGCACTTACCTATGGAGTTATCATAAGGATAAAGTTAAATGATTTATGTAAAGCAGCAAAATAGGAGAATACAGTACTACGACCATTAATAAAAAGAGAGGATAACAGGAGATGTCAGTGAATGCCAGTGGTCATGCTTCCCTGTCCTTCTCCACTTCTTCCTTTCCTCAGTGATGCCCAGAGATCCTGGCATAGCCCTCCCTTACAGGCAAGCTCCTCACTTCTCCTTTTTATTACATCACAACCCCTGAATTTAGCCATTGTTTCCACCAGGGCCAATAACCCTGCTTTACAGCATAATGAAACTCCCCACTGCAGTTCTTTTTTCTTATAAATTTCTATCTTGCCTTGGCTTTCAGAATTATCAACTCAAATATATATTTCTCACTACACCTAGGGCAAACTTTCTAGAATCTGCCTAATGTCCTACAATGAAAATGGACATTTTTAAGCATGGCCTGGCCCTATTACCCCATCTTCATTCTCCAACACGCTCCCAGCATCTCCTCCCGCAGTAGATACGCTAAATCAGGTAACACGCCTAGAAGGCACCGCGTTTTTTCATGCCTCTGTGTCTTTTCGGTAGTCCTCATCGTCTTGCCTTCTTGGTAAAGTCCTTCAAGACTCATCCCAAACCCTAACATCATACCCCTCTCCTCAGAAGGGGGGACTCCTCTATGAATGTCACAGCTCTGAAACATATCTTCTCTTACAGTACTTATTACACTGAGTTTTAATCACGAATTTCCTTTGGACCCCACCAAACTATGAGAATCTTGGAAGCTTTATCTGATCGATTTCTGCATGGGTAGAGCCTGCATAAAGATGGTAACAACAGCTATTACATTGAAGGCCTACTACCATGTACCAGACACAAGTGATCTACAAAACCACCCTATGGGATATGTATCTTTCTTATCATTGCCATTCTATAGAAGAGGAAACCAAGGCATAGAGAGGTGAACTAATTTGCCCAAGGTCACAAATTTTAAGGTTTAGAACTGGGCCATGAAGCAGGCTGCTTGAGCTATCCAAGTCTCCTAAGCACTACACTGGCCAATCAATCCCAAAAGCTTGTTGAATAGTAGGTGCTCAATAAATATGTAAAAGATGAATAAACATGTAAGCTTTAGTTGAAGAAGGCTTAGAATAAAATCAGCCTTGATATTCATCTGGCATTGGCACTGCTAGTCTGTTAACTTCCTTCAGGCAATCTCCTGATCTCTCTATGTAGATAAAGCTCCAAAACCATTCTGCACCAGAGAGCTTGCATGCATTTGAATATTTATTGAGTGCCACTTACAACTCTTCTTTCAAGTGATGCCTGAGAGAGTACAGTTAGAAAATTACATTCATTAGGAGATGGGGGAATCTCAGGAACGGGCCTGGCCAGACAGCTGCTCCAAGCTCAGTTACCAAGCTCCTTCACCAATGAAAGGACCTTGGAGAGAATGTTTGGTAACAGAACCAAGGCTAGTTTTTTTGTTTTCTTTTCTTTTCTTTTCTTTCCTGTTTATATTTCCTTCTCTCTTAATCAGCCAGCACAAAAGTTCATCTGATTTCTCTGACACCTTCCATCACTGCCACTCTACCAGTCATAAATGAGAGGAATTGAGAAGTGTGGGCTCAGAGAGAGGCTGAGCAAAGTGTAAGGAACATGAGAACAAGTTCAAGGCTGGCTCTGCAGCAGGAAGGGGTAGCAAGCTCCTTGAGGAACAAAATCTACCTCTCTACTGCATTGCTAACCTCTATTTCATTTAAGAAAAAGACACAAATTTAGCATTTCCAATTCAAATACTGTTTAGGGGATAGATAGGATAGTAGTTATTGTTGAGTCCATTTAAAGACATAGCCACTCAAAGATAACTTTAAGCCAAACTTAACCTTGTCTATCACAGCAAATTGGCAAGTTCAAGGTCTTTGTGACTGGCCATTTATAGACACCCGCCCTAGAGAAGAAGCTGGAGCGTTGCCAGGTCTTGCTGGCCAGCTCCCAAAAGCACCCTGTCTTGCTCTGCTGTGTGGGGCTGTAGGAGGACGGGGCCTTAGGTTGCGGGGTGAATGTGATGTCAGTCACATGGATCCTTGCTCTTCTGCAGCACGCCTGTAAACAGAAAGTTTTCACTGCAGTTAACAGATGCTTTGGTCCTGTTCTGGGAAGCACCTGGACCTTTTAAGGTATTTTAGGTGCTGTGTATAGATGGACAGAATGGCAGTGGAAGTTTTATAGAGACCTATGTAGCGTCCTTGCCAAGGAACATTTTCTTTTCACGTCCCAGTCTTTCCTGTAGTGCCTTGGAAACCAGTCTCTGCCAGGTGCAGGTTCTGACTTTCTAAACACAGAAAGAACACTTTTACCAAGACAAGCAGGCAACAGGGAGGTTCAGCCTGCAAAGGTCCGAGAGCAAATTTAGGCACAATTCCATCTTAAAGAGGCACAGTTTATAACAATGAACATATGAAAATTACCTATACGTGACTAAGAAAGTGCACTGTTTTTCACTAGCTAGGGAGAAGATGGTGATAAAAGGGGAAACATTCTCTCTGGAATTCTGTTTTTAGTTTTATTTTTCCCTGGAGAAAAGAAAACGAGTTTAAAGATAAGTACAGACATGTGGTACTGTATTAGTCTGCTCTAGCTGCTATAACAAAACACCGAAGATTTGGTGGCTTAAACAAGAGACATTTATTTCTCAACAGTTCTAGAGGCTGGGAACTACAAGATCGAGGTGCTGGTGAGGGCCCTCTTCCTGACTTTTAGACAGTAACCTTCTCGATGTGTCCTCACATGGCAGAGAGCAAGTGAGCTCTCTGGTGTCTCTCCTTTAAAGCACACTAATCCTATCATGGCCCCACCCTTATGACCTCACTTAACTTTAATTATATCCTTACGAGGTACAGTCACATTGGCGGTTAGGGCTTTAACGTATGAATTTGGTGTTGGGTGCAGGGGTACACAATTCAGCCTATATTAGGTACCTTTAAAAAAAAAACTAAGCCACATGTTATGTAATAGAGTAATGCTATGAGGACACTCAGCAAAGAGACAAGAATTATAAGTGTTCTATGAAAGTATTACAAAGATATTTATACAGAAGCATTATAAAGATGCACTACTCAGAAGTGTCACAGAGATATATCATGGTTGATTCGTGAGAAATTATAAATCAGGTTTCTCCTAAATTTCAATGCTATCTTAAGCAATAATTTTAGCCAAAGATACTTGTTAGTGTTCTACCTACATCCCCTCAAATCACTTTCTCCATTTTTTGTTTTTGTATGTTTCTCTAACTCAGTGGACTAACACCCTGTATTTGTGGCTGTCTTCAGATCACTGTCCTCAGCTACTGGAGCTGTTCTGCCAACACAATGGAGAACCAGAAGTGCCTCGGAATTCATTTCTTCAGTCAGCCATTGACCAATATGTGACAGATGCATGCATATGAAAGCCCAGGTCCCTTGCTTCAGTCGGGGCACCTCTAGGGGTTAATTTATAACCTAAATTTTCCCTGTGGGATCAGGCTGAAGTTACCCTTATTTGTCTCCCCTACTTCTTTGTCCAGATTCTCCCAACCTTACCAGTCTCCCCTGGGAGCACTTCCTTAATAAGCCCCTTGCACACCAATACTCAGGGTCATCTGGGGAATGCAACCTCAGACAGCACTTGAGATAACATCTATGACACTATCAAGAAGATACAATGGGGATAAACAGGAGATGTCAAATGTTAGCAGCTTTTATACTGACAACCTCCTAGCTGACTTTCCTTTAGCAATTCAAACTTAATCCCTCATTCTTTGGTTCACTGTCTCACCCAGGACTTTTTTTTTTTTTCCCTTTCACTTTTCTCAGCCTGTCTGAGACACATGGTTTCACCTTATTTCTTACTTTTTCCTAACACTCCTGTTATCCTTAATGAACCCCAAAGCACAGTTCTCAGGATTGATGGAAATCTAGTTGGGAAGGTGGGGAAGTGTCAGGCTCTGGTGTTTGATTGACTAGTAACAGAGAGACTTGAACAGCACAGGATAACTGCAATACCGGCATAAAGAGGGGATGAATCCAAGGAAACAGACAGGAGGCTGGCAGATGGCAGTGGCAGAAAGAGCTAGAGGGAGCGTGAGGGGGGGAATGAGCGTCCATGCCTCCTGTTCAGGGCAGGCACTGTGCACTCAGGGGTGGCTCTGCCTCTTCTTTATTAGCAGTGGTGTGCAGGACTCAGAGGCCTGACCGCCATCTTCCGGACTTCAACTTTTGGTGAGCTGGAGACTAAATAGTTTCTGCTTGTGTTTTTCACAGAGAAGAATGTTCCTAGGAGAGAACTGGTTTTCAGTTGAGGAGGAGAGAGGATGCAGGAAAGAGGTCAGTGAATGGAGGTGGGAGAGAATCATAGGGGTGGTACTTTAAAAAATGTTAACAAAATCCCTATGAATGGAGAAGCTCACTACAACGTGTTTCAACCCAACCAATCCATGGAAGCTCCATTCAGGAAAGTAATCAAACAACTCACTCCTGTCAAATTTCCTACCAGCTCTCCTGTCATGATCTTCTTTCCCTTTCAGTGGCATTTGTCCTGAGCCATTCTGCCATCTTGAACTCTGTCTACCCTTGGTTTTCCTGGTACTTTCTTAGATGTTCTTCACCCTCTCTGGGCAATCACTCTGTCTCCTTGGATTTTTCTTCTTCTTCAGTGTTCTCATAAACACTGATATCATTAAGGCCTTTCTCATCCTATGTCTTTTCTTCTTCTGTCCCTACATTACATCTATGATTTCAAAAGCATTTTTATCAAATTACAAGGAATAACATTGATGTATTTTTCTTTTTTAAGACTAAAAATTCCATTATGAGGGCAAATCCATGGGTAATCCTTACATCTCCATTGCCTGAGACCTAGAAGGTAACTAGTCACTGACTTTTGAGTAAATAAACAACATATAATCAAAAAATAATAATTCATACACTCTTCTTTTGAGAAAATGCTGTAAAATCTCATTTAAAAATCCCATAAAAGAGGAAAATTATATTTGCTTCATCATGAGTGAACTATGAAAACATTTTATTTTCTGTGTTAACTAAAATAATGTTACCCAATATTTTATAAATGACATAAACCAAGCAAACTGCCTTTGCACAAGTAGAACACAGCTTTGGAAAAAGTTACATTTTTGATTCCTACTTAGCTAGGTCTGACTTACATAACTTGCAGGAATAGCTTTCCTTCCCCCTTAACAGAGAAGTCATGTCAGTACAGAAATTTACAAAATCTCTCATGCACTTATTTTCTGTGAATCCACCTGAGGTACATTAAAGGAAGGGATATTCTCAAATCTTCCACAACAGAATGAAATACAAAGGCCAGAACTATCTCTAAGAAATCTGGACCTAAAGTTCCAAAAGCTGAGAAATGTCTGATATCTGTGAGTACTTAGTCAAAGGAAAAAAAAATTCCAAGTTGTTTCATTACTCACCAAGTTAGCACTTCTAGGAATGCAGGGAACACAATCTGTGCAGTGGCCATGCCGCATTCCTAGAAGCAGGTGGTGTGTTTTCTGAATTTATCCAGTCATTGTACATAACACAGAACTGCGACTTTTTATAGCTTGTCTTAGAACAAAGTTATTCCTAATAGGAATATATTTTCTTTCTTTTTGGTTTTCTTTTAATCATTGGATTTAATATTCTCTCTCTCTGATTCTTTTATCTGATTAATTTTCTACATGTGTATCACAAATCCAACCACCAACCCTCCAACAGTTGTCTTAGTTCTCTTTCAATACTACTCCATCAGATTCACTGCCCCGAAGAAATCTCTCTTGGACCCTTTGCCCAGAAGCCTCTTGGATTGGCTGCCCTCCCTTGGTGCACACACTCATTGTGAGATGACCCATCACGCTTATGCTGGGGATTTCTTTTACTCCTTCCTGATTTGAATCGCTTCTTTCTAGATCTAACCCTTTGTTGGTTTATTCTCCTGTTATGTGAGCATATCTTCAGTTTCTTAAGAAACAGTACATCAAGGTTAACTATTTGAGAACTTGCATGTCTAAAATGTATTCAACCTCCTATGTTAATTGATATTTTGGCTAGATACAGAATTTTACACTGGAAAGTATTCTCCTCTGAAATTTGAATGCATTTTTCTGTTGCATCCTGGATTTAAGGGTTGAAGCTATGAAGGACAAAGCATTTCTAATCTCTGAAAAGCATATAATCTGCTTATTTTCTCCAGAACCTCACAGAGTCTTCTATTTTTTTCCCAGTGGTCTAAAATGTTATGATGACCTGCTTTGGTATGAGTTTGTTTCCATCCATTGTACTGGACCCTCTCAATCTAGAAGTAATTTCTTTAAGTACTAAGAAATTTTCTTCAATGACTTTATTGATAACTTCTCTTGCACATTCCTCATTTTCTCTTTCTTCAATACTTATTTTTTGAGCTTCTGAGTTGCCCCCAAATTTTCTTATGTTGTCTCACTTTTTCCATCCATTTTCTCTTTTTTTCCTCTATGTCTAGGATATTTCCTTAACTTTAATTTTCAAAACTTCTTTTATGATTTTTATTCATCTCAGATTTTAAATTCAGGGAGCTGTTTTATTTTCTGTCCCTTTTAAAAATAGTATGTGATCCTGTTCCATGAATGCAATATCTTCTCTGATCTTCATGAAGATCTTTTATTTCTCTCAGCATAGGTTCTGTTCCCTCCAAGCTTCTTTGTTATCTTTTTTTTTTTTTTTTTTTTGGAACGCTACTTTTTGTTTTAGAAGCTTTCCTCAGCTGTCCAGTGGTCTTGAACTCTATGTTTACATTTAAGAGGGGGCTTAAGAATGGAGGCTCTAAGACATGAGTAGGCCTTGCCAATTGGAGACCTTTGCTATAGAGAGAGTTGGTAGATTGTCTCTTTGAGGAGGCCAAATAACAGTACGTTTCTTTAGACTGGTCATATTCTTCTACGAAGAATATTCCAATTGTGTTCCTGGAGGGCTGCCAGCAATCGAAAGCCTTAGGAGAAGGACAAGCAGTTTTCAATCAATAGTGGGCTGGAGCTGGTAAGAACTCAATCGGAAGGACTGATTATGTGCATTATCTTCCCTACTTTACATTCAGGGACATCATGTTGATAGCTTGAAATTGGGCATGATGGTGCTATTTACACCAGGGAAATCAGCAAATGCTACAAATCAAGTAGAGAGCTGGTTGTTGAAAATATACCAGCACACTGCTGGTCTTAATATTTAATATTTAGTCTTTCATCTGGTTCCACTGCTTTCAGTCTAGTCCTTCAGTTCAGAGATGCTCTGTTTTGCCTACTCCAAAGAAAACATTTCAATCTTCACAGAGATATGAGCGAGGAAGTGGCAGGGTTATACTGGATGAGACAGGAGATCTTGGGATTTAATGCTTATTAAACAGACTTCCAAAGTTTCGAATCCACTCTCATAGGTACTTGATGATTCCAATTCCTAAAACTTTGGGGGATTCTATGCAATAAATCAGGTTATTTCTCGACTGGGGCTTCTGTGGGCTTAGGATATGGTTCTCTTGGTTATGCCAAGTCAATTACACTCACCCATGTGCTATTCATTTTCCAAAATTAAGCTGCTATTGCTTTCTGTCCCCTTTTTTATGTAGTGGTTTGTGCCTTTAAAATCCTTTTATGGTACTTTTAGGAAGATGGAGGAGCTTATGAAAATATAGGTACATAATTTATCGATCTTCATCTGACTATTTTTTTAATTAAACATTCGGAGTTTAAGTATGACAGCTTCCAATGTGACCTTATTTGGAATTAAGGATTTTGCAGGTGTAGTCAAGGTAAGATTAGGTCATACTGGATTAGGGTGGCCTCTTATCCAATGACTAGTGTCCTTACAAGAGGAGAGAAATTTGGACACAGAGACACAGGGAAGAAGGTCATGTGACAGTAAAGGCGAAGAATGGAAGCCAAGGAATGCCAGCCAAGGAATGCCAAGGATTACTAGCAACCACCAGATGCGAGGAAGAGGAAACTAAGGATGCTTCCTTGGATGCTTTAGAGGGAGCATGGCTTTGCCAACACCTGGATTTTGGACTTCTAGCCTCAAGAATTGTGAGAGAATAAATTTCTGTCGTTTAAAGCCACTCAGTTTGTGGTACTTTGTTAAGGTAGCTCTAGAAAATTAACACAACCTCCAATGGTCTGCTTCCAAGGCTTTTGCTTTGCTCTTTCCTTGGAGTGAGCTGGCAAAGAGCGAAAAGGAAGACTAGGCAATCCGCACTCATATAACCTCTCCATCATTAGGCCCTGATCCTATGGAGGATACGATGCTTAGTTCCCTTCTTCTGCTTACATCGCCCAGTTACCTCAGGTATTCAAGAATCAATGTTATAACTAGTGCAAGGATCTCAGAAATATACTTTCAAATCTACCTGCGCTTAAACACTGAAAAGCTACATGTGGCAGACATAAAATAGCAGCCTTTTGGTTTAAATATTTCACCCTTGATATTTAGAAAGTTCAATCTTAGTTGGTAGCAAAGACCAGTAATTTCAATGATTTCTTGAGCTAAGACAGCATTTTTACTATATATACTTTTTCTCAGAATCAGACATATTATGAATATTTACACAACCCTTTCAATGAGTTTTTTTAAATTTTTTTACTTTTGGTCATTAGTGATGGGAGGGTACAAACTATATCATTTGTAGAAATTATTATAAAAACATTTACACGGTGATTATATCTAGAACCTAAGTTTTCTACTAAAGGAATTGAGTAAATATAGATGTGAGTGGTTAAAAGAAGAAAAAAAGAAAGAAAGTAAAAGAATAAGTTGTGATGAGGCAGGGACTTTTAAAACAAAAACAACTTATAACCCCTGTCTATGCATATGATGAAAATGACTCTCTAATTTATATTTAATTACTGAACTTATGTAATTATATGCTTACATATAGTTTTTGTCATAGTTCTTACCGTAATGGTCTTTTTGATAAGACAAAAGTAATTGTCATCTAAGTTAACATAATGAAAATATGGAGTATAAATAAAGTACAAATAGTCTCTATATAATATTCATTGTAAAAATGAATCTTAAGCAAAGGAGCTCTTAAGCATTTCTAACTAGGTACACTCAAAAATTTAAAAAAACCTTGAAGGATGAAACAACTAAGTATCAAAAATCACAAGTATAATGTCCAATATTTTCATTTCTTTCACCAAAGTCAAAATTGCACTGCAATATTATCAGGGATCGAATAGGAGCTTTACTGAAACTGAGGACATAGTTTAAGACTAACTAGCATGAACCACCAACTGGGCCTTGAAAATGGGTGAAGGAATAAACTGCTAACTACAAACTATAAGATATTATTATCAAAGCATAAAGTTTGTCATAGATAAATATTATAGCCAAACTTCCTTCATAATTTAATCAATTCACTATTCATTTTCTTATTACTCACTCAATAATCTATAAAGGCAAAAAAAAAGGCTGAATAAGTAAAATCCAAGACCTCATTATAAAAGCTACTCCTATCCAGATATTTAACTGTTTTAACATTTTTGCTTAAACTCCATTTGCAATGTATGACCTATAAAATAAATATCTGTTTAACATGATTAGGTTTTTAAGTTCTTTTTAAAAAAGAAATCTTTAAAACGAATACATTTTCAGAGAGTATTAGAAGGATAAGACATAATAAAATACAATGAAATTGCAGTGATTTATTACTCTTCTCTATCTTCAGAGAGTCTTTAAAAAATTTTTTTTTAATGAACCATACTGTAAAAGGGCTTAAAAATGTGAAAAATACACTCAAGTGGAGAAGTAAATACTTTTTAGATAATGAGAGTGTTATGTTCTTACAAAAATCTTCCAAACATGGTCTGAGAATAGAAGAGCACTCAAGTTGCCTATTCTACCCTTATTAAGGGTTATCTTTTTGGTAGAGTATTTCAAATCATTCACACAGTGGTCACTGGAATGTAACATAAGTGTTTTAAATAGTAACTAAAGAATTTTATAGCTGCCAGTAGAAGCAGCTCTTCAAATAACTAGAAAATTATATTCTTGATCAAAGGGAAGAAAGGCTATTTCTCCTCTACCAGGGAGCAGTGTAACTTGGCATTTTCTATGGCCTAAAACTGTACTCTAGTGATTTCCTCAATATGTCTGTTTCTGTTTGCATGTGACTTTACTTTCCTGCTAAGTGTGAGTGATTCAGAAAGCCATTTTCCAAGGTATATAAGAGTTAATAGCTTCTTTCCGTACTCTAGGTAACTGGTAGAAAATTGAGCTCTGTCAAAAACTAGTAAATATGTTTTACAAAATAATATCAATATATGAGTATATGGTAAAGAGATTCAATTTCTCATGAAGAAACTAGATCCTGCCTTCAAAAAGATTCACAAACATTTTGTGCAGGCAGGTAATCTATGCATACAAAGGGTTTTTAATCCTAGACTAGGCTGTGGTTAGGTAGGGGGCTGTTCCAGGTGATCAGACCATTCACTACTGGACTCCAGCTAGTAGATCTAGAATTTACTATTACCTGGAAAGGGGTCAGGAGAAGGCTCAACAGTGTGATAAAGACCCACCAGTGTGTCAGGAATCCATGGAACAGAAATGCTAGGCAGGGATATAGAAGCAGAAAGCAAGTTTTAGTATTCTCTCAGTGATAGAAATTCAACTTTAATTGGAGTGAGCATTTAAAAAAAAAAGGATTCACGTGATTGTTAAGTATATTGGGGTAATTCTCAAAGTCAAAGGAATCGGAGCTTTAGGGATTGAAATCAGGGACTCTACACTAGTGCTCTCTTTCTCTTTTTTCCTCTCCCCCCACACACTCATTTCTGATTTTATTTTCCTCTCTCCATCTGTTGTCAGACCCACTCCGTATGATGCAGGAGAGCTGCAATCAGGCCCAAGGCTGGACTGTATCTAGAGATACCCTTTGAAACCCACGGAAAACTACTCTTCCACCACAATTTCAAAGAATTAAGGGTTATAACTCTGATTATCCTGACATGCATCTCATGCTCACCCTTTGAAACTAATTTGTATTTAGGGGCATAGAGTACTGTGATGGACCAATATGTCAAAAATAGTGGAGAGATTTTTAGATATCTTGAAAGTCAGCCTCTCCATAACTACATGGACTCAGGAGTAGCTCCCTAAAGAAAAGGACTTACCCTTAGCTGAAAAGGGAAATGGGACCACGACTACCACATCCCCATCTACTGGATGGGCAAAAGGAAAAGATAGTGTATTTGAGATTATCTAGATGTCCAAGCCGTTCTTTAAAAATACTAGGAACCGACACACTTTCTGGTTGGTGATCTGAAAGTGCTATTGTAATAGGGAAGAACAAATATGACTCCATATTACGTCTGTTTCTTTTACTTTAACCTTCGTATCCTATTGCTTTTGTTACCAGTTAGGAATGTTAAGATTTCCCTGGTGCTCCAGTGGTAAAGAATCTGCCCTCCAATGCAGGGGACGCGGGTTTGATCCCTGGTTGGGGAACTAAGATCCCACATGCCACGAGGCAACTAGGCCCGCACACCGCAACTACTGAGCCTGCACGCCTCAACTAGAGAGCCCACGTGCTGCAAACTACAAAGCCCATGCGCTCTGGAGCCTGTGCACCACAACTGGAGAGAACCCCGCACGCCACAGCTAGAGAGAAGCCTGCACACCGCAGTGAAGAGCCCACACACCGCAACGAAAGATCCCACATGTCGCAACTAAGACCCGACACAGCCAAAAAATAATAATTAATTAACTAATTAATTTAAAAAACAAAAGAATGTTGCCTATAGTCTGAAGTATACAGGATAGCCCATTCTCAAGGCTTTGACCTTTAAGGGTATAACACTTTTCCATTCACAGAGAGATAAAAAGTTGCAGAACAGAGAACAACACTTGTCTTGTTGGAGGTTTATAGGAACATCAGTGACCTGACCTACATGGACAGCTGTAAGAACAAAGGATTCCTACACCAAGAAGTTCGCAACAACCAACCACGCCCCTCCCTCACCTTGCCTTTAAAATGCTTTGCTGAAACAGCTTCAGGGAGTTCAGGGTTTTTTTGAGCACAAGCCACCTGACTCCTTGCATGACCATTCTCTACTCCAAACTCTGACGTTTTCAATTTGTTTGGCCTCACTGTACATCAGGCACAGGAACTTGCATTCAGTAACACTATTATGATAACTACTCAAGTAAGAATTGCTTGGAAATTCTTAAGACAGGTGGGTTGCTTTTCTACCACTACAAATTAGAGTAGAAACTTTTAATATCAGATGTGCTGCTGCTAGGATAGGACCTTCAAAGATGCCCTGCATCCATGTTTAATAAAGAATTAGTCTCTGTCTTTTTTTTTTTTTTTAAAGTATTTTTTAAAATATTTTATTTATTTATTTATGGCTGTGTTGGGTCTTCGTTTCTGTGCGAGGGCTTTCTCCAGCTGCGGCAAGTGGGGGCCATTCTTCATCGCGGTGCGCGGGCCTCTCACTATCGCGGCCTCTCTTGTTGCGCAGCACAGGCTCCAGATGCGCAGGCTCAGCAACTGTGGCTCACGGGCCCAGTCGCTCCGCGGCATGTGGGATCTTCCCAGACCAGGGCTCGAACCTGTGTCCCCTGCACTGGCAGGCAGACTCTCAACCACTGCGCCACCAGGGAAGCCCTAGTCTCTGTCTTGTAAACCATAGAAATCACAATTCTCAGATCATTATATCAGAAGAATGCTTCTGATTTCTTGTAATCTGTATTTTTATCTAGTATCATGCAGTGCACTGTGAAAGGCCTTATTTAGACTACTTGTGAACTTAATATATGTTAATTAATAAAACTGAATGGTTTTTAACATGTTCAAAAAAATAGACGCACCTTAGTCCCACCTGCCAGTTCCTGTTGGCTAATCCTATGACTAGTCCACACGTGGTAGTTCTTTCTTACCACATCCTAGCCCTCATTCGTCTGTCACCTGCTAAGTCGTGGGTCCCTTGAACAAATAGAAGGTACATTCACATTTGTGTCTCCCACAGTGGGTTTCACCATATAGATGGGTTCCCAGGAGATGTCTGCCAAACACAATAAATCATCAGATGTTCTATTCTAGGTAGAAGTTTCCAAGAGGTAAAGAAAGAGAAGTCATTGTAAATTGGCTCTTAATTAAATGTTTTAAACAATGAATGAAAACCAAAAGAGTAAACTAGATTTGACTGAGAAAAACATTATACAGACAGACGTTACAGATAAAATGTTATGTATCTTCTTCAAACTTTTTCATTATATATTAGGACAAAAATATAGAAAGAAAAAAATTAATTCAAATTAGCATAATTGGAAAGAATTGCCATTTTTCGTACATTTTTAGTACCCTGTTTCATTACTTTAAAGTTTCAAGTAAATTGTAAAAGATAAAAATATTATCTTGAAACTTAGTCATGTATTTTTCAAAATAAGATCAATATACCTACTTATATCCTAAAAATTCTTACTTAAAATTATTAAATATAGGTATTTTTCAATATGTATAAACACCTTATCAGGTTTGAATTCAGGTTTTATTCATCCATACCTACTATGTGCTGCCAACTTTTCTAGGTCCTGGGAATAATGCAGTGAGCAAAAGGGATAAAGTCTCTGTTCACATGAACTTACATTTCAAAAGACACGGATACAGAGTTCATGTTGTGAATTGTTTACTACAAGCCTCCTGTCACTATTCTAAGGGCTTCAGAGGTATTAACTTGCTTATTCTCTACAATAGCCGTACAGGGCGGGTCATGTTATTTTCTCCATTTTACAGTTTAGAAAACTGAATGGAAAGTTTAACTTGTAAAAGGTCTTAAACAACCAGTAGCAGAGTTGAAATATAAACCAGGTTATTCTGGCTCAAAATGTGTCTTCTGAACCACTCTGCAATACTGCATCTCACCATAAACAAATATAAGAAATATATGTTCTTAATATTATCTTTATACACATAGACGATAACTAGTCAATGACTTGCTCATAAAAAATAACAGGACTTATTTCTTCAAAAGTATTTGTCACCTGTAGAATTTCAGTCCCCAGTGTCTCACCTCTCCTGCCTGATGTCTCCTTTACCAATCTCAACTCCAGGCCTTAACAAACAACCTTACTCCTTCCTTCTCTGTTTCAGTTGTGACAATAAGCACTGCGACGTGCACTGGGGACACCCTCTTTTCGGAAGAAAGGAATTTACTTCCAGAGTTGTTGAGCATGCTGCCAACAGAGTTCAGCAATCAGCCCATCCAGGAACTCTCTCAGCTAGAGAGAAAGGGAGCCACCTTGCCCAAGGTCCAGCCCCTTCCCAGGGTGGCCTGTACCCTATGCCTGATCCATGCGGGGGTAAAATGCAGGTCGACTCTGAAAGATCATCCCAGTCTCAGAGCTCCTCCCACATCAGGCTGAGGTCACAATTGAGACTGCATCTCCATCCAACCCTTCTCTCACCGCCCACTCTTGGTTTCCCCCTTCCCTTCCATATGTGTCCCTCTGAAAAGCACTCTCTAATAAACTCCCTGAATGCTAATCTCTCTCAGAGTCTGCTTCTCAGGGAACCCAGCCTGCAATACTCCCCACTATTAATCCCAACGTTTCAAATTTCCATTGGGACAGAAACCCTACAGATGATATAAAATATGTCAGATTATGGATCAGTGTCACGGAGAACACAATAGAAATAAGCTTCATTTATGGCCTTTATTTATGAAGCATAAATGGGATGTAACTCTATCAAATGATAAACAGAAGCAAAGGGTCACTTTGTGTTCATTCTTTTATTCTACAAAGTTCTCTCCTATATTTCATTGCACTACTGCATTCGTACTCTTTTTTTTTCTTGTAAAATGGATTCTAGTTATCCTAGTTACTTTAATTTTTATGGTCCTGATTTCCACATCTCTAAATCATTTTGGTCCCTCTAAACCACTCTAAAGTATAGTTTTTGGCACAAGAGTTGTCCTCCCTGAATTTTTTTTTCTTTTCATTATCCCCAAGAGATGAACAAGACAGCATACCAATTATACATATCAATTTGCATTGCTGTAAGGGAAAATGTTCATGTTGATTTATGAGATACTTTAAATATTTATTTTGGATAAATGTTTTTAATATTTACTACATCCTGTATTCAGAAGTATAATACTTTTATGATAGTTGTTTGGGTTACGCTTCCATAGAAAATACTGCCATTTTAACCTGAAACTAAATGAGCATTATTCACAGGGTGTTTCTCAGTCTTTCAAAGAGATCAAAATACCTCATTTCTTTTTTGTTTTTTTCTAATTTTCAAAATAGCACTAAATAAAAATGACCATGATATCATAGTGGAAGAAATTAGCATTGTACAAAATATTTACAATTTAAACTAAAAGAATGTATTTATTGGTTGAGAGGCAGTATCACAATCAACAGGGAGATTTTCTTTATGGACTTTCCCAGTTCCAGTCCTGATGCTTTTTGTCTCTGCTGCCTTAGGCACATCATCTAACTTTTAAGCTTCAACTTCTCCTCTGTGACATCAGCAATCTACTTTGTCTAACTTTAGAGTTTTTATGAGATATCAAATAATATGTTACAAAACATGAAAATCAGACAATACTGTATAAACACATGCACTAATAATAATTCCACTGAAAAAGAGAATGATGGGTCACACAGTAGTTGTGTTACACAAAACCATACCACCCAGTTGCCTAAGTGAACTTTAAAACTGCATCTAGAAGTTATTTGACATGTCGATCATATCTTAATGCCCTGGGGGCTGTGCTTACTGATGCTCAGGTCAGTCTCCTTCTAAGTCTTCTGTGTTTTAGTTTCATTGCCTCGACACTTTTGCTTATATGACCACAAATCGGGAAATCGCACAATTTCTCTAGGTCAGCACATTTTGCCATTTCACTGATGCAGTGCACGCAGCGATGCATTAACTTCTCTAATTCTTATTTCTTTCCTGAGCTCTAAAGTTGATATTGTACCTTTCAACTGGGGCTGGTTAAATAAATCATGGAAGAATCATAACATGGAACACTACATAGCCATTAAAAAGTAGGAGGAAGTTTTATTTCTCGTACGTGGAACAATTTCCAAGACATATATATATTTTTAATTCAAGATTCTAGTCGGTATAAAACAAATCCAATGTGTCTGTGGAAATATATGTTTCACATTAAATACATACTAAATTATGTATATTATTATAAATTGTATATATTTCACATATATACTATACATTGGATTCATGTGTGTATATATACATTATACACACATATGTCTATAAATACACACATACATTTTTCCCTGAAATTACCATGGATTTTCTCAAAGAAAGGAAATTTGGTATTTGCAGTTATATGAAAAGTTTTATTTTGGCATACACAATCAATAAAAATATAAGAATCAGCTTCTCCTAATATCTGCCTAATATTATAACTTTTATTAAGAACCTAAGGTTATCATTTTGTTTATTCCAGTATAAATATTTATTTCTATTTTGTAGGAAAATCAAACAAGAAGCAAACAAGTTGAGAATATTATTATATCTTACTTTGTTTTAAGCAACAAGTCATTGTGTGTATTTATGCTTCTTGATTGGAATATTCTTAATATAGATGTCTTCAAAAATCTATATTTTTGTTTCATGTTTATATGAGATTTATTTACTTATTTAAAATGTATTTTCCAATTTAGAACAGACACTAAGTATGAAAATGCATACATTTAAAGATGCCAAAATATGTTACTTAACAAATATTTTTCTTCTTTTTTAGTGTAAAAATTATGGGGGAAAGAATTATTTATTTTCTCTTGGATTAATTTGAACCACCTTAAGACATAAGGTTGGCACCTATAAAAATAACTTCAAGATAAATATTTGCATTCCACTGTTCCATATGGGCATCCTCAGGAGATGCGACATCTGGCTTCTGGCTCTCAAACCAACACGTGATAAACGTGACTTTTAAAATTAGCCTGTATTGCTGATTGTTATTTCTTCTGGGTAAAAGCACGGACAAATTAAGTAAATCTGAAGGAGATATTCCAATGCAAAAACTTAAGATAACACTTAAGAATACAAATCAGGGATCTTTTTAGAATGTAAGGTTTCTTTATTTCATCACATCTTTATTTTTCTTGCTATATTCTTTGACTTTTTTACTTTGAGGACATAAAATGGAGCTAGGAAGCTAGCCTCACATTCTAGAAAATATGAGTTAATGAACATCGACAGATTTAAGAATTTAGGAAACCTGTGTTCAATTGCCTTTCCTCTCCAGAAATGAATATTCTCAAAGCGATTTAACGTCTCTCTTCCCAGCTAGAGCATGAACTTTATGAGGGCAGACACCAAGTCCATCTCATTCTACTTTTAGACAGAAGCACTTAGTAAAATGACTGGCACATAACACAAATTCAATAAATAGTTTCTGAAAGGATGAATGAATCAATGCATGAATGGACGGCATAATAACATACAGTAAGGTGTAACCTTTTCTTTTTGAAGAAAAAGAAGTTTGCTTTGATGGAAACAATCTAACCAGGAATCTTGAAACCTGGGATCAGTTTCTTCTCTGCGCCTATTCTGACTAACTTACTTTCAATACTTTTGTTTCATAAGAAAATAAATAACCTAAAAGGGGACAGATGATTGTATATAATTTTTAAGTCCTTTCCAGTTTTTAGATAAAACCTAGGTGAAATTATGATGTTTGAAAAAACAAAATGCAATAAATGTGAGGCTACAGTCTTGCTTTGACTATTTATGTTCATTTGTTAATGAACTACCATGTGATCTGTAATGTAAGGAACTCTCATCAGAACTTCTGTCTTATAACTTTAATGAAGATGAATATTAAATCCTGAACATAAATTGGTTAATTTTACATGGTTTTCTCATTCACCCCCTACAAATATCTAGGATTTCTCCATCCCTCAAAGAGAAATAACTATACCAATAAGCTATTCTACAACCACTTCCTTCTGTATGTTTCCCTCCGCTTCCTGCCCCTCCACCAGTTTAACTGCCTCTACCTGAATTTCCTTAGGGCATCATGTACAGTCCCAGGATTTACAACCTAAAAGGGAACCTCCCCTTTCTCACTTCAATTTATGTTTAAGTCACAGGTGGAAAGAAAACAAGCAAGTTGGAGAGGCAGAAGAGGAACAATTAAATGCTACACAGATCCTTCATTTGAGACTCCACAGCCCCTACGGTGCCTCAGCTTGCATTACTGCACTCTACTGGGAAGTTACCTCCAGCTGAAACTTCCTTTCCTTTTGTTACTATGCTTAACTGAGATTTGAATAATTAAAAAGGAGCAGGAGGAGAAAAAGTAGTGTTACTGGAACTGTTGTCCTCAGATGGCAGAGGCACTGGGGCTGGGTAAGGTCCTTCCCTACTGCCACTGTCCTAAAGGAGAGCTCACTCTCCTTGCTAATACCCACGACTTCGTTTCTGGAAGGGCTTCTTGCCTCTGGAGTTCTCTTTACTCCAAGTGCTACTGACAACTCAATACTGTTCTATGTAACATATTCCAAGGAAAGACAACGCAGCTCCCATTTTAAACGTATGCTGGCAATTCTAGGTAATTCAGGGCAGTTTTCAAACTTTTTAGACTACGTCCACAGATAACAAACAGATTTCACTTCGGAGCCATTAGACAGGCTCATGTCATATATCCGAAAACAAGGTTTCACAAAACAATACTTACTATATGCAATACGCACTGATATTTTCTGATTCCCATATTAAAAAAACAAAACACTGGCTGGACCAATTAAATCCCAATCTTTTGGAGTAAGACTCAGGCATCAAGTTGTTTTCGCTTTTTGGGGTTTTTTTTTTGTTTGTTTTTCGGTTTTTTTTTTTTCCCGGCATTTCCCAGGTGATTCCCATGTGTAAGTAGCTTTGGGAACCACCTTTCTAAAGGATTTTCAGGTGACCCTCTTGGACTTTTGAAGAATATGGTTTTATCACTTGTAAATAATAATAGTTCTCTCTTCATTTAAAATCACTATATTTCTTAATTTTGTTTCTTGTTTTACTGTATTGCCCAGAATTTTTAAAACAGTGTTAAACAGTAATAAAAACAAGCATCTATTAAACAACAACAAAACTGGCCTTTTCCCGTTGCGGCGCTGCCCAGTGAGGAACTCTTGTGTACATCCGCAGCCCTGCAGCCCTCTGCAGTCTGCGCAGTCTTCCGACACAAGGAAAAGGCCACAGCCTCCGTCTCTCGCTGCAAACCGGGCAAAGAGCTCACCGAGGTGAAACAGGCAGCTGCAAGGCAACGACCCGAACCGCTTCTGCTTCTGAAAGAGCGATTCGGGGGCGTGGTCGTGCGTGGTCGTGCGTGTCGGCGTAAACGGTAGTGGTCTCGTGACCCAGATTTACCCAATCAGCCAGTCCATCTCCAAAGCCCTGGTGGCCTAGTACCAGGAATTCGTGGATGAGGCTTCCAAGAAGATCAAAGGCATCCTCATTCAGTAAGACCGAACCCTGCTGGTGGCTGATCCCTGTCGCTGCTAATTCAAAAAGTTCGGAGGCCCGGGCGCCCGTATGCGCTACCAGAAATCCTACCGATAAGCCCTTCATGAAGATCGGAGTTCACCATTTGTAAAAAAAACAATGGTTGTGGGATTTAAGGTTTAAATTAAATCCTAAATCCTGTGACCTATAAAATTGATTGCACACTCTATTAAACTCACAATTTGTAAGCCAACTGATGTAGAGCAGGAGTTGGCAAACTATGGCCCATGGACCAAATCAGATCCGCCATCTGTTTTGATAAATAAAGCTGTACTGGTGCACACCCGCGCCCACTTTTTAATGTGTTATCTATGGCTGCTTTCCTGCAACAGTGGCAGAGTTGAGTCATTGTGACAGAGACAGTAGGACTCGCAAAGTCTAAGCTATTTCTTATCTGACCTAGAGAAAGTTTGCCTACCCCCCTTATTTAAAACAAGTATTTTACCTTAGGAGGGGTGGAACTGAGGGCAGAAGCGAAGAGGTTAGAAAAGAATCAGGATGCAAATCTTCAATGGTCTTGTATGTTAAGCTAAGGACTGGATTTTATCCCAGGGGCAGTAATGAACCATTTCCATGTAGGAGTGACCCTTTTTGCTGATCAAGTCTCCAGCTGGGTTCTGAAACTTTGAAAACAGAGCACATTAGGCAGGGATGAAACTATGTCTTGTTCCTTGTGCATTTCTAGGCTCCAATAGTTGATGTTCCCTGTGAATCTGCTAAACGTACACTTAGCCTTTGCTTCTCTTTGACTATGAAAACTGCTGGAATTTATAATCTTCCTATTTTTAGATTAAAGACTCCTGCCTGAGTCTCATCAGAGGATTTCATAACTCTGGGCTGTATTCAGTGGGCATTCTGGCTCCACCTAAAGGTGGCTTTCCTCTGTTCTCTAAGGAGAGGTGGTGGTGTGGATCAACCATGCTTCCTGCCTGAAGCTGCTGTGGTTTTGACAGTACATAAAATAAGCAGCAAGCCCATTAAAGGTGGTCAAGAGACCAGTAAAAAAATAAAGCTTTTTTTTTTCAGCAGGTAATGCTTAATTCATTCATCAAACTGACACAGTAAACATTTACACTATTCATCTATCCATCAAATATGTTTTGCTTTAAGTAAACACAGCAACTATACAGTTCTTAATGGCAACTTAGATTCTATTCATGCTTGCTTCAAAGACAGCACTGAAAAACCTGTTGTTGACCTTAAGAATGATTACTAAAGCCCTACTGGTCTGATGCTATAATTTAAAGGTGCTTTTTTATATCTTTTCATATTCTAAAAGGTATGATAAGAAAAATATGCTTGAGGCAGAAGGTCTGTTAATTATTTTAATGTTTTATTTTATTCACCAGCTGGGTTTTATTAACCGAGCTTAGAAAAAAATAGGAAGATCTTCACAACATGTAGTATAGTAGGTAAATATACATAGCTTAGAAATAAAGGTCCTATAAGACTTATGAAAAGTTTATGAAAAGACTTCTAAAAGAAAAAAGTTCCAAACCTAAATTATGGTTAAATCTGCATTATAAAGTAAATAAAGGTGGTTTCCAAAGAGAATGGTTATGTGTCAAAAGTGAGAAGTGAAGAATGCAGAAAGATTAATAAAACCAAGCAGGATCTCATTAATCAAACATCCCCAAGTGGAAGAAATGATTTGACTTGAATTTGCCTCTATATAAACCAGTGATGGAATCTGCTTTTTTTGTGAAGCAGCCAAAATGTCAGCTTGATAAATGGGGTAATTCAAAAGTACCTACTGTTTTTTTGAATACATAGATGAATGTACATAGTAAAACCAAGATTAATTATTTGTTAAAAATCTAAATAAAGCTTTGATCACTTTGACTAAGAAGATTTGATTCTTTTTAATGAATTGACCAAATAAAATCGTTAAACTGAATCTCTGTTCAAAGGATTGAACATACAGGGAAATAACCACAACATCGAATGATTTTAGTTTACCAGGAGAGCATCTTAGATGAATTAAAACTAATATCTGTTACGAATATCATATTTAGGGCTTCGAATTATAAAAAGAATGTAATTACCTATATATTTCAGTCCTGATATGAAAGTGCTTTAAGAATGATTAGGTTAATGTTTCATTTATATGGCACTTTTCCCCCTGAATCATTTGAAAAATATGGTAAATATTTATGTCCAAGACCACCTAAAGGAAAACAAAACAAGTAAAGTAAGTAATAAAAATTAAAATCTTGCCTATAAAACAGTTATCTAATAACCAGTTGAACTGAGGTAGTTTAAAAAACCACCACAAATACAATTTGGGAATATCATTGCCAAATGAATATAAACATCCAGAAACAATACAACAACAAAAAAACAGTATTCCTATTATAGTTAATAATATCCCCAGTGACAGTGACCTCTTTGGCAACCTGGTAAAGAAATAACTATTATGGCTAATTTTATCATAGGTTTTCTGTGAAAATGTCTAGTATTTAGTTTCTGTTTTATTCAAAGTTATACATTGCTTCAGACTGAATTTTGTCCCCCCACCCCAAAATTCACATGTTGAAACCCTCACCCCTGATGTGACTTATTTGGACATAGAGCTTTGGGGAGGTAATTAAGTTAGAGGAGCTGATAAGAGTGGGCCTTACTTAATCCAGTAGAATTGGTGGCCTTATAAGAAAAGAGAAAGAGATAAACAACAAGGACCGACTGTACAGCACAGGGAACTAATTCAATATCTTGTAATAACCTATAAGGGAAAAGAATCTGAAAAAGAATATATATATATAACTGAATCATTTTGCTATACCCCTGAAATATTGTAACTCAACTATACTTCAATTTTTTTTAAAGTAGCATTAAAAAAAAGAAGAAGAAGAAGAGAAAGAGAGTGAGAGATCATCTCCCTCCTACCTCTCACCATGTAAGGGGACACAGAGAGAAGGAAACAACTAAAAATCAGGAAGGAAGTGTTCACCAGAAACCAAATCTTGATCGCCTCCAGAACTGTGAGAAATTAATAAATTTCTGTTCTTAATCTATCCTGTCTGTGGTTTCCTGTTATAGCAGTCCAAACTAACTAAGACATACATGTTCACAGTTTAAATAATCAAACAGTTCTTCAGTATTTGTTATGAAAAATAGCCATGCCTCCACATTGCAGCTCTCCTACTCCAATTCCCAATCCCTAGAGCAGGGGTTCTTATCTAGGGTAAACCAAGCCCCCACTCCCACCCCTCCAGTGGCCATTTGGTAACGTCTAGAGACACGTTTGGTTATCAAAAATGGGGGGAGAGAGGGTTGCTATTAATATCTAGTGGGTAGAGGCCAGTGATGCTTTTAAACATTCCACAATGTATAGGACAGCTCTGTACAACAAAGAAGGATCTGGCCCCAAATGTCAATCATGCCCAGGTTGAAGAACTCTGCCTTAGAGGCAATCACTTTTATGCTACAAATTTTTCACGTTTATCTTCAAATCTCTAAATAATATGGTCATTTTCCTGCTTCTTAACTTTTCTTTTAAGCAGTTTTATTGAGGTATAATTCACATACCATACAATTCACCCATGTTAAGTGTATAATTAAATGGGGTTTAGTATATTCACAGATAAACACAACCATCACCACAGTCAAGTCGGGAACAGTTTCATTACCTCAGAATGAAACCCATACCCTTTAGCTATCACCCCTGTACCCCTGCTCCCTCCTCCACCCCGTTACCACCACCCCCCCCCAAACCCACCAGCTCTAAACAACCACTAATCTACTTTCTGTCTCTGTAAATTTCCCTATTCTGGACTTTCTTACGAATGAAATCATACAATATGTGAACTTTTGTGACTGGCTTTCTTCACTAAGCATGTTTTTAAGGTTCATCGAAGTGGTAGCATGTATCAGTACTTTGTTCCATTGTACAGATATACCACATTTAGTTTATCCATTCTTCTGTTGATGGACATTTGGGATGTTTCCACCTTTTGGCTCTTATGAATAATGCTACTATAAACATTTGTGCACAAGTTTCTGTGTGGACATGTGCTTTCATTTCTTTGGGGTATATACCTAGTAGAACTGCTGGGTCATATGATAACTCTATGTTTAATCATTTGAGGTACTGTCAGCTGTCTTCCAAAGCAGCTGCACCATTTTACATTCCCATCAGCAGTGTATGAGAGTTCTGATTTCTCCACATCCTTGCCAGCACTTGTTTTCTGACTTTTTGATTCTAGCCATCCTAGTGGGTATGAAGTATTATCTCATTGTGGTTTTAATTTGCATTCCCCTGATGACTAATGATGTTGAGCATCTTTTCATGTGCTTATTAGACATCTGTATATCTTCCTTGGAGAAATGTCTATTATCATCTGTCTCTCATCCTACCACAGCAACCCACATCATGTACATGCATACCTAGTATTCTCTTTCTTCCAATATACTGAAATTGTGCTTTTGTTAAATCAGTATTTGGTTATTACATTATTATATTATTATAACTATATAAATATTTTTGACAACTGAACCATATAATTATTATGATTTCATAATTTTCCCCTCTCTGGAGTAATTACCTTCTTGTTGTTGTTTCTTCTATGTACTTCTCACTGCTGCTGCATCTCAGAAATCTTTCTCAGTTGTTATCAATCTCCTCTCAATACATTAAAATCAACTTTATCTTCTTGAATAAATCTCACCATCTGACCTGCTCTAGGTCAGCTACACAAATATTATTTGGGGAATCTCTCTTCACAATCACCTAGGAATTCCCATCCCTCTCTCTCATGTTGAAGACTGGTTTCCGGGATCCCAAGACTTTCACTTTCTTGGTTTACTCTCTTGTCTTGGTAGTAAAATACGTCCTTGGTATCTTCCTGAGAAAGTGTACAAGGGAAGCAAAATTTGTGAGATATTACTTCTACCCTTTCATTTAATTGATAATTGGTCTAGGCATAGAATTCAGGGCTGGAAATGATTTTGCCTCAGAACTTGGAAGAAATTGGTTTATTGTCTTCTAGCTTAGTACTGCTAATGAGAAGTCCAAAGCCATTCTGACACCTGCTCTTTGTGTGAAACTATTCTTTTTCTCTGGAAGTTTTTGGGATCTTCTTTTGGTCCCAGTACTTTGAAATTTAACAATACAGTGTTTTAGATTGAGTCCTTTCAGCTTTTATACTAACCTTTCCATCTGGGGAAACATTAATTATTTTATTAATTATTTCCTCTTCTCTGTTTTCTATTTGTCTCCATCTGTCTCTTTGTTTTCCTTTCACTGAGATTTCCTTAATCCTATGTCCAACTCATTTACTGATTTTTTTTCAACTATCACGTGTTTAATGTAAAAAGCTCTTTTTTCTCTAATTTAAAAAAATAGTATTTTTTTGTTGTTTCATGACTGCCATAAGCAGTCAATGAATTATCTCTGAGGATATGAATGAACTTTTTTGTTTGTTTAGTTTTATTGCTTCTGCATAACCTCTATGTTCTCTAACTTGCTTTTTTATAGCAATTTGGATTCTTTACTAAAGTCTTTCCTCAACTACCTGGTGAGACTCAAGGCTATCTGCTCATATATAAGACTGGGACATTAAAAAGTTGATTAGAATCTCCAATTTTTCATCTATAGGCCCACAGGGTGGTTTTTTTGGCAACTTTCTAAGGAAGTATAGGATCTTACCTTTGGGCTGGTCTCATTAATCACAAAAGATTCTTTCAATCTTTTTATGTTAGGTATAGCTTAGTGCCAGGCTCTGAGAGCCCAGGGGGGAGGAGAGCTAGAATTTCAACATGCTCTAGTAAAATTTCTCTTTATCACCAGATTTTTTAGAAGATTTATCCTCCCTCTCAACTGTGCCTGGTATCCCCTAGTCAGAAAGTCTCTGCTTTATCCTCTACAGGTAATAAACCTTAACTCTTCTGATGATATACAAAGTGGCAGACATCTGGTTGTAGAGAAGGGAAAGAGAGTCTGATGTTCTAATTACTTTTTGTTTTATTGAAGTAGAGTTGATTTACAGTGTTGTGTTAGTTTCTGGTGTACAGCAAAGTGACTCAGCTATACATACATTCTCTTTCAGATTCTTTTCCATTATAGGTTATTACAAGGTATTGAATATAGTTACTTGTGCTATACAGTAGGACCTTGCTGTTTATCTAATTACTTCTTAAACAGAATTCCAAGCAATCTTCTTATGTTAGCCCCACCTTAGCCCAATTTCAGAGAATCTGGTACTCCCAATTCCCAAACTTTGGGGGTGTTTCCTGTAGACTAAATTTTCTCTCAGTCTTCTTTACTCCAGTTTAGGATCTAGCTTTCTTGCTTTGCTAATTCAGTTATCATTTACCTCTGTGGTTTTCAGCCTTCCAAATGTCATTGCTGCTAAGCCCTCTCTCATCCTCTTTTCTTAAAGTCATTGCTGTCATGTGCCCCACCCCGTTCTTTTTTCCTATTGTCATGGCTACCAAATTTTCCATTGGCCTTATCTGTACTTAATGAGTTGTTGGAGAAAAGGTGAAAGCTAAGGTGCATGTTCTATCTGTCATTTAACAACAACAACAAAAAAACCTTCTTTCCATTTTTAAAGTTAATTTTAGCCTTGAAAGCGGTTGGAGAACAAATTCAATTTTTCTATTAACACCTTTTTTTTGCATAAAGGGACGTGGATATCATTTTAGATCTGAAATTATCCACCAAGCATAATTTTTCTCTAAATATTAATCTAGTAAGACCATATTAATTTTGAGTGTTATATCAATGGGGATATCAACCAGTACTGCTAGTCTTGGAATTGGAAATAACCCAATACATATTATAAAGATAATTTTCTAAGGACATATATGGCCAAAGTATGTTTAATAATATTTCTTCCTTACACTCTGCCTTACTTTATGTCCCTAGAATGCATACATCCATTCTAAATATATCATTCCAAAATATGCAATACTTTAATAAGTAGATGTCAACATTAATATCCTACCAGATATTCTACCTCCACAATTATGGGATGTATAACATAAAGTATTATTTACCAAGCGTTGATCCACAGACTGTTTACAGTAAAAAGTGCAAAAAGTTTGAATAATGATGTCAATTCCTTAGCCTCAGCCAAGAGCTACTGTGTATGGATCTCTGAGGGTAAAGTCTTCATTTTTATTTACCTTCTTAGGTAAATCTGAAGCACAATAAAATTTTAGAATCACAATGAACCATAAAGAATGTGTTTTGTGAGGTTAGGAACTTAATTTTACCTCTAGGTTTTAACGAATTTGTTTTTTGTATGCCAAATGGCATAAGACACAGGAGGTTTTAACTGTTTTCTGTAAAAAAAGATTTGGCAAATGTGTATCCAAATGACTTAGAGGTCACTTTCATGTTATGTCTGGAGAAAAGAGTTCAAGAAAGGAGATGAGATGCCTAGACCCTCAGTGAAGGGATGACTGAGTACTTTCAGATGCTCAGATCTTTAGGAAAGGGCTTCAACAATGACTCCAACTAATTCATTTGGGGAATGGAAGTTGCCGGCATTATCTCTACCTCATTAGTTTTGGCAGCATGAATACTAGAGTCTAAGAACATGGATTTGTACGTGTTACATTGACTTCCTTGAGAGGAGGACTGGGCAGGACTTTTCAAACAATCTTTGAAGTTATGTAAAGGTTGTAATTAAAGTTCCTGTACACTGTGAAGGCAGGGATCATTTCTATCAAATTCCTTGTTTCACCTTCAGCATCCGGCACAGTGCCCACCACACACAGTAGGGGTCAGTAAACACTGAATTAACGAACAGATACTGACACTTGACCGTGAGAGGCTACAATGCTAAGAAAATATAAATGCTGTTTAGGGTAATGCTACTGGATTCCACCAGAATCAGCACTGTGAGCCTAATTCTTTCCATCAATCCCTCCCCTCTCCTCAAGACAGGCAAAAACAGAGGTTACTGTTAGCTCATCTGAGAACCCCTCTCAGAGGCCAATGAAACATCAACAACATAGTAACAGGAGACGGTTGAAGGGAGTGATTTTGGCTTAACTTTGATCTCTTTGAAGTAGATAGGAGAACTGTGAACAACCAGTGCAGTACTGCCAGCAAAGTCAAGAAAGCTCAGAGTAGTCATGAAGCTTACCCTGCAGAGGAATTGAAAGACTCTGACTCTGGTATAAGCCCTCAGAGCGAGATCTCCAGTGATGGTGGCAGAGATACACACTATGATAGGTGGCTTTCTGTAAGTCAGAAGGAATACATAACCTCTCATATTTCCAAGAAGTGCTCTCAGAAGGGGAATGCATGGGAAAACATACTCTAAAAGAGGCCCCAGAAGTATTAGATGAAAGGAAACAGAATCTGTGGAGAGCGGGATGGAAGAGACTGGCATGACCTCACTGCTACAGTCAGTGGTATCCTGTAGGACTTAGCTTTTGATAAGGTTTGCTGTGCAGTCAATCACTGACAGCCAAGATTGAGGCCTGACTCTTTAATGATGGGAATTAAATAAACTGAAAGGGAACTCTGAGGATTTTTAGAGCATTAGTGTTCAAAGAAATCAAATGTTTTGTTGTTAACTCTTGTTTTATACTTAAAAAGTCTGAAAACGTATATTTAAAATATTTTAACACAGAAAACAATTTTCTTTTGTTTTTTATATAATAGAACTAGTTATATATGTGTATATAAATTATAGTTATATGATTTTGTTATGTATATAATAGATTTTATATATACATGTGTATATAATACATTTAAATACATGTGTATATAATGCATTTAAATACGTATGTATTTGGTATAATATGTATACATATAATACATTATATGTATACATAGGTATATATATATTAAATGTCTATAATATGTTTTGTTTTGTAAATAACAGAACCAGGCATATATATTATATATGTAATAGAATAGTTGATAGAACTTTGTACTGTTTGAATATTTAGGTGAGCAAAATAAAATTCATAGAGGAAAATTTGACCTTTTCGAAAGCATAACTTGAAATAACATGTAATAATTCACCCTAGAAGGCAGACAGAAGATACAGGATTTTTGTTCCTGACATAGATTTTATCCTTACATTTTCATTATAGTTAGTTGGTCTCATAATCAACTTAAATGTCTGTCTCTCTCACTAGACTGTCAAACTCCTGAAGGGCAGGGTTTAGGTGGTAATGTATTTGTTTCTAAGCCACTATAACCGGTACACAGTAGATGCTCAAAAACTTTTTACCAAGTTATTAGATTATAAATTCATATTGTATTGGATAAATAATGGAGAATTTTGAACAATAGCATTTTTGTGGCTTGTAAGTCCGAAAAAGAGAGATGCTTTATATATGTACAGACAATATAAAAATTAACTAGTTCTAAGACTTTCAGAAGTTTACTTCCTATGTTAATATTGGCCTCAGTTTTCCTAATTATACCTACGTGTAGGACTGATATAAGAGACAGTGTATAAATTCTTTGTACATAGTCTGTGCTCAGTAAGTGGTATTGCTATTATTGATAGTCTTGCACTGACAAAACACATAGATGGACTGATTTTGAGTTTGGAGAAACTGAGACAAATAGATTTAAAGTGATTTGGACATGTCAGCCAAAAAAAACCCCCAAAACCTCACAAACCTCAGTCTTAAATATGGCCATTAATTTCCACGGATCCTCTGAAACACTAAGGGTGTTATTCTAAAAGCAAAGATAACATAAAACTAAATAGATTTCTCTTTGTTTCTTAGGCAAGATAAAAAGCCAAATCCGTTAGGGGTTACAAGTCCTAAAATACCTTTTCTGTGATTCCAGGGAGCTTGCATATGTGTCTAGACTCATACAAACTCAGGTTTGTGTTTCTGGTTACTCAATATGGTAAAGTTCCAACTCCTCCGCTTAACAAGCTGCTTTGTAATGGGAAGTCAGTGATTTAATGGCTCTAGAAATTTAAGGTGATATATGTATGTAAAAATGCTTGTGGGGAATCAACAAGCTAAAACAGTTCTATTGCAACTACACAAAAACAGTAAAATGAATCCCTCCTGGCACAAGAAGATGACATCAGTGGATAGAGGTGGGAAATTGGTTAAATATGGCTCTTTTTCTAAGCAGATGAATCACGTATTTCCCTGGACTCGTCCTGTGTGCCTATAAAATGATGCACTAAACAGTCTCGACTTCAGAATTACAAACATGCTCCCCTTTTGCTAAGCTACAGGCAAAAGAGGAAACACAAGCTAAAACTTCAAAGTCAGGGTGATGTTTATACTACTCTAGTTTCAAACTTCTTGATCAGTTTACTTTCACCTTTACATTTTAGTTAGGTCAATCATTCTTTAATCATTATGTTTTCCATTTAACCTTTCCTCCTAAAAATCACCTTTAAATTGTTGCTTTCTCTTTCCTTTTTCAGGGGGTAGGTTCCTTTTAGAATAAAGACATCAACAAAAAAAATTCTATAAAGTACTGATAAAATTACTTCTAAGACTTCATAAGACATCTTGGAAATAAGCACTTGCCTAATTGCCTAGTAGAAGACACTAACACTGTATGGGCCTTTAATGGCAGGCTGGTTAAAATATATTTAAGTAGACTCTATAAAGTTTTATATTGTTTCCTTCCTTATGCAACTTTTATCTAAAACTCTAAGTACAGATAAATGAGAACTATAGTGCTTGAACAAATCCAATGTATATCATAGCAATAATAATATTGTTTAGAAAGTAGTGTTAGTTCTTCATTTGAGCAGCTGCACATATAAGTAATAATCATTTCTAAACCCCAAGTTGATGACTATTTACTGATATGATTTGTAGGAGACTACAGAGCTCTACTTGGGGAGGCATGAAAGCATCATTGAGAAAGAAAGCTTTGAGAGACAAAACTTTCTGCTGTGCTGTGTTCAGAAGTCCCAGTTAACACAGCAAGTGCCAGATACTAAGTACTTACATGTGTACTTTGTCCTAAGTACTTTACCTGCATTATCTTATTTAACCATCACAACAACTCAGTACAGTAGATACAAATTTTTTTTTCATTTTATTCATGGGAAAACAGACTTAGGGTTTAATTAGTTTCCCCAAGGACACACTGCCTATACACAGGTAGAGCTGGTATTCCAAGACAAGAATCTCTGAATCTAAGCCTTGAAGGTGGCTTTCCTAATCACTAAGCCAGTAGGGGTCTCATGCTGTAGTCTCATAACATTTATATCTCATCTATATGGGACCCTTCATCTCACTCCTTTATAGCTCCTTGGATTAGTTATGTGTTTTCAAATCCATGATTTAATGGTTTCCTTGGACAAAAGATGTTTACTAATAAAATGATGGTTTCCTTGGACAAAAGATGTTTACTAATAAAATCAAAAATTCCATTTTTTTTCTAATTCACAGGACAAATTAGACTACTGGATAAAAACACTCTCAAACTTAAACCTTTGGTGCCACCTAATAAATGCTACCCGTTGAAAAAAATTAATGAACTAGCATCATAAATACATTAATAGGAAACTCAGGATCTGCTGACCTTGCTAAATCCAACAACTTAGTTATTATTTGTCACTCCTGAAAAGAATGTTTGGGGCTTCCCTGGTGGTGCAGTGGTTGAGAATCTGCCTGCCAATGCAGGGCACACAGGTTCGAGCCCTGGTCTGGGAAGATCCCACATGCCGCGGAGCAACTGGGCCCGTGAGCCACAACTACTAAGCCTGCGTGTCTGGAGCCTGTGCTCTGCAACAAGACAGGCCGCGATAGTGAGAGGCCCGCGCACCGCAATGAAGAGTGGCCCCCACTCGCTGCAACTAGAGGAAGCCCTCGCACAGAAACGAAGACCCAACACAGCCAAAAATAAATAAATAAATTTAAAAAAAAAAAAGAATGTTTGGAGATGTGATTTTATTGTACATTGCATGCCCCATTTAATGCTAGGAATGTTCAGAAATGGGAGCCATAACTGAATAAGCTCTACAAGAGGCAGAATCCACTTGGAACTATATCCATTTGCTAAGATGGCAAATGTTCTTCCTTTTTTGTCCAAACCTCTGAAGCCAAGATAAACTCCTGGGGCCATGGCTTCACCCAGTTCCTAGTTCTATCCATTTTGGGTTAGTCCTCCCAGGCTGCAGTGATATTTACCATGCCCTTCCTAATGACAAAAGTTTTCTCCCAATCCTCAAATGCCTACTGATTTTTCTTGAAAGCTTTTTTAGACTTTATTAAATTTGTAGTATTATATCCAGTGTGATACTCTTCTTTGGAAAATTTTTTTTCAATTATCCTGGATCAGTTCAAGAGAAATGAAAAGAAATGGCGGAAAGAGAGACCATAGTGGAAAAATAAACAGATGGGCCAGAAAGAGTCAAACTGAGGCAAGTGCTGGACAGTGTGAACTTCCAGCTCTTAAGGACATATGACAGGGCTCTCTTCCCTTTGCTGTGAATACTATAGGAGAAAACTATATGTTAACACCATTTTCCAGTAGTAGAATGGATATACAGATTTCTAAGGTTACCAGTGTTATAAAGTGTCAACAATGGATACTGGATGAGGCAGAACTGCATGCTTATATTTTATAATGTTTTATTTTTTTCATTTTTGAAAAAAGTTCCATGTTTAGGTGATAGAATTAGCTATATCAGTAACTTATAATGCTCCATTAAAGCACCAAGATTTATAAGGATCTATAACCCAAACAATTGTAGGCTTACTGGATGATTTGATAACTTAGCTAGTTGAATACTGAGTGCTTGATGGACTATATTAAAGATGCATTGTGTGCATGTGTGTGTGTGTGTGTGTGTGTGTGTGTTGGGCAGGGAGGGGAATATAGTGCGTGGAAGACAAGTGTATGGCTAGTGGTAATGGGCAATGGGAGAGGGTGTCTTCCAAAGGGACAGGCTCCTGTTTCCTGGCAGCAGGAGAGTGAGAATTGTCAAGGACTCCAGACCAAAGAGAAAAAAGACCAACATTTCCTATGTCACAATTTACTTACAAAAAGTCGTATATGCATTTCTTTTTTCTCCATTAGCTCATTTAGATTTCACTTTACAGTCAAGATTATGTCTGTATCAATATCTTATTATAAACTTTGAAATCACTTTTTATCAATGTTTCTCAAACATTTCAATGTTTCTTGCTAAAGCCAGGAAAAGATTTCATGTTCATTATCCTATCAAGTCTCCCATTCTAATGAAGAATAAATCAGCAATAAATAGTACAGTGACCATTTGAATTATATGTGTGTGTGTGTGTGTGTGTGTGTGTGTGTGTATATATATATATCCTTAGCAAAAAAGATATGAAAGATTTGTGTTCAAAATGCAAATTAGTTAAAGTAAATGTTACCAAATCCTAGGTCAAAATTCTATTGATGGAGATAGTTATCTTACTCAAACTTGTTTAAAAAAAAGTGCATGACAAAATAAATTGGAAATGAAATTAAGTAAGCATAATGTCTTAATATGAAACAAGAATGGCAACAATTGAAAACTATAAGCAACTCAAAACAAGGCTGAGGATGAATTAGTAAATTGTCCTTCCTAAAATTTCAACCACCTGCCCAACTCTGCTTAATATTCTGTAATAACCTAAATTGGAAGAGAATTTGAAAAAGGATACATGTATATGTATGACTGAATCACTTTGCTGTACACCTGAAGCTAACACAACATTGTTAATCAACTATACTCCAATATAAAATAAAAATTTTTTTTAAAAAACAGTTTTGAACAACTACCAAATGTTAACTGGAGCCAAATTTTCTTTTTAGGATACTGAACTAGAGTCCTAAGTATACTTTAATAAATATTACAACTTTTTTCATGGATAAATTATTTATAATAATGATTATAATATAATATAATTATGAATAAATTCATATTTATGGATTTTATTATGAATTTTATTTATGAATGATTTATAAAATTTACTTTTACTTATTAATAAACTTTAATAAGTTATAGTTCAGGTTATTAATTAGCATTTAATTAAATTAGCATTAGGCAGAGTCAGAAATCACAATCTATGGAACTGCACAGTATTCACCTACAAGCACTATATAAGGTCTAATATTCTGAGACCAGTTCATCAGGGTGCCAAGAAGAAACACTGGTCTATAACCTTCTCCTATTTTTTCTCCAGTTTGTAAAATTGTTGGTAAAATTTTAGCAGAAAGCACAGGCTTTCTGCAAAAATACCATCAACTACAATTTTCTATATAGGTGTGCTTTCTCTTCACAATGGAATCACTCATTCTGCCATTTTCACAGTCTAAACAAGGAAAGTAACCCCTGGTAGTTTGGTCTGACTGGTCTGCTGTGGTCAGACACACTTTGGTATAAACACTGCCCAAATAAAGAATGTACGATATTATTATATTCTTATTAAATCATATTTAAAGATTTGTTTAACCTTAGAAAATTGGCTGCTCGCCAAAACCTCTTGGTTGCTGCTAAAGGTGGTGGTTAGTAGGTTTGTCTAATGCAAACAGAGGCCAAGTCAAATTTTCTTCCACCCACAGAGTTTCAGAGGGGTATATCCTGCCTTTTTGCTAGCAGGTAAGGCAAGCTGCCAGACTCCAGTAGGCTTACTGAGGCAGATATGTGAAAAAGTTCTCCCACTCTAATGCTGGAGTAATCATCAATCTTTCAACAGAAAATGCAATACACAAGAATGAGGAATTGGTAGCATTCCCCAGTCTGGATGAGGCTGCCAGATCCAGATAAATGAACTTTGCCACCCTCAGTAGAATATCTTCTTCCATATCTGGCTCCAGTGAGTCCAAGGTAGGCTCAGAAACCAGAGCCTTAGTCTCCTTTATCTCCTGTCTTTGTTCCAGGATTAATCCTTCTCTACTTTCCTTTTAATGCCCTGTGTCTATCACCAGGCCTTTCCTTTCTCCATTTTCACACCTATGTTTAAGAGCTTTTTAAGAAACAGAGAACTTGATCATTTCTCATACCCACACTGATGCTTTAATTATGATGCAGGTAATTAGAAATATTTAATGACCTTAAGTTTGTTCCACCTCAGAGCCCTATATCATGTTTTTCATTGATTGTTAGAAATAAGTCAAGGTATAAAGGTCTATGATTTGTCCTTCCCCAGGATTTACCTTTTTAATAAAAGTTATAATATTACAGTACTCCAGTTAGGTACCCCCAAAATCTCTTATCTAAGTAAAATTATATATTATTCTGAAACTCCTCTATACAGGAAGGAAGAGTGTCAAAATTTAATGCGCTGCTGAGACTTCTTGCCTCCCTATAGAGTCTTGAGAAGATCCGAAGCCTCTTTCATATCCAGAAGAATGTTTGGTGGGCAGATTCTCTAGTTCTTATTCACCCTCATCACCTCTAAATAGTCTGTGGTCCCAGGTGCATAGTCCCTTGATAAGTTGTCATCTCTCTGGTGTTTCTCAAACTTGGGAATCAAGCTTCTTATTGAGGCTGAGAACCCTAGTGCCCAGAGCACTAAGTACATTCTCCTTAAATAAACCACACAGCGTTTTCCTCTTAGGTATGATCACCTCCTTGGAGCAGGGAAATTAAGGAGAGCAGGAGTCCACACTGCTCCCAGAATGTCCCAAGTTTCTGGTGCCTTCTAAACTAAGGACTCTTTTTACCCACAAGTTCAACTCCTACCTCTCCGGTCTAAGCAGAAACCCTCAACATTTTAGGTTTCGGAAAACAAAAGCCAGGAAGAGGGCTTACCTCTGTCTGGTAACTTCTTCTTTCAGCCTAACACCACATACGCTCCCAAGACAAAGGAACTCACTACCTTCTGGGAATTTGGAAGTAAAAATAGACCAAAACAAATATCTCATTTTACACTATATTTTGTTTCCTACCAAACAGAATTTTTTTTACTGAAATTTGCATTCTATCACACACTGAAGACTCAATTTTTGAGTCATTTGAAACATTCCTATCAATATACTATATCAATTTATACTTGTAAATCTCTTTAATTTACAAAGTATTACATGTTCTCTCATTTAATCCCTCAGCAAACCAGTACTACTCTTATTATCTCTAAATATTCAACCACTAGATTACGTACTCCAAAGGATACAGCTAAGTGTAAATGGAATAGCTTTTCAGGTGAACCTGAGTAGAATCCTGATTTCTACCACTTATTATCTGATAATCAAATCCAAGGATTCTTTTCCTGTTTTTAACATTTGTCACTGTTTTCCTTGACACATTGTCTAACAGCCTCTTAAATGATATATTTTTACATTTTTATCTGTTTAATTTTTATCCCATCTCTATTACTAAAAATTAATGGATATTTATATGTATAACTGATTCACTTTGCTGTACAGCAGAAACTAACACAACATTGTATATCAACTGTACTCAAATAAAAATTCATTTTAAAAAATTAATGGAAATTCTTCTCTTACTTAACTATTTTATCAATTCCCATTGAATCATTTTTGTCTGTACATCTAATGTCTGACTTACCTTTCTTTAATCCTATATCCATAGGACATTTCCACCAATATCACCACTGAAGAAAAAACAATATTTAAAAAGGAGTTTATCTACTTTTTTCCCATCTTCTGCTAGATCCCAGACAAATTTCTTGTAAGTTCTAAGTTTTCCCTTTAGTGTCAGCCATTGTGAATATTTTCTAATTTTCCCAGAAAATTTGATCTTTGTGAAGTCAAATTCAATTCTCTTACCCCCTTTTGTTCTCTGCATTCCTTGTCTTATCAATTTCTCCTCAGAAATGAATGATAAATCATATTTAATAAGAGTTTTCATATTCAAAATCAAGGAGTTTTTCTAGTTTAATCAAACAAGCTAGATCATCCACACTATTAACACTGGAAGGTCAGAATACCCTCCCCTTATTCTGCAGAAAATCTACTCTAGTCCATTATTTTTTGCAAAGTAAAGACCACGGTTTTATTTACACTGCTTTAGGTTACACAAGTTAATCGCAGAAAATATGTTAAAGAAATATCCAGAGCCAAGAAAATCAACTGTCTTCATTTATCTA
This sequence comes from Balaenoptera acutorostrata, assembly GCF_949987535.1. Classification (NCBI taxonomy): domain Eukaryota; kingdom Metazoa; phylum Chordata; class Mammalia; order Artiodactyla; family Balaenopteridae; genus Balaenoptera; species Balaenoptera acutorostrata. Next base: position 81,845,826 of record NC_080070.1, on the reverse strand, counting down.
ATCCCCCTTCAATATTAAACACATATGGTACTGAATCTGTAGGTCACCAATCATTTGGAGAAGTAGTAACACCTACATTCACAATTGCATAAGACAGATGATACTTTGTGTTGATCTGAAATCCCTGCTTTGAAGAACTGATCAAATTTTTATTGTCTTAAAATGATTATTCTATTCAATTCCCATAGGCTAGCTTCTGAATTCCTGTGCATATGTGTGGAACCCAACAATATCAGTGGAATGCTTATATATATATACACATATGGGCATGATGGGGCAATACTTCATTTCACCATTTTATATTTATTCTTTCCAAATAGGGGAAAATGGAGTTGTTGCTCTTTCTTCATTTTTTGTTGATTCTTTAAAAGTTGTGCCGTATCGTTTTCAAAAGGTAAACATAGTAATACTTTCTAAGTATGAACAAGAAGTTACTGTCTGACATTCTATTCATTTATCAAAGAAACATATGACCTTTTAGAGAATTTTTTTCATTTTTTATATTATAGCACAGCCATCAGTTTCAGTGTCTCGCTCTCTATTACTACAATGTGACAGATTAAAGATAAAATATTAAAAATGGCAGAAATAAAATATCTCCAAATGAGATTTCTTTTCTTAACATTCTTTCATCATGTACCCATCAGGGGATTCTTTTTTCTTTTAATCAAGCAGTTCTGATGAGTTGACGAGGAAAAACTCCAAGCATTTCCTGGGATCATTAATTCTTGATATCGCACAGGAGAATTGGAAAATATATACAAAACCTTCAAATCAACAAGAAAAATGCAAACATATCGGTAGAAAAATAGGCATGAAATATGATTAGCTTTCACAAAAGAAGAAATACAAATGTCAAAACACATATGTAATCATTAGTAATAAAATAATTATTTTATTAAGAAGACCTCAATGAGGTATAATTTTAGACCCATCAGATTGGAAAAAATAAAGAAATCAGATAATACTAAGGGTTGATTAATATGTGAATCAAAAGGAACACTCACACACTCATGCTGGTAGGACTACAAATTGGTATAACCTTTGGGAAAGTGTGTCATCATCTACACATTCACATGCCCTATGACCTAGCAATTCCACTCCTAGGTGTATACCCTAAAAGAATTGTTGTATATATCCATCAGGAGATATACAATAATGTTTATAACATTCCGTTCATAACACCAAAAAACACTGAAAATAAGCCCAAATAGCCATCAAAAGAAGACTGGCTATATAAATTTAGCATACACTCACCATGGGCTAATAGGCAGCAGTGAACATAAATGAAATATGGCTACTCTCAACGATGTTAAAAATTCTTAAAAACATAGTATTGAGTGAAATAAAAACACATAACAAAGGACACATGGGTCATGATGCTGTTTTTATGAAGTGTGAAACCAAGCAAAATTAAACTATTATTTAAGAACAAACTTTTTTAAAAGAATAAGAATGAAATATAAAATTCATAATAATAATTGCCTCCTGGAAGAAACTAAGAGGACGAGTTAGGGAAATAGCACACAGGCAGATGACATGGAACAGGGAAGGTTCTAGATCTTAAACTGAGTAATAGGGTCACAGGTACACATGTTTTATAATTTATGGTATAATTTACTCATACTAAAACATTTACTTGCATGAATGAATATCAGAGAACTCAGCGCTTTGTTTTCCTTGTACTTTTCATAAAACACGATCAATAGTAATCTCAGAGAAGGGTTTCTCAAGCTTGGCACTACTGACATTTTGGGCCAGAACATTGTTTTGCGGTGTGGAGCTGTCTTTGCATTGTAGAATGTTGAGCAGCATCTCTTGTCTCTACTCCCAGATGCGAGTAGCAAGCCGCCAGTTGCAACAGCCAAAAATGTCTTTAGAAGTTGGCAAATATCCCTTGGGGGCAAAATATCCTCCACTTGAGACCTACTGTCTTATAGGAATAATTTATGTGAGATTCGCACAACATAAGATTAGAGCGTCTTTGCCTCTGAAGATGGAGAGGTGCTGAAAGGAACTCAAACAGAACTTGCTAAGTTTCCCCCAGTTTCCTATACTCAGCTTGTACCCTTTTCCCCACCATATCTTTCCACGACTTTCCACTTTTCATCAAACCTAGCATAAAAAGACTCAGGTTTAACCACACCTTTGGGTCTTCATTTCCCTATGAAGGCTCCTGTGTCACATGAAACTTACATTAAATAAATTTGTATGCTTTTCCCCTTTGAATGTGCTTTTCATTACACAGCCCCAGCTAAGAATCTAGAATGGTAGAAGGAAAAGGAATTTTTTTCCTCCCATACACAATACTAATCCATAAATTAAATACAAAATCTCTTGCTGACTTATCTTTGAAGAACTATGGAATGTCTCTTTCAGGTCAAGATTTTTGTATTTGGTCATGCAAATTTTCAAGCATTTATAAGAGTTGAGAGCATAACGCTGTGAATCCCCATGCACTTATTTAAATCTAATGATTATTATGATTTTGCCCTAATTGCTTTCTCTATCCACTTTGATTTTATTATTTTCTTTGCTGAATTATTATTTCAAATTCCATATGTCAGAAGTATTTCACTCCTGCATACTTAAGTATGCAACTCTAAAACACTTGAATGTGTCAAGTCTTTGTTCTCATAATCACATTTGTAACAAAAACTAAGAAATAAATATAACAACTCTTTGTCATAGCACAACTTTAACTCAGAGTTATGTATGTTGTATGTATAAAGCAATTTTTTTCACATTTTATGATGAAAATAATGATTATTGACTTTCTATGTAAACATAGGTGTGAAAGTCTGTAATTTCTTCTAAGGTTTCAATGTAATCTTAAAATCAAGGTTGTCAAATTAACAAGAAATGGAAAGATGAATCCACAGAGAAAAGCTGAAACCAAATTGCTTGCTATATGATCAGGCCACCCAAGATGTTCTCTTGCTCTCTGTATATCCCCTGCTTGACCAGTGCTGTTTCACCTACGCCCTACACACATGACTGACCTTCCAACATGCCCCAGGCCTCAGCTAGTGGTTGTTCTAATCTTGAGATCAGAACATCTCCACCATGATAGTTTATCAAAGGAGCAGTGAGGGGCGGGCCCCTCTGTTTGTTTCCCTGGTAACCGATGAGCCAACCTGCCATCAATTCCCCCTATAACTGGTAACCTCCCCCTCCCCTTGGGAGCAAGGCTTGCAGCCCTGTCCTGTCAGTCATCTGCCCTACACAGTGAGGTGTCACTCCAGCACCTTGCTTCAGACATGTAAGATCCCCCATCCATTAAGCCACTGACGTCTCTGTCACGCACTCCGGGCTCTTTCTTCAGACCCAAGGATGGGCAAGTACAGGGCTTGCAGGCCTGAAGGTGCAGCCCAACACTTGATAGGAAGCAGCACCCAGTCTTCTCCAGACCTTGAGTAGAGATACGCCCATTCACTAAAGCTTCTAAAATCTGTATAGAGCTGAGCCAATTTTGCTGACCATTCTAGAAATGTAGATACACGTGAGAAATTTGAAGAGGAAAGAAAAGTATCTGGACTTTTGAAAAGATCCAGTTTACAAAACTTAGTATGTCAACATTTTCCTAATACAGTGAAGAGCAATTACCTTTCCACTTAAGGTAAAAGAAGGGAAAGTTTCTTGGGCATTATTCTTAACGCATAATGTCAGAACATTCACTTTATAAAATCATAAGAACACTTTAAAGACTTGGATTTCTCATAGAAACAATCCAATTTAACAGAGAAAATTTAAATGTAAGTGAAATAATCATGCTTTCTTCAGAATAGATGCAGCCTTGAATTCTGTGACGCAAACACTACTTCTCCTATTGTTATTTATTGTAGACCAAAAAAAAATTCATTTCACCAAAAAAAACTTTGCCCTGACATAAGGTACAGGAATAAATCTATCTAATACTAGTTTCCTTTATGCATCAAAAAGTTTGTGGATGAGTGAGTTACTTTTTCCTTTTTTTTCTTTCTCCCACTTAAATGGGTTGGAAAGAACAATGTGCATGATGGAAGTCACAGCATTTTTTTCCGCCGTAGAGATAAAAATATGTGTTTTATTAGCTAAAATTATCTATATCCTAAACTACTTCTATTACCTTTTCTTTTTACCTATTCTCTTTTCCCACAAGAGGCAAATATGTTTCCCATGTATAAATGGGACCTAAGAAAGTGAGGTGCAGTGCAATCATGATTTGCTTATGTCTCAGTGCAAATCACTGAACAAATCAACTCATGTAATTTTTACAGACGTAAAAAAGATACTAGAGATACTCTGGAATACCCATTTTACACATGAGGAAGTTGGGTCTTTTTGCACCCTCATGATACATTCTCACTTTTTTCCTGAGTATTTTCCAATTTACTTTTCCAATTTCCCAATTTACTTTTCCTTGCTTCACATCTGCGTTTGGTGGCATGGATCACTCATTATAAACCTGTCGTCCATGGACATACTAAAACTACAAGTGTGGAGACCTTGCAAGGAACTCCCACCCAAGAGGGACCATGCCATGCATCCAATATATTCTGACATCCAATTTTTTAAACTACAGATTTTTAAATTTCTGTTCTGCACCCTGTGATTGTCCTCAGTCTAAACTCTAACAAATGAGAAAGGCAGCTCCAAATGCACTTTGGTCTGTTCTCTTTATGGCATGATAGGAAATTTTCATATAGGTAAGATGAACTTGTTAAAAAGAAAAAAAATAAAAAAAGAAATAAAAGGAGGGAAAAAAAGTTTCCTCCCCCCCACTCTCTCTGCATATTCCTTTTCCTTCCTGAAGTAACTATTGATAATAATTTGGTATATATCTATGGAGAAATGAGCCTTTCAGTATGCCAAGGACTTTTCATGGATATTCTCATTCAATCTATCTTACCAAGGCCAAGTGGCTCATTTAAGTATTATTCATTCATTCAACAGCTATTTATTGACCTCCTTATTAAATGCCAGGCACAATTTTTAGAGTCATGATACATCAATGAACAAAATAAGCAATGATTCCCACTCTCATGTATCTCATATTTTATGAAAAAACTGTTTAGAAAAAGACATAGACATTCAGGGGATAGGGAACAAATCCTAAATTTTAATGACTCTGTATTTTGTTTAACAGAGTTTTACAATGGAGGCATTTGTAGGTACAGGTGGCAGGCACATAATAATGATATAGAATATTATCTGGGGATCTCAAAATATATTTGATTTATGAATTAGCTTACTAAGTTTAAAAATTGCTGAATAAATGTAAGGATTACAATATATTAAGGATCAAAAAAGTCTTATGTCAATATATTTCACTTGAAAGTGAATTTTCTATTACTAAATGTACATAACAATTACATTTATGTGTGAACCTTAGGTAATGAACCTTACCTAATTTTTCATTGAGCAGGTAAAAGATAAGTAATTTTTATTAATTTATATTAATCTATAACTAGGACATAAAATAAAAAAAATCACTACATGTATTTTTAAATATAGGAATTAATAGCTTACATTAATATAGTTTAATTAATTAATGAAGCACATTACAATAGAATTGTATTGAAATGAATGTTTTTATTATGGGAAAATAATTTAAAATTAATTCTATCTAATTTACATTATAAACATTTCTATGCTCATCATTTCCAATTTAAAAATATTAAAGTATTCAAAAGACCCTGAACAGCCAAAGCAATCTTGAGAAAGAAAAACAGAGCTTGAGGAATCATGTTCCATGACTTCAGACTATATTACAAAGCTACAGTAACCAAGACAGTATGGTACTGGTGCAAAAACAGAAATATAGATCAATGGAACAGGAGAGAAAGCCCAGAGATAAACCCATGCACCTATGGTCCACTAATCTATGACAAAGGAGGCAAGGATATACAGTGGAGAAAAGGCAGTCTCTTCAGTAAGTGGTGCTGGGATAACTGGACAGCTACATGTAAAAGAATGAAATTAGAACACTCCCTAACACCATACACAAAAAGAAACTCAAAATGGATTAAAGACCTAAATTAAGACTGGACACTATAAAACTCTTAGAGGAAAACATAGGAAGAACACTCTTTGACATAAATGGCAGCAAGATCTTTTTTGACCCACCTCCTAGAGTAATGAAAATAAAAGCAAACAAATGGGACCTAATGAAACTTAAAAGCTTCTGCACAGCAAAGGAAACCGTAAATAAGATGAAAAGACAACCCTTAGAATGGGAGAAAATATTTGCAAACGAAGCAACGGACAAAGGATTAATCTCCAAAATATATAAGCAGCTCATGCAGCTCAATATCAAAAAATAAACCAGCCAATCAAAAAATGGGCAGAAGACCTAAATAGACATTTCTCCAAAGAAGACATACAGATGGCCAACAAACATGAAAAGATGTTCAACATCACTAATTATTAGAGAATTGCAAATCAAAAGCACAGTGAGGTATCACCTCACACCGGTCAGAATGGCCATCATCAAAAAATCTACAAACAATAAATGCTGGAGAGGGTGTGGAGAAAAGGGAACCCTCATGTACTCTTGGTGGGAATGTAAACTGATAGAGTCACTAATGGAAAACAGTATGGAAGTTCCTTAAAAAACTAAAAATAGAACTACCATATGACCCAGCAATCCCACTCCTGGGCATATACTCAGAGAAACCCATAATGCAAAAAGACACATGCATCCCAATGTTCATTGCAGCTCTATTTACAATAGCCAGGACATGGAAGCAACCTAAATGTTGACAGATGAATGGATGAAGAAGATGTGGTACATATATACAATGGAATATTATTCAGCCATTAAAATGAATGAAATTGGGTCAATTGTAGAAACGTGGATGGACTTCATACAGAGTGAAGGAAGTCAGAAAGAGGAAAACAAATATAGTATAATAACACACATATGTGGAATCTAGAAAAATGGTATAGATGATCTTATTTGCAAAGCAGAAATAGAGACACAGACGTAGAGAACAAATGTATGGATATCAAGGGGGAAGGGGGTGGTGGTGGGAAGAATTGGAAGAGTGGGATTGACATATATACACTATTGATACTATGTATAAAATAGACGACTAATGAAAACATACTGTATAGCACAGGGAACTCTACTTAATGCACTATGGTGACCTAAACAGGAAGGAAATCCAAAAAAGAGGGGATATATATATATGTATAGCTGATTCATTTTGCTGTACAATAGAAACTAACACAACATTGTAAAGCAACTATACTCCAATAAAAAGTAATTAAAAAAATAAAATAAGGGACTTCCCTAACGGCACAGTGGTTGAGAGTCTACCTGCCAATGCAGGGGGCACAGGTTCGATCCCTGGTCCAAGAGGATCCCACATGCCACAGAGCAACTAAGCCTGTGCACCACAGCACTGAGTCTGCACTCTAGAGCCCATGAGCCACAATTACTGAGCCTGCGTGCCACAACTACTTAAGCCTGCACGCCTAGAGCCCATGCTCCGCAACAAGAGAAGCCACTGCAACGAGAAGCCAGCTCACCACAACGAAGAGTAGCCCCCGCTCGCCACAACTAGAGAAAGCCCGCGTGCAACAACGAAGACCCAACGCAGCCAAAAATAAATAATTAAAGATTAAAAATTATAAAATAAAAATTAAAAGATTAAAGTGTTCATTAATTATCATGAACGCCAGTTATTAGGGAACTCTCAAAGGATACAAGTAGTTATTTTAAACAAACAGTTGTCATTTCACAAATTATTCAAGAAAAACCTTTTACGAGGTTCTATAAATTACAAGTAAAATTCTATGCTTTATGTCAGGAAAAATGCCAACAGATGTACAAAGAAAAGAAATATATCCCTATTTCCTCCTATTCATCTAAAAAATAAAATTTTTATGGCTGGTAGCTTGTGTTTCTTTAGCATAAAGTTTACTTGATTAAATGTACACTCCTCTATTGCTCAACTAAGAATTATTCTGACAGGGAGGTATGAGGCAAATTCCAGTTTTATCCCCAGAAATAAGGCATTATCACTTCATTCAAAATGTACACAATATGCTTCTGAAATAATTAATTTCTTATTTGCACATATACCCAAGATTGTTAAACCCAGTAATACACCTTTCTATATGAGCACGGTGTAGAGGGATAAACATTTCTTCTGGTTACCAGGTTATAGGAGAAAATTGAGGTCCTTGTCCAATTAAGCTCTCCATTTCACTTGTTCACTAAAATATATTCCTAATAATAGCTTTCATAATGTTCAAAATTTAACAATCTGGAAAAGTAGATGTAATGTATAGTAAATAATTTCAATCCATGGTGGGGGAAAGCTCTGAAATAAATAGAGCTATTAAAAAAAAAAAAGACAAGGATTTGAGGATATTTCCAGTGATGGTTAATATTATGCATCAACTTGACAGGGCCATGAGATGCCTAGACATTTGGTCAAATATTATTCTTGGTATGTTGGTGATGGTATTTCTGGATGATATTAACATTTGAATCTGTACACTGAGTAGAGCAGAGTGGGTCTCATCTAATCAAAGACCAGAATAGAACAAAAATGCTGAGTAAGAGGGAACTCCACCTGCCTGACTCATGAGCTAGGACACTGATCTTTTCCTGCCTTTGGGCTTAAAAACTGTCTCTTCTTGGATCTTGAGCCTGCTGATTTTCAGATGGGAACGACACCATTGCTCTCCTGAGTCTTCCATTTGCCAACTGCAGATCTTGAGACTTCTCAGCCTCCACAATTGCACGAGACAATTCCTTATAACAAATCTCTTTCTCCCTGTATACATCTTATTGATTCTGTTTCTCTAGAGAACCCTGACGAATACATCACCAAAGGTGCCCCATTCCACCATGAGTAATAATTCAGATAATACAGTTGACTCTTGAACAACATGGGGGTTCGGGGAGCTGACCCTTCATGTAGTAGAAAATCTGCATATAACTTATAGTCAGCCCTCCATATCCACACATTCAGTTAACTGCAGATCGTGCAGTACTGTAGTACTTATTATTGAAAAGAAATCCATGTATAAGTGGACCCGTGCAGTTCAAACCTGTGTTGCCCAAAGATCAACTGTAATGTATCTGAAAAAATACCAGCCTTGATTTTTCAAAACAACACACTTTCCACACTGTTTTAATTTATAGGGACTGGTACCAAGATTTTACTGAATAATTTTTTTGTGGTCTTCTATGCTACTGGTATTTGGTTTCAAAAGACAAATATAGGATTGTTGCAATAGCATTTTTTTAGTAATTTCCCTTTAAAATGTAAAATGTGGCATTTGGGGAGAGAAAGAAAGTTATAAAAATATATATTTATCCACTTTTCAAAAAGTGCAGTTGTCAAATTATGAAGCAGGAAAAAACAATAGAGCCACTAATATTAGCAGAGATGTATTCCAGATGGGTTTCCTAAATTATGGTTATATTTCAGAACTAAACTAAATATTCTAATACATTTTAATAAAAATATGGTTGAGAATCAATGCTACAATGACAAACCATAATAAAATACAATAATAATTCTTCTATTTTAGCATCCTAAAGATGGAAGATTAAAATTAAGATTAAAATTCTTATCTATAGTATATTAGGAACGACTAATCATGTGTCATGTCATTACAAAAATCAAATTTTCAACAAATACACAATATTTTCTGTAATAAACAAATGCAACAGAAATTAAATAAAAGCTTCCAAATTTGGCTCTCTTTTTTGCTTTTCTTGAATTGTTAAATACAGTTAGGTCACCGGTTGAAAGTGATGTTTATTCTTAATAATATTTCGCCTCACAGGTTTTGAATAAAGTATAAATTTAACCAGCTACATGTTTAGTTGATAAATAAAACCATTTTGGTCTTTAATCATCCTAAATTAGCACCAATAATTACTGCTTTTCTTTGACTGTATCAATTTTGAAGTAGCAAAAACAGTTTTGGACTTGGAGCAAGAGAAAATGTCCACATCATCACTGTGATAGTTACTAACTATGCTACTTCTGAAAGGTTATTTTCTTGAGCCCTAGTTCCCTCTTCTGTAAAATGGAACCTTTCCCTAATGGTATTTGACAGACTTGGAAGAATATATATACATATATAATATATATATATTCTTATATATATATATATATATAAGAATATATGTATATACACAGACACATATATACATATAGATATAGATATACAGCATTGTGCCACGATAAAAAGCAATCATTAGTGGAAACTCAGTCTTAGTGGTTTAGTTATATTCATATTTGTTTTGATATTCAAAGTATTATTACTATCAGAAAATAATACTTTAAAAACAGGGAGGGGCTTCCCTGGTGGTGCAGTGGTTGAGAATCTGCCTGCCAATGCAGGGGACACGGGTTCGAGCCCTGGTCTGGGAAGATCCCACATGCCGCGGAGCGACTAGGCCCGTGAGCCACAACTACTGAGCCTGCGCATCTGGAGCCTGTGCTCCGCAACAAGAGAGGCCGCGATAGTGAGAGGCCCGCGCACCGCGATGAAGAGTGGCCCCCGCTTGCCGCAACTGGAGAAAGCCCTCGCACAGAAACGAAGACCCAACACCGCCATAAATAAATAAATAAATAAACCCAAAGTTAAAAAAAAAAAAAAAAAAAAAAAAAGGGAGAAAATTGTGGTGCCCCGTCTAGCTCACCTAATTGCCTTTCATGTAAAAAACTGATAATAATCCAAATGATTCTTGTCCATAGAAATGCAAATTTATTGTGTGTGATGGTATGCAATTGATTATTGCCTTGTGAATAGATATGTTTTGCATGTATTTATAAATTCATTTGAAAATTCCTTTTTCTCTATTCATATGAGGTTCTTAGGCTCTCCTTTGAACTGATAATATCATCTTACTAGGTCCCTCTTTAGCAATGAGTTAAATTAACCGTTGACACATGTTCATCTAATGTTTATACGAGCCGAGATTTTAACTTTTAAAAAATATTCTTTAAATCTGCTCTACATTTTAAATAAATTGTATGATCCACATATCAATGGAATTTGCAAATTAGAAAAGAATTTTTTAGAAGACTACATTGAGCATATTATTTTTGTTCCTATTATATCTTTTTAATTTTCACACTAGATGATTTTTTGAAGTGTGTAATGGAGTCTTAAACATATGGATTGGGGTAAACTAACCTTGTCAATTACATAATGCTGCTTTCCAAAGCACAGTTTTAAAAAAAATGGAATAAAGACACATGATAAACTATGAGTTAATTTTTTAGAATTTCCTAATCTAGAAATCCTAAAGAAATTATAATATACAATATGGGAATTTTAGTGTCCTTTTATTGCATCCATTAATTGCGCTAAGAAAGTACAGCTGTTCTCAAAGAATTAACAAAACCAACAAGGAATCTTTATTTACCAAACTTTGTACAAAGTTGCCAGTGTGAAAATACAGAATAAATTGAGAGCCCTACTTTTTCAACATGACAGATGTGAAAACTCACCTTGATCTCCAAAATAACAATCCATTTTAACTGAGCTTTAATCTTCCACAAAATAAACTAGGAGTTTATTCAAAGGAAAAAAATTTTATTCCTCTATACTTCATTTATGATAAAATATTTCCCATGGGGTTCTTCTCTTGATTCCCTTAAAATTTTGACTGCCTACCCCCGTGTTGAGCTTCTAAAATAATTGCATGGTAGAATTTTCAGGTTTCTGCAAATACTTCAGTTTTCTCTTCCCTGTTTTTCAATTTTGCCTGCCTCTTCTTCGCTGATAATATTCTTACCTCTGGCAGGCAACTTTGTCCTTAATGCCCTGTTCCTGAAAGAATCAATTGACGCTTTGAATTAAGCTGCTTTTTTTAAGCATATGAGCTCTCACAGTAACTAGCTGATAGCATTTTCAATTCACTCTAGAAAATGTGTGTCAATCTACCTGTAGCTGAATTATAACAAACTGATTTTAAAAGTTACTCTATTTACTGGGGGTAAGTATTTCATCAATATGCTAACAAAAATGATATTTTCAGATACCCCACTGCTGGTATATATAGCATCACTGACTTATAGTTAATAAAATTGAAAATATTAGACTTTTTAGCTTATATAAGTGGGGAAGCATACTAATTAATTTCTAAGCACTGCGTTTTCAAACAGTCTTTAGTCACAGAACTCTTCCTGAAAGAAAAACACACATGAAATCACCGCTAAGCTCCCTATTGACTTTGAGCCCTGGGTTGGGAGGAAGCATTTCGTCCATGGCTGATACTAGACTCCTATATACATAGTATGGAAAATGCCAAAGGCTACCAAGCATTGTATTCATAATTCATAAGTATGACATTCAGCATTTTAGTTATTGAATGTGCATACTTTAAATGAAAATCTTTCAAAAGAAATTATTCGAAAAGCACGTTTAAAAAGGAACAATCTAGAACCTCAGAGTTTTCTTAACCTTAAAATTGAAAACTCTATCTTGGAAAATGATTTCTGATTACATTTACTTTCAGGTTTTTGTTTCTTTGTTTGTTTGTTTTGGTTGAGAGTTTTCAATTGAAAAAAGGACTTACTTTTTCCAAATACTGACTATAAACTCCTTTTCCTCAATGCAGTTGAGAATGGGGGTGTCTGCATATTTTCCCACCTGTCTTTGGCTCCTGCCAAGAAGCATTCAGAAACCCAGGTACACATCCAGTACTACAGGCAGTGGCAGCCAAAGTGGAATCTCCTTTTTCAGCTGAATGTATAAAATGACTATGACAGCAAAAGCACTATCTCAGAAAGGCACATTCTGCCCCCGCTCTCCCTTGAGATTGGCAGATATCGACAGTTAAAGCAGGATCTTCCTTAGATCCTTAGAAAACCTCATTTGTCTGTAGCAAAGGGAATTTGGTTTCAGCTGACAAAACTGCCTTCTGCAACCTTTAGAAGTGGCTATTATAACGTTTGCAACTAATGCCAGGGAAATGAGCCTTTTGGTCCTAGCGTGAGCTTTTTGGTGGCATGGAGCAAAGACATATCCAATCTATCTTCAAAAAGGGGAGAGAGGGGAGAGTTAGTCTATAGATATTGGGAAATTTATAAGAATCTAAAAAGAGGAAACAAAATAGAGCAAATTTCAGTGGCAAGGGAAAGTCATCTGAAGCAGACCAGCTGCTTTCAAGAATGGGGCTACATCTTCTCCAGCTCTCTCCTCTCTACCTACTGGATTCCCTGTTTACTCTTGGTTTCCACTTACTCATGATTTTGGTGGAATCAGTTCACTTCTTAGCTCCAGTGTCCACTGTGGGCATCCTCTGTGTGTCTCAGTTCAGATTCCTGAGAGTCAGAATCTGGTCCTTAGACAGCCCGTGGGTTGAATAAACTGTGCAGTCAGGGACAGTGTAACAAACACAGTGATGAAAAAGACAGGCAAAGTCCCTGGCTTCATGGAGCTTACAGTGGCATGATTATCACTTGTAATAGGACATGATAATTTAAAGGCAGCAGGGCTGTGGGAACGTCAACTTTTCTATAAATGAGCTGTAACAAAGCATACAATGAAACAACTCCCTAGCACACTTTGCCCACAGCTTTTTCTTTTGCCATTGCTTTGGCTCTGCCACTACTGTTACTATTTTTGTTTTTATTGTTGATTACTTTTTTACTCAAAGGCTACTACTCTTAACCAGACGTACTCTAAGCCAGTGAGTCTCATAGTGTGGTGCCCAGACCTCAGGCAGTAGAAGTGCCTGGGAATTCATTAGAAATGCCAATGTTAGGGTCTTAACCCAGACCTACTTAATCAGAAACTAAAGAACTGCTGCTTTATCCCTTCAATGCAAATATGTCAGTCTACCTTTATTCTACCTGCTTCCTGATAACTTCAGTGGATTCTCTGTTTAATTGTTCCTCAATACTTGAATTGTATGAAAATATAAATACATAACTGTTTAAAAGGATTCTCCCACCCCCATTTAGCCTTCCTGTCTCTAAGCTAAACACAACTTTTCACATTATTCTTCTTGCCCACAGGCGTCAAAGCTGTTAATCAACTCCTACTTGGTATCTGTCTGGAATTGTGCCTAAAACTCAACTCACCAAAATAGAAATACAATCAATCAATTTTAAATTTAAGATGACAACAATTCAACTAGATTGACCATGTATCCCTTCATTTTTCAACCAGTCCAACCTATCATGTATGAAAACAGTGCCAAATAAGAGCCGTCAAACTTCCTATAATTCTATATGGAGGATGATTTTGGAAATATAATAAAATACAGAATTAAAATCTCTTAGTGGGCAATGAACTCTGTTTCTCTAAAACGCCATTGCTTAATATAGCCTCTCAAAATATATTTTGCAAATAAAGTCACTTTTTAAAATGAACTTGTGGGCTTCCCTGGTGGCACAGTGGTTAAGAATCCGCCTGCCCATGCAGGAGACACGGGTTCGAGCCCTGGCCCGGGAAGATCCCACATGCCGCGGAGCAACTAAGCCCATGCACCACAACTACTGAGCCTGCGTTCTAGAGCCCGCGAGCCACAACTACTGAGTCCATGTGCCACAACTACTGAAGCCCATGCGCCTAGAACCCATGCTCTGCAACAAGAGAAGCCACAACAGTGAGAAGTCTGCACACTGCAACGAAGAGTAGCCCCTGCTCGCCACAACTAGAGAAAGCCCGTGCACAGCAATGAAGACCCAACACAGCCAAAAATAAAAACAAATAAATAAATAAATTTATAATAAATAAATAAATAAAATAAAATAAAATGAACTTGTATTCTGGGGGAAAATTATATTGTAAGGAGCTTAACAAAAAAAGCCTCAAGTGTTACAGAAAAAATTACATTCATAAAACTGCATTCCTGGAATGCCATGTTCATGTCTTTCTGGATCACTGTTCTCTACACTACACTTTCATTAGCATATTTTAAAAAGTTTTCCACCAATATATCACTCCCATTTTTACTAAAATATCTTTAGTAAATATTTTTGTTCCATAGGCATTGTTGTTGTATAACAATTGTTAATCATTTATGTAAATCTTTCTTCCAATTAACCGTCAGCTCCATGAAAGTGGGAAATTGCCTTTTTAACTGCTGTAACTTTAGCACCTGACTCAATACCTGGCTCATATTTGGGTTTTTCTTGTTTTCTGTTTTTTTGTTTTTTTGGGCCGTACCACGCAGCATGCGGGATCTTAGTTCCCTGACCAAGGATCTAACCCACGCCCCCTGCAGTGGAAGTGCAGAGTCTTAACTGCTGGACCACCAGGGATGTCCCCTCAGCTCATATTTGTTGTTTAATATATGTTTGCAGGAATGATGGAATATTAGGATGAAAATTTTGTGGTTGGTAAAAAAGAATAAACATAATTTTTAAAAAAGAAAATAATGATAGGCTTAGAAATTATTGTGAACTCAAAAATACTGCCTGGGAATAGACAGTAAATGCATGAAGGTTTAATGTGTTTTGCCATTCATTGCAAATTTGTGTATGGATGTCCAGAATATATACTTGATAGCCAAACTTTAATACTGGTTTTGTGGAAGAGACTTGAGAGTGCTTTTGCTCCAGCTTCCTTGCCTCAAGGCTACAGGATATTGAAACAGAACAAACAGCTGTCAATGTTTTTCTCACTTTCCAGGGGTGGAAATTTTATGAGATCTTTGGAATTCTGGCATTTTATCATATTGACAGTAAAGAAGTTACTCCTTTTGCCCCCCCCCCAATAGCTTCTCCATATTAACTTATTTCTTTTAAAAAGCTTTTTCTGAGAACTTTAAATCTTACCATGATTCAGTTTTTTGAACACATCTTAAAGTTGTATTTGATTTATACGCTTCCTTCCTTACTTACCCAAAGTTTTCATTCTTTTGTTCTAAAAACACCTAACTCATTTCACCTCTTCTCATATGCTACATTTACAACCTTAAAATCAATGATTGATTCTTCTCTGGCCTTTCTCATGTTTTTTTAAATTCTATTTCATATGTGGGGTTACTATTTCAGTCTACATCAGACATATTAACCCTTGGGCTCATCATCTTATACAAGTTCTAACACGACCTACTGTGGTATTGGCTTTTTCTCCCTTCAAGAGCAGAGAGTTTGATTTTAGCCTGCAGGTCCAAGACATTCTCATGGCATTATACCTTAACGGCTGTCCTCCAGTCTGTGTTGTTAGTGCTGATTATTTTCCCCAACATAGTTAGCTTTTCTAAATTCTAGCATGTTTTGAAGAACAACTTTTTTTCCCCTTCATTCTGTCAATGTCTATTTATATGCTATTTTGGTTTTCCAGCATATTGACAACTTCATACTTATAATCTCTGCCTAAAAAATTTGTTTATGACAATCTTAATTCTCTATCAAAGAAATAAACATGAAAGCAGCTCTTTTGTCCTTTTCGTGTTTGCCCATTTCTGTCCCCCTTTAACCTTGAAAGAACCTAATAAGATCACTAGGCAATTTATCCTAATTCCTGACTTATGCCCTCCCAAATGCACACCATGCCTTATCTAACCTGTTGATTCTTTTCCTAGATTAAAAGAAGTAAGAATGAAGAATTAAACAGTTAAACAATGACTAGCTCTTTACCCCCAACAGCCCCCTTACCAATCCTGCAGGCAGATCACATGGGGAAGGTAACATCTGAAGGGAGTCAGCTAGTCTGCAGGCAATGGAGAATGACGCAGAACCTAACCTTCTGCCTTGATGATTCACAGAGATTCTTTCCCCCTTTTTCCCTTTAAAAACTGTCATGGCTGAGCAGAATCTTCAGAGTTGGTCTCAGGACATGAGTCCACCTTCTCTTCAGATTGCTGGCTTTTCTGATTAAAGCATCTTTCCTTTCTACTGACACTTGCCTTTTGATTATTGGCTGTTGAGTGTCAAGCAGCCGAAACTGAGTTCTGTAAGAAACTATCAGATAGAGAAAAATTTTGGAACATTAACTTTGGACTCTTCGAATTTTGGTTCCAACACTTTATAGTTATTTGATACAAGGCAAGTTGATTTCTAGCTGTCAACAACCTTATTTTTAGAGGAATACAGGCAATATTGTGACAACTAGGGATGACACATCCTGAGTACAAAATAGACACTCAATAAATGTTAGCTATTTTATTTTTAGAATTGTTTTTAAAATTGTAGGGACTGCTCAGAATTGGTTTCTATAAGACTCTTACATTGAAGAAGAATGTCATTGTCAACTTTATTCAGTCTTCAAGCATTTTTTTTTTAGCTATCCTTAAATTAGTCAAATTCATACTTTTACAGACTACCATATTTAACATAATTAAAATTCATAACACAAAGTGTACGGACACATACACAAATGTTTAATTTGTCTTAAGACAAATTTTGTCACAGGAAAAATTGATATTTTCTGGCAAAAATCAACATTCTGGGAATGAAGGGGGGAAATCTAGTTGGTTGCTATCACCATTCTGAAATTATCTGATCAGTTATAAAAATAAGAGGAAGATAAAGACATTTTGACTTAAGCATAAATAATGAGCATATATTTGTAATTTTCTGTGACCTCTGTAATTAAATATAACCTTCAAAATTAGGGAGTTCAACTTATTTAATATCTATTGTTTTGGCTTTCTTATCTTTCCTCTTTGAGTAGCTAGTTCATCATAAATAAAGAAATGTATACATTAATGTTATCCTTTTAAATTGTGGAGGTAATAATAAAAATAGCTGTTTTATTATATATCAGATACTCCACTCTTCTTGGGTTCTTATTTTTATCAGAAAAATATTTTAACCTTGTGTAATATTGTTTCCTTTAGCATTTTATAAAATAAGATAATTTTAAAAATAGCTCTTATATGAGGTGATGGATGAGAACTAAACTTATTGTGGTAATCATTTTATAATATATGTAAATCAAACCATCATGCTGTATACCTTAAACTTATTCAGTGGTGTATGTCAATTATTTTTCAGTAAAGCTGTAAAAACTAAAAAAAAAAAAAAAGGAAATGTGAAAGGTGAAAAAAAATAATAAAAAATAGCTCTAATCAGTTTCATTACTGGCTCCTGGAAGCCATTTAAAAAAAAGCAATTGTAAGGTTTTAAATAGGCTTTAAAAATGGGCTAAGATTGTAAATTTTAGAGCTACAAGTTCTCCTGCCTCTGTTCAATGCTCATGTTTTTATATGTAAATACTAGGACTGCAGCTTGATCTTCAAATATTAACCTTGACTCCTCCTCCCATTTCTTTACTAAATAGAAATGCAACCCAAATCCTTAGGGACTTGCATTATTCAGTGTAGAATTTTCAACATTCAGGCCTTGTTCTGCCTGAAAGAGATCTCAAGTTTGTTCCCAGCACTATTTAGGATTTAAGAACAAAGCTATAGAAAGGGATATAATCCTATTTTTCTAATTTGATATTAGTCAAAAACCTTTACTTAGTAAAAGTGGGAAAATAAAATTTAACTTAATTTTTCACCCTTAGGAAAAGAGAGAAAGAATAAAAGAAAATGGAAAGGATAGGGATATGGGAGAGGAATCTCTCCCATGGGAAAGAAATAAAAGAGAAATAATACATACAATGAGAAGGAGATCCATACTCTGAAAAAAAAAAAAAAAGGAGAGAAGAAAAAAAAAAAGAAGTTAAAAAAAAAGAGAGAGTGAGGGAGATTGCTAGCAAAATGTCAGTAATTAACTCCCTTCGCTGCATCTGCATCACTGGGTAATCCTCACCCACATAAACCCGTGTTGAGCCATGTGATTCTCTCTAGCCAATGAGATAAGTGTAAACACTATACAAGTGGAGACTTCAACAGAGTTTGCCTACCGAGACTTCCTCTCTCATGCTGTGCTTGGAAACCTTAGACCAAGTGAACTAGTCTGTACTAACCTGCTGGAGAATGAGAGGTCACGTAGAGAAGTGAGGCGCCTCAGCCAACATCCCATTAGCCAGCCATCTGCCAATAGCCAGATATGTGTGCGGCCATTCTAGATCATCCACGGCCGGCCAACCTGGCAGCTAGCCACAGACCCATGACAGAGCCCAGGAGAGACCCTGCTCATTCCAACCACAAAACTGTGAACAAAAGAAACTGGACTGTTTTAAGTCATTATGTTTTAGAGTGGTTTGATCCACAGCAAAAGCCAACTGATGCAGGGAACAATAAACAGAAATGAGGAAACAGTAGCTTTTGCTGAGAAAGAAAACACTTCTCCACTTGGTATTTCATTTTAGTTGCTGGCTTCAGAATAGGTTACTATTTCACTTCTCTTTGAAATGTGCATTTGTTTAATAAGTCTGATTCATTGTAGGTTTGTTTTTACCCTAAAAGACAGCTTTGCTAAAAAGCTAGAAGTAACAGTACACACCTCCCCTCCTATCCCTAGTTGGAGGAGAGTGGCAGCAGGGATGCAATATCTTAAATTTTTCTTTGGATAGAAATAGATCACAGTTTTATCACTTGCTTACAAGAAACAATCAAACCAAGGATCAGATCTAGCATTGTATTCGATGGACTGTGATATCTTAAATATATGTACCATTTAGAGACAAAGTAAAAATAGTAATTTTTATTAATACTTAATAATATAAATATTGATTGATTTTACTTACATATGCTACTAGATAAAGTTTTATTTGGTTCCACTATAAATTCAACAAGTATTTATCAAAAGTGATTTCTGATATGACTGACATTTTACTCATATTCCTGTGTTCTACTCTTTTTGAGTTTTAAGATAAAAAACTCTCATGCAAAACTATTTGATTTCTTTTATTTTTATGTCAGCCCTTGGGCTCATAGTTCTCTGGAACTGCTGCAACAGAGTGTGCTCTCAGTGATAATTAAATGTTACTGTAAGCTGTGGGTCAATTTCTTTCTGAACACCAAAGATATATACCATCTCCTCTCTGATTTTTCTACCCTCAGAATAATAGAAAAAGGAGAGCTATTTTAACATTTTCCCTTGTATTTATAGGGGAAAATACCAATTTATAAATCCTTAATGGAAGAACAAGGATACATGCTATAATCTGCGGAGTGTAATTTCATTAAATCCATAAACAACTAGATAAACTCACCTATTTACAGCATTACAAAGAAAGCTTTATCCATGTAGTTAAGCACTTGGGTGGTCAAGTATTTATACAATTGCAGAGCTTCAGTGTATTGTTATATTAGTTCACACAGAAAAGATAACTTCAAGTGAACGGTGTCACATTATTATTGAAGAATATGAACTGGAACATATATTAGGATATAAATCTATTGATGATATGCATAAAAATAAATTTCATTGTAAGAATTATTATGCGAATGATAATCAACTAAAGGTTTGTTTCCATAGCCAGCATCTTAATAAATAATAAAAATTTTTTATTTACATATGCTAGATGCCTTGGTCATTTATTCTTTAATTTACATGAGCACTCTTTAGAAGTTTATCTATCGAGTTTTGACAGTTAATATTTTAAAAATTTTATTGGAAAATTTCAGATGTATGTAAATGTTGAGTAAATAGTATATAAATTATAAGGGAGACAGGAAATGCAGGCTTTAAAATAGGTAGCATTAAGCCCAGCTAAAAATTAGGGTTCTGTTTCTAAAAAACAAGAGGAGAATGTCACAGGATAGATAACCATGAAATGCTAAAACTTACCAAGGAGTTTCTAATTAGCAGCCTTTTTCTGTAAGTGAATTTGCCATATAAACCTGTGTTTTTAATATCTCAGATGAATGTGTAAAATGTATTATGCTGAAAGAACATGACTGATCTATATTTAATAGTCATCATCATTAAATTCTAAATAATTTCCATGATAGTTATATTCATTTTATATCATGTTAAAACCTATAAATTGGATTTAACATTTTCTCACTTATGCAATGTTTTATACTCACCTCACTTATATTTATTATGCACCTAATCACTATTCAAACCACGAAAGAGTTAGATCTAAATTTTAAAATACTTATATTAAAATTTATACATGAACATGTGTATCAACATGTAATGACAGATATATATGGATAGCAGATTAGATAGATGAGACAGATAGATAGATAGGATGCCATTACCCTGCCCTTAGTCTCTAACAAGAGTTGAGACATATTTTATACAGAACTCAAAAAAATGAAGAATAAAAAAGATAAATTAATAGACATTGGAAGAATATACAGCTCCTTTCGTCCAAAAGGACCAAAACTTGAGGAAAGTTTTAAAAACCCTGTGTTGTATGACAGCCCTTTGTTGTTTAGTTTGTATTTGCCATACTCACTACAACTTTCACTGAAGTTAGAATTTGAACAATAGGATATCAGTAACTTGCCAAGGTTTAAGATGTTGTTCAAAAAATACTAGGGGATAATGCAACGTCCAAGACATGTCCTAGTAGTTATGAAATCACATATGTCTCACAGGTAGCCACTTAATCAGTACTGCATTTGTTTTACAGGTAGGGGAAATCACTGTAATGTGATACATAGATAAGTAATGCTTTACCGAAATGAGTTAAATCCTTATAATACTCTAATATACAAAAAACTAGATGAAATTGAAATAAAGTGTTGGCAGATTATCCACTCATTTTAATTCTAGAGGCCTGTGATAGATGACAGACAGTTTAAAATGAGAATAGAGGAAAATTTGCCCTAGGAGAGAAAAAGGGAATTTTTGAAATTAAAATATAGTTGGAAGAAACAAATCTCAATTCAGAAGTTTGAAAATAATGCAATATTCTGTAATTCTTTCATATTTATCGTAAGTGTAAATAATCTTACAGCATTTGCATCTTAACAATCCATAAGGAAATAGCAAAAATGTTGCCATATAAAATTTTAATCTCAATTTTTATATTACTCTTTTTTATTTTTAAATAAATAAACCTAAAATACACTCATTCTGAGGAACATGTGTAATCTAAATAGCTGCCAGAATTTGAAAAATATCTAAGTATTAACTCATAATGTTGGCACATGTAAGGCAAAGGATATTACCTCATACTTTCTACCTTTCTAAGTTTTTGTGAAAGAACGTTGTTTGCATCCAGTTATGACTATGACAGCTTTCTCATAAGAAAATGCTACAATAAAATAATAAAAATGCTTCACACATTCCCCAAAAAGTTTTTTAATTTTCTAATATTAAATTTGGTTTAATGGCTATATCGTGTAATATTGCTACGCCAATCACCTTTTTTACTGTTGCAGTTATTAAAAGATAGAATCCATAGTGGGGACTATTAAAAGGTACCATTCAACACAGAAAAATGTTTTAAACATTCATGGCAATGTATAAAGCAAACAAAAAAGTAATTATTAAAATGAACTTAGAGACTATTTATTTTCTTCCATGACTATTCCAAAATAAACTTCCTCTCATAGTAGAATCAGTTATAACTAAAAAGAGAAGACCTAGAAATGAAGGACTCACTATAATAAAAAGCAGATGACTTCAGAATAAAAATATATTATGCCTAAATTTGATTAAATGTAGACATAATAAAAGACAGCTTATTCAAATATCGGCCCTTTAGACTTGTGAGCTTTGTTAAGTCCTTGAATAATAAGTCACAGAAGTTATGGAATCAGTTAGTACCATTATTTGAATTAATCAGAAGTGTATAGAAATTCAATTAATAACTACTCATATTATAGTATTTAATATATAAACAGCTAAGTTTGGCTATGTTTTATTAAGACAAATAGATTCTAAAAGGTCTAATATAATTTATCCTATCATGTAATTTAACTGTTTGCAAATACATGTCAAATTGGATAGAAGTTTTGTTAGATTTTTACTTTTCATAGTTGAATGACATTATTTAATTATACTTTAATAGGACAGAGATTGTTTTGAAAGAAACTAAAATCTATTGCTTATATGCATAAATTGTGTATTATATAATAAACTATGTAAATGCAATCTACTCATGTTTTAATTGCTTTAGTGTGATAATCTCAGTTTGGATTAGCAGAACAATTTTGAGTATTCTTTTAAAAAATTACCACCAATTTTCAAATTCAAATTTAAAATTTGAAATTAAAAATATCTTAGAAAAAGTTTTTAAAAAATCAGTCTATCATTTGTAATATAGACAAATAAATAGAATTTAGAGTTGCACAACTGTACAGTATATTTTGACACAGATTAGTGTAAATCAGGTTGTGATTAAAACTGGTCCACTACACTGGCAGATATTTCTAAATATCACTTGTATACCATTGGTATATGCTAAGAAATATGGAAAAAGAAACTGTTAATAAAAATTCTGGGTCAATGCAAAATGTTTTGTATAATTTTCCACTTTGTATATAAAATATAAAGTAAATTTGGATAAAAACTCTAGGAACAAGTTTCAACACCAGAATTACATTTTTCCTTTCTTAATTCACATTTACCATAGCCAGTTAAAGATTGTCTAGCTAGAAAAGTACCTAAGACTAGTCCATAAATCTGGCTTGTTAAATTTGTTTTTGCAAGACTAACAGTGAATGAACTCACTGAAGGAATGAGTCATTCTTAGGAACATAATAAAGATTCTTGCTTTTGCCCACTTTAGTTAACCAAAGCACACTCTACCCTGCCTAAAAAACAATCAATTTAGTTCTATGAGTGAATTCCGTTAAAAAAAAAAAAAGGCACAACAACAACAAAAATTTTGGCTTAGGTAAAAGGATGACCTTGATGACATCTTAAGTCCTTTATCCAAAATTCTTCCTAAAACTCAACAGGAATAATTACAAATACGCAGAATATTCTAATCTCTCTATTTCCTATTTTTAAAGTAGAAAATTTCTTGACTGCTCAACAAATTCCACAATTTCTTGACTGTTCTCAAATGTATTCTCCTTACACTAATCACCTCTACTGCAAACTACATAATGTGGTCAAAGGTGTAGTCACCCTTACTAGCACCTTAGCTCTCTCATTTCCATTTTCTCATCAAATCCTGTATGTTCTATCCATTTACTATCTATCATGTGCATCCCTTCCACTTTACCTTCACTGGTCCTTCCTCCATTTTGACTATGATCATTTTGTGGTTGTATCTTACTAACTGAATGATTGCCACCTGTCTTGCATGCACTTCCTCAACTCTCATCCACATAACTAACTCCAACTCTTATATCAAACACAGTTCATGAATTATCTCAGGGAGGCCTTCTTTAACACTTCAATTTGATAAGTTTCTTTTCTAGACTTCCTTAATCCTCTCTATTTTAGTATTTATGCCACTGAACTATAATTGTCAATTTATATAACCCTCTCCTCTTTCCCTTGAAGGCAAAGCCTATATTATTTTAATTTTTTAACTCCTGTTCCAAGCAAATATGAGGCACTAAATACTGTGAATGTTCGTTCAATGAATACTGTTACCAAGAATTTTATTTTTAATTCTTCATCCTTGTACTTATGAATATGTTGAATTTCAGGTCAAAAATAATATCAGATCTTTATTATTGCATAGTTTATTACATTCCCTAGATGAATTTGGATTTTAAGAACAAAGTTAATGTTAAGTAGTTTAAAGTTTCATAAATTAAGCCTTGTACATGTCTACCCTGAAACTGATTTATTATCCTAGCCCTTCAAAAGTAATATCAGAATGCTAAAGTCATTCTATATGGTAACTGGAATTAAGATCTAAAACTTCACAAGATTCAGCATCTTTCAAGGATCCATATCATGGCTAAGGTTCTTAACTCCTCAAACGCCTTTAAAAATAAAAATCAACACATATTTTCTAAGTCCCTACCATTGAGTATTATTTCACCATTAAAGATTCCAAACTGTTTTTTAAAATGTTCCACACAGTCTACTGTAGCAGACTACTACATTGCTCATAGTAACATCTACAGGCCTGGACCTTGAATTATTTTTCTTGTAACTTAAACGTCCATGTTTCAAAAAGAGGGAAGTGAATTCTATCAATTTTCCTGTTTGAAGGACCTTTCTTAGTGAATAATAGTACCACTGGGTTTTAAACTATAAATATTCTTTTATTTTGGTTTTTAGGGTATGTTTATTTGTTTAACCTGTAGAGTGTTCTTAAAACTAAAATCTTCAAACTACTATTTTTAATATTTTCAATTTAATA
Organism: Balaenoptera acutorostrata; assembly: GCF_949987535.1. NCBI lineage: Eukaryota > Metazoa > Chordata > Mammalia > Artiodactyla > Balaenopteridae > Balaenoptera > Balaenoptera acutorostrata. The sequence goes on along the minus strand of NC_080070.1, from coordinate 81,820,779 downwards.
AATTGAATTTTGCACCATGGAAAAGAAATTTTGCAAACATGAGTAGATTAAATCTAAAAACAAATATGGCATAAAATGACATATAACTCATATCACAGTAAGTGATAATTAAAATCTGGAATTTGATGAAAGCTATTAGCTGAACAATTACTCATTAAACTGTTACTGAAGTCAGAGTATTAGAAACTAAACTAAAACCCCATGAAAAACAGTCTGTCAGAGTGTATAGGTAGAAATGAATTAGGAATGTTTTTATTTCATTCACAAGAAGTTTTGTCTACAATGCCAATCAAGGGTAATGGTTGGGGGACTTGACTTAGCAATAGGAAATCCTGTTACTATTTTCACTGGTAGAAAGTAACTGAATTAACTGCAAAATACCACCATTATTCCTCTCCATGTGCTATGAGAAGAAATAGAATCACACATCTTAAGACTACTAAAGTGTTTAAGGCAGGTCTAATGAGGGGTCATAGCTCTATACCAACCCTTGACTTCTGAGTCATGGAGAGAATATTGCTTTCTATTGAAGTCACAAGTACAAGTACTTTTCTCATATGTAGAAGGAAAAAAGAATTGTATTCTCTCTGTTCAAAAAAAATAAAATCACAATTAGAAGTCTGGACTCATAAGGAAAAATGGAATTGGAAACTAACTGCATTAGAGTTTTCCTAAGACACAAATTAATACAATTCTGTTTTCAGATTGTTCATGTCCACATGAAAATCTAGACAATAAGATAATATATCTCCTTTTCCCATTGGTTGAATGAAGGTCTGACAACCAGTAATCATTCTGCTCTGTAGACTGTCACACCCCTATCAAGCGTTCAAGTGAAAACAAAGTTGCATAGCAGTACAGACAGGTAAATAAGGATCACTATTCATTAATGATAAATTTTTATTTGGATAGCCAAATGCTACAAAGAATGGATTGCTATCAAATCTCTTCCTGAGATAAATTATTTTTAGATAAATTTTCTCTTTTATATAACAATGAAACAAATATGGCTACCATATGTGTGTGTGTGTGTGTGTGTGTGTGTGTGTGTGTGTATATATATATATATATATATATATATAAAATATTCAACATTTACATAGTACGAGGTAATTGGTACCAGATAATTGATTATATATGTGTATATATATACACACACAGTACTATTGACTATACATAAAAACTTGTTTTTTAAGGTACAATGTACTCTTCATAATATCAGAGACAGGCCATCATTCAAGTGAACTCTGAATACTGAAAGAGAATTTTTAATTTCTCCAAGCCTCTTCACTGGCCCCTCCCCCTCCATTCTTGCCCCTCTCCAGTCCATGCTCCATAGAAGAGCAGAAGCAATCTTCCCCAAAGCAACTCAAGTTATGTCATTTCCCTCCTTAATCCCTGTAGTGTTTTCCCAAAACACCCAGGAAAAAAATCCTTATTTTTTTCCCTTGTGCAGGAGTCTGCATCTCCTGACCCCTGCCTATTTCAAAGTATGTTAGACTCCTATTACTAATCATTGTTTTCAGTTCTTTGAAGATGCTAAGCATTCTCTGGTCTTGGGTGACTTGAATATGTTGTTCCCTCAGTCTACAATGCTCTTTCTTTGCTCTTATCATAGGTAAGTGCTTCTCTATGCTTACAGCTCAGCAGCAATGCCCCATTCACAGAGAGGTCTTCCCTCACCATCCCACCTGAGCTAGGATCCCATCCAGTATGCTCTAACAGAGATTCCCATTGCTTTCCTTGCACTCACTAATATTAGCAACCAGTTTATATATTTGCCTTTCCATTGATGTCTGTCTTTCACACTTGCATGTATATTGGGACAGAGACAACATTTGTTTTTTTTTTTTACCATTACATCTTAAGTGTATAACAGAATTTTCTGGTACTCCATAAATATTGAATAGATGAAGGATTGAATGCTCATTAAGTAAGACAGCATAAATTTGCGTATATGATTATTAAAATAATGAGACAGACTGTCACATGAGACATTTATAATCAGCCTCATCATATTAGGGTATTAAGACACCACAAACTGATAAATGGCTGGGTAATCAGCTCCCTCTGAATACCCTTAACAATTTATATATATTTCTCTTCATTCTATGTACCTTCTATTTTGTATCTCAGCTATTTGTGTTCATATATTTTCTATTTCATTAAATCACAAAGTCCAAGAGGTCTTTAAGAACTTTTATTTGTTTGTTCTGATTTACTCTGGGTAACTGAGTCCTCCTTACAAGCCTTAAGCAGTGAGAATATAGGCCAAGCAAGAACTCCACCACTAACGAAGCTGTATGAAGTCTGGAATGTTAACTTCTGTGGGTCTCCAGTTCCTCATTGGTAATAAGTACCCTTCTACCTACTTCACAGAATTTTGGTGAAATCAAAAGAAATCGTATATATAATACCACTTGCCTAACATATGATCAATAACAATAAGTATAGTGAGTCGAATGGCATTCCCAAAAACATACGAGATCATTCTGATGGATCTTAAATGCAATGACAAGTGTTCTCTTATAAGTGACACATGGAGAGAAGAAGAAAAGGCCATGTGTAAATGAAGGCAGAGATTGGATTTCTTAAACTCAGCTTAACATATATTACAAAAAGCAAATATACCACTGCACATGCATACGCAAATAGAGATAAATGCACGCAGCTGAGCACATATCCCCATGTCATCATCTTCATCTTGTCAAATCATATTTATTATATATGTAACAAACAGTGGCACTGGGCCAGATTAGAAGTTGTGAATCTGATATTAGTGGGCCTTGTGGGGCACCTGCAGAGTCCTGAATTCCTGCCAAGCATGCAAATGTTAGTTATAGTTAAATATACCTTCTTCTAAGGAGAACGTACATAAATTTCATCAGATCTCAGAAGGGTTTGGGACTGCCAAAAGAGATACAATCTCAAATTTGAAGAATCTTGAAGGTCCTTTCTAGCTATTACATTGATATAATGTTTCAGGTTTATATGACTTTGAAGCAGCCAAAGAGATTTGGAAAGCTATTTTAATCAGTAAGATCCTATCTTTGAAGACCAAGAGCAAGCCAATGAAGAGACTATAAGAGAAGTTGTTTTAAGTAAACTTATCTTCTTCCAAACATTATAATAAAAATCTACAGGTTTCCGTTTTCTTATGTGCAGTCTGTCATTACCCACCATCCTCCAGCAAGGGAAATAACCTCTACAGTCAACAATATAAATACAGACTCCAGGTTTCCCTGAGCTCTGAAATTGCTATATTCAAGTTAAAGGGTCATAGTAAGAATGAAGACAAAAAAAAGCAAATGAAAAATACACAGTTTCCTTATTTCTTTCAGCAAAGGAAACTTCTTTGCTGAAGTTTCTTCTTTGCTAGTCATTCTTATCAGAACAGCCATATTTCTGCATTTTGTACATTGAAGGCTATGAAAGAAAAGTTAGAATAGATATACATCTAGGAAGAATTGGATACTAAGGTTCTTAAAGTTTACTGTTTCTCTTTAAATCCTTTCTAAAGTTTACCAAACAGAAACTGGAGAACTTTCTGCAGAATATCATCTATGAAGCAAATGTCAACAGTACAAACATATAATAAATCATATGTCAAGTGATTTCATGTAAATAAATTACATAAATAAAATAAATTATATAAATAAATAAATTGTATATGTTTCTCACCTCTTTCAAGTTAACAGAATCGTAACTTTGAGGCTTGAAGTAAGTGGAGGCTTATAAGAAATATATTATGGATATGCTGTGGAGGGTGAGATGAAAAAGGAACCCTCCTACACTGTTGGTGGGAATGTAAATTGGTGCAGCCACTGTGGAAAACAGTATAAAGGTTCCTTAAAAAACTAAAAATAGAGTTACCATATGATCCAGCAATCCCACTCCTGGGCATATATCCAGAGAAAACTCTAATTTAAAAACATACATGCACCTCAATGACCTCAATGTTCACTGCTGCACTATTTACAATAGCCAAGGCATGGAAACAACCTAAATGCCCATGAACAGATGAATGGACAAAGAAGATGTACCATATATATATATATGTATATGTGTATATATATATATACACACACACACATATACACACAATGGAATATTACTCAGCCATAAAAAGGAATTATTGCCATTTGCAGCAACATGGATGGACCTAGAGACTGCCATATTAAGTGAAGTCAGACAAAGACAAATATATGATATCACTTATATGTGGAATCTAAAAAAATGATACAAATGAATCTATGTACAAAACTCAAACACACAGACATAGAAAACAAACTTATGCTTACCAAAGGGTATAGTGGCAGCAGCGGGGGTTGTGCGGGAGATACATTAGGAGTTGGGGATTAACATATACATATACATATATATATATATATATATGTGTATATATATATATTCAGTTTCATTTATATATATGGAACTGAATCGCTTTGCTGTATACTTGAAACTAACACAACATTGTAAATTAACTATACTTCAATTAAAAAAGAAATATATTATGGATTATCAGGCAGTGTCTCTTGAAAGTTAAAGCAAGCTTAATTTTCAGTTCATTCACTCTGTATACATATGAAGAATATACGGAAGACAAATTATTAGATTGGAACAAGGTGTTGTCGATCTGACAAACAGCCCTTTTTATGTGGTGTATGGACAATAAGTGCCCCTTTATTCTTTGTAAAGCACAGAAGTGATTATGTGGGTGGAAGCCTTTCACTCGAAAGTCATCAAATTGGTTTTAAAAGTTGTGCCTTTGAAGAGTGATTGCTTTCCCTTAAAAATGAACTTTTCTGTGGCTTTTAAAAATAGCTTGGATGAATTGCTATGTGAGGCAATGGTAAGCAGTGGTTAAGAGTACAGGTTCTTGCACCAGATTTCCAGGTTTCAAATGTTGTATCCACCAGTGAAAAGATGGGCAACATTAGCAAGTTACTTAACTTATGAATGTCTCAGTTTTCTCTAAAATGCTAGTAACAGTAACTAACTTAGAGTTGTTTGAGGATTAAATGAGTTAATACTGCATCTTACTTTGAATTTATTGAATTCATGGAATATAGTAAGTGTCCAATAAGTGTTAGCTATAATCTTATTTAAATTATTATGAAAAAGGTTTTTATTAATGTATACTTTGCTGAATCTAAGTTTCAAAAGTTTTTCTATATACCAATATCATGGCATTGAGGTTTACAGGAAATAAATTCCTGATGTACTATGAATCATGTTGATCATTCATTCTTGTATTTAGATATTTGTAATATCTTATAATATCTTTGTAACATCTTATAATCAGATATTTGGAGTATCTGACTCAAAAATACATTAGGATATACTACTAATCTCATTTTACATATAATATTTTGAATTCTACCTTATATTTAATATTTCTCACAGGAAATATTAGTAAATTAATAATTTAGGTTAGGTCAGAAATTAATAAATTTAGGTTAGGTCAGAAATTCAGTTACATCCCTGTTATCTTAAAGTGTTAGTATTTAATAATGCCTGTAGGAAACAGTTAACCCTTTATTAATTAATCATGCCTGTTTCATGGTAGTACATTCTTATATGGCTTCCATTTCTCTTCAGTTACATCTATACTGTACCTTGCTCAAAGATTCACTCTCTTACAATTCAGTTTTCATCATGTGCCCTTTTCCTTCATGTTGAAGTATTTAAAAATTCATTACTCCCAACTGACACTCCTCAGCCTGGTATTTATTATATTTTATGGCTTTTCATGCATTTGTATTTCTCTTCCCAATACTTCCTGCTTCTGTTCTTGCTATTTCTTTTTGTTTGTTTATTCAAGATGTTTTGTTCAATTTCATACACCCTTAAACAGCCTGCTAAATACTTTTGGGCAAATTCAATCTATTTTTCAAATTATTCTTTAATCACTTTAATTTTGTATTTGAAAAATCATAAAAAGTTTACCAATCTATACTAAAATCTTTTCTAAATGGCAAAAAGAGATCCCACTCATAACGTACAGCAAAAAATCCTCCCCATCTTCCTACCTCATTTACACAGAAGCTGCCCACAAAAATTTCAATCTTTTCTCCAAGAATTTAAAAACTTTCTTCTCTTTCCTTCCTTTATGAATGTATTACTTTTCTCTTCCAGAAATAAAGCTGTTCTTTCCAATTTAATCTACCACTCCTGGTATCTACTTTTTTACTAACCATTACCCCGATTAAGCTTAGCAAAGGACCAGGAGCCGACCTAGCAGACTCAGAATCTTTTTAGCAGACAGGAAGGGAAAGGACTGTGGATATACATATCCTACCTCTTTGGGGGGGCTTCATGGCTCTAAAGTGTGTCTTTAGATATTAATCATACGGAATTAAGAAGAATTCATTATAATTTTCAATAAAAATTTGTTGGGTTCGATCGTTTGCAAAAGGAATGGAGATCATTTAAATAGATTTACATATATGTATGTATACATATACATATATATATTTGCCACTAAAATAGCAATTTATCCAAGCAATGTAGCTGCACATATGTTGGGTAATTGCTACCATGTTGTCACAGTCACTTAAGGATTCATGCATGATTCAATTTCATTTTAATACCAATCACAACCTATATTCCATAATATCTATTTGGTATTTTTATTTTGGCCGCTCCACGCGGCTTGTGGGATCTCAGTTCCCCCATCAGGGATCCAACCTGAACTCCGGCAGTGAAAGCCCAGAATCCTAACCACTAGGCCACCAGGGAACTCCCTCTATTAGGTATTTACTTGTGTGTTTGTCCTTAATCAGAAATACCGCTTCATCACAACTATATATTCAGTTCAAAAATCTCTTCTTTATACCATCCTTAGTTCAGTCAAATTTATTCACACATTGCTGACATAAATGGGAGGCTGTCAAATACAGGACATCGGCACACAGTTTACTGTTTGACCTGCGCTATGTTTCTTATGCTCTCTGGACATGGTTTCCTTATACGTAAATGCAGATGATAATACAAGGCATCTTCTCACATACGAAACCCTTGGAAGCGCACATATTCTAGATGAAAAAAATATAGTTTATTCTCTCATAAATAAAGCAATTTGCTTTCTTCAATTTTAATGAAAGTTATTTTACTTTATTTACTATGGTTTTTCCATAGTATAAAAATCTAAGCAGCCCTTTAAAAGAATAAGGTAGATCTAGATATGCTGATACGGGAAGAATCCCAGATATACTGTTGATTAAAAATCAAGTTCCCAAATATTCTATTATTTTATGGTATGAGCCCATTTATGTAGAAAACAGCTAAAAACCATACATACACATATAAAAACTTGTGCATACATGGTCATGTGAATATATATGCATGTATACATAATTATAAATAGCATATTGTAAATACATAAGATTATGTAGAAAAATGTTTGAAAGTATACTACAAAATTTTTTAAGATAATGATTATATAAAAGGAGTGGAGATGAAAATGTGTTATAAAATATGAATCTGTGTTATATGATTTTTTAACCCAAACAGGTATTTGAGAATTACTTATGCAATTAAAATATTTAAATACAGCTCTAAGCAGCAACTTCTATATTTTCATAACTTTTTATACTTCAGTTATTAATTGATTTTTATATATGTTAATTATATTTGGTGTGAAACTGACAATATTTTTACTAGTAGCCCTTTACTAACTTATTTTTAATGTTAAAAGTCACTCAGTGTTTATGCTGGTATAATTGATTCTCATACATTTAAAGAAGCTCAAAAAATGTTTATTAACAACGACCTAGATGGGTGGGATAGGGAGGGTGGGAGGGAGGCTCAAGAGGGAGGGGATATGGGGATATATGTGTACATATAACTGATTCATTTTGTTGTACAGCAGAAACTAACACAACATTGTAAAGCAATTATATTCCAGTAAAGATATTTTAAAAAATAAGAAAAATAAAAACATAAGCATTGTGAAAACCTCTGTAGTTCAGTGCCTGGGCAGATGAACATTAAGAAACTGCCATTTAAAAGCAGCCAGGTATTTCTCTTTCTAGGTGAAGACACTGAGGTTCATCTAACGTGAAGTCTCTAGTAATTAATTTGAATATTAATGCAGTGTCACTTATTAGTATTCGAAGCTAGTGAAGGAAATGACAAAAGTCACACAATTATTATAGATGCATTTGCTAATAGCTTAAAGTTTAAAGGTGTTAGACCCTTTTTCCTCTATCTTAATGGTCTTTAATGACTTCATCTCGTTTCTGAATGTTCTAAATAGTCCACATTTGCCTTAGATCACATTAGCATGAAAAGTAAACAAAGGTCATGATAATAAAAAACAAAGAAAGAGGCAATCTTAGTTACAGCCCCACTAGTGTAATCTCTGGAAATCTCATCCCCAAATCCCCATGGCTACTTCCTAAAGCTCCTGGGGGATCTTACAACTATAGCATGCTGCTCCTCAGATGCTCCCAACAGAGGCTGACGAGCTCCTGTCTCTGTGGTGACAACCCTGGAACCTTCCAAAAAGGATGCCTCCCTCACTTCTCATCTTTTGCAGCTCACTGAACTGAGGTGTGTGAGTCGGAAAGAAGGGTAGAAATCCTCTTCACTTCTGTGTTCAATTCCATCATCAAGTCAGAATCAAGTGCATCCATCCTCAGCCCTCAGGGTACTTCACTGGCTCTACCAATGATCATTTTCTGAAGTTAACTGTAGTTTTACCCAGTTGTTATTATACCTAGTCCAGAAGATAATCTGATTGGCAAGATTTTCTCTTACTCTCCACACTGTTCCTTTCCTGAGACTTTTAACAAATAAGCAGCCTTATTTGTTTTATACTCCTCTCGTTTCTTCAGTGTGAGTTTCTTTCCCACCTAAGATGATTATTTATTGAGATTCTGCCTATATTATATATATATATATAAATTATAATTATCTATGATATTAAAAATTGCTCTTGTTCCTGAGAGACTTAAAGATGGGAGTTCGGTAAATTTCACTTCATTCCCAGCACATTCAAGTACTGGCCTTTACATGAGGCTGCTTAGCTTTCAGACAACTGGAACCTAACTGGCCGTCCTCATGGGACATCTACACCTGTGCTGTACAATAGAAATATAATGTGAGCCACAGATGTGCACCACATATGTAACTTTACATCTTTTATGAGTTACATTTTTTAAAAAGTAAATAAGTGTCAGATAAAAATAATTTTAATAATATATTTTTATTAACCAAATATATCTAAAGTATTATTTCAATATGTAATCAAAATAAAATTTAATAACAAATTTTATATTTATTGAAAAGGAGTATCAGGACTTCCCTGGTGGCACAGTGGTTAAGAATCCACCTGCCAATGCAGGGGACACAGGTTCGAACCCTGGTCTGGGAAGATCCCACATGCTGCGGAGCAACTAAGCCCGTGCATGACTACTGAGCCTGCCCTCTAGAGCCTGCGTGCCACAACTACTGAAGCCCGCACGCCTAGAGTCGGTGCTCCGCAACAAGAGAAGCCACCGCAGTAAGCCCACACACCGCAATGAAGAGTAGACCCGCTCGCCGCAGAGAGAGCCCGCATGCAGCAACGAAGACCCAATGCAGCCAAAAATAAATAAATTAATTAATTTTTTTTAAAAAAAGAAAAGGAGTATCTATTTTACACTTATAGCAAATCTCAATTTAGACTTAGCCACACTGCAAATGCATAACTACATGTGTTTAGTGGCTACTTTATTGCTTAGTAGAGATCTGGATACTCTAAAAATTCTGGGTTTCAACTGGCTCAACAGTTTAAGCTTGATCTAAAAACCTTGTTTCATGTTAAGACTTTTCTTAAATACCAAACTAACTTCGGTATACCATGTCCAATGATGAACTCCTCGCATCTTGAGAAACGGTTTCCTCAGATCAATACATAGTAGCCTGCTCCCTGCACTACATGCTTTACTAAGCTTTTTTAAAAGTTGCAGAAAGAATATTTCTTTTTAATGCAATCATTTTGTAATTTACTACAGAATTAGGAAAAACAATTTTGTTTTTAAATTAAAAGATTAATAACAAATCCTCACTGTAAAAAACCAAACACCACAGAAGCACATAAATTAAAAACTGAAAGTAATCTCCACTTATATTCCCTATTCTGTTCCCTAGAGTTACTCAAGGTTGCTGTGTATCATTCTAGACATTTTTCTATGTTAAACAGATGTTTAGACAGAGGTACTAAATACTGCACCCAGATTTGCCTAATGAGGATGAGTAGATTCACTGGCAAGGTCTAGCACATTAACATGTTTGATGACTACTGGAAACATTAGGTGACCTAATGGAAGGCACTGTACTCTTCCTTGCTGGTAGAGCTCCTATTTTGTCTGAGTGTTCACAATCATTGTTGCCAGGTGTGCACAGAAGAGCTAAAAAGTGGGATATTGATTTGTCTGAGCCCATGAGGTAATTCCCTTTCCCTAGCCAATGACTAACTTTGTCAAAGGTGTACGCTGTAGTTTTGTCCAATGAAAACAAGGGACAAGGAAGGGATTTTCTTGCTCATAAAAACAGCTGCATGGAAATGAACAGTCTTCTTTTTCTTTGGACTTTGCTGTCTACCTGTGATGCCTGCAATGACATGTTGTGGCTCTGAAAGGAATCAGCCTAAGGATAGAAGTTAACATATCAAAATAAGCATATGACAGCTCAATATTAAAAAAACAAACGACTCAATCAAAAAATGGGCAGAAGACCTAAATACACATTTCTCCAAAGAAGATATACAGATGGCCAAGCAGCACATGAAAAGCTGCTCAACATCACTAATTATTAGAGAAATGCAAATCAAAACTACAGTGAGATGTCACCTCACACCAGTTAGAATGGGTATCGTCAGAAAATCTACAAACAACAAATGCTGGAGAGGGTGTGGAGAAAAGGGAATCCTCCTGCACTGTTGGTGGGAATGTAAATTGATACAGCCACCATGGAGAACAGTATGGAGGTTCCTTAAAAAACTAAAAATAGAACTACCATACGACCCAGCAATCCCACTACTGGGCATATACCCAGAGAAAACCGTAATTCAAAAAGACACATGCACCCCAATGTTCATTGCAGCACTACTTACAATAGCCAGGACATGGAAGCAACCTAAATGCCCATAGACAGACGAATGGATAAAGAAGATGTGGTACATATATACAATGGAATATTACTCAGCCATAAAAAGGAACAAAATTGGGTCATTTGTAGAGACGTGGATGGATCTAGAGACTGTCATATAGAGTGAAGCAAGTCAGAAAGAGAAAAACAAATATCATATATTAACGCATACATGTGGAACCTAGAAAAATGGTACAGATGAACCGGTTTGCAGGACAAAAGTAGAGACACAGATGTAGAGAACAAACATATGGACAACAAGGGGGGAAAGTGGCGGGGAAGGGGGTGGTGATGTTGGGATGAATTGAGAGATTGGGATTGACATACATACACTAATATGTATAAAATGGATAACTAATAAGAACCTGCTGTATAAAAAAATAAAATAAAATTCAAAAAAAACCCAATAAGCATATGAAATGATGGACAGGATCTTTGGTGCCATCACAGAACTGGTGTCTTCCTGAGATGTGAGATAATAACCTTCTTATTGCTAACCCACTGTTGGCTGTGTTTTCTGTTCCTTGAAACTTAAAGCATCTTAATTGAGGCAAACAACAAGAAAAATATGTTTTATAGGCATTAGTCAAAATGAAATAGGAATCACTTTCATTAGTGAATTGAGAATTTAAGCCACCAGTTCTCGATGAGGAAGTTATTAATTTTCTGTCAATTTACTTCCATACATCATCCATACATTATAACTTTATCTGAGTGTTATTTACAAAGAAAGAGTAATTCTCAAAAGAATAGAAAAACAAATGTTCAGTTTTACTGCCAGTAGAAATAACATTGACACAATTTAGGTAAGCAAACTGTAAACACACCATCAGAATTGTTTATTTTAAAATGTTTTCGTATGTGTGGAAATCTTCACTGGATTATAGAATATCATGGGACCTGCTGTCAGTAGCAAGTTATAATTGTTTATTTTTATAGTGTGGTGATTTTCTTCCTGTTCAATTACTATAGTCTACACATTGCTCAGAGTATTCCACCCTGAGTTTGAAGAAAAGTAAAATATAAACTATGTATTATATTTATCATATATAATACAATATTAACAAAAGTAGTTTTAGCTACCAGTTGGGAAAGCCAAATTCAAATATCCTTTCAACATTTCTACTTAACGTACACTTTTTTTAATTTTATTTATTTATTTATTTATGGCTGTGTTGGGTCTTCGTTTCTGTGTGAGGGCTTTCTCCAGTTGCGGAGAGCGGGGGCCACTCTTCATCGCGGTGCGCAGGCCTCTCACTATCGCGGCCTCTCTTGTTGCGGAGCACAGGCTCCAGACGCGCAGGCTCAGTAATTGTGGCTCACGGGCCCAGTCGCTCCGCGGCATGTGGGATCTTCCCAGACAAGGGCTGGAACCCGTGTCCCCTGCATTGGCAGGCAGATTCTCAACCACTGCGCCACCAGGGAAGCCCTACACTTTTAAACATAGAAATTAAGAACTTTGATAGATTTAATGGAGTGGGATCAAACCATATAAATTAATCATATAAAACTGCCATTTTTGTAAGCAAAATGATGAAATATTGGCAATTTCACATGATTTGAACTAAAATAAACATTTAAAACTTTTTCAAGAAATACGAAAACTGGTATTATTTTGAATTTCAAAGTTTTTTTTCTTTTCATAATGATCATAGAAGTCAAACATTTTTGATCCAGTTATAACATTAAATCTGTTTGCAGATACAGTCATACAAAAAAAAAATACAACTACAACACTGCCTTATAACTATAATGAATGTTCTATTCTAATTGTGGGAATAAAAATATTTATAGATATTTGTATATTCACAGAGCACAGTGTTAATATGCTAATGTATATTTTTAACAGTTTATAGAGAGTATGTTGAAAAAAATCTTTGCCATAAACTTTAGAAATACTATATATGGTAATGCTTTCACTTTTAGAATATCATTTACATGGAAAAGGATGAAATTGAGACTTCTAAATTATTCAGCTGCTCTAGCTGAGGATTACTATTCAAAATCAAACTTCTGCTTTGTGCTAAGTGTGACAGAAGCTAGATAAAATGAATAAATATGTAATTAGGGTTAGGCTAATGGGTATGTTGGGGGTAATACTTTGCTTGCTGTATTTACAAAGCATTAATTATTTCTAGGTTTTAAAGTACTACTGCATCTATCCTATCTTTTTAGCATTTTCTCTGGTTCATATAATTTTAAAATAACAGACCCAAATTTACATTTTTTTCCCTATCTCATCCTAATCAATGGTCATCATCCGGATTAAGCCAAAAGGCTTAGAACTTTTCTAACATCACTGTGATATTTAGGAGGTGGGATTAATGATACTTGATAATTGAATATAGAGGGACATAGTAAATGGGGAGAGGAAAGTGATAGGTTCAATTTGGTATCCAGGAGGATATAGTAAGTAGGAGGCAGTTGATATGTAAGTTTGGGATTCAGCAAAGTATCTCAGCTGAAGGCACTAAACTTGGGAATAATTACCGTAGGGGTGCTAGCTAAAATAAAGGAAGTGGATGACACAGCTGAAGAAAACCTGGTCAGGGAGTATAATGGACTGAATGTTTATGTCCCTTCCAAATTTATATGTTGAAATCCTAACATGCAGTGTGATGGTATTAGGAGGTGGGGTTTGGGGGAGGTAATTAGGTCATGAGGGTGGAGCCCTCTTGAATGGGATTAGCACTTTTATAAAGAAAGACCCCATAGAACTCTCTTGCCCACTTTGAGCCACGTGAGGATGAAGAGAATTCGACAGTCTGCAACACTGAAGAGGGCCTTCACCAGAACCCGACCATGCTAGCACCCTGATCTCAGACCTCCAGCCTCCAGAACAGTGGGAAATAAATTTCTGCTGTTTATAAGCTTCCAAGGCTATGGTATTATACTTTGATATAGTAATCCTAACTGCCTAAGACAAAGTGGGAAGAGAAATAGGAGAGAGAGGTACCTTGGAGAATGAGAGAAGCAAGTGTTTTTAAAAAGGAGGACATGAATAAAGTCAATTAAGCTGAGACCTAAAAAGCATTTCCTGAAGTAGACTGCTACGATAGTTAGTGGCCAAATTATGGAGAGCCTTGTCTATTAAACTTTAGTTACTTCACTGGCCGTCAAATATTTTGAAGTGGGGAGTGACAATATCATAAAATCAAATCCATGTAGTAATAATTATCTCTGAGAGCTGTGTGTGTATCTGTGTGTGTGTGTGTGTTCGGGGAAGGGGTTGCTGAGAGAGGGAGAGAATTTTGGACCAGCTAGAAAATATGTAGTCTATCTTAACGAGTTTATCATTGTGGGAATGAAAAGGAAAGCACAGATTAAAAGAACACTTGGATATAAAATCAAGAGCACTTAGTAACATCATGTAGAGGCTGAAAAGCAGCTAGGAGGAATTAGAGATGATAGTGGGAGTCATAGACTGAAGTCACCAGCAGGATGGTGGTACTCTCAACTGGAAGTAGATATGTGGGGAGAAGAATAGGTCTGGGTTTTATTATAATGAGTTCCATTTTGAAAAGACTGAGTTTGAGCAGTCAAGGTGTATCCACACTGAGAAAGCCAGCAAGCAGTAAGATACTGGATCTATTGACATAGAAGATTCAGATCTACAGATGTGGATTTAATTGATCCTCAGTGCAGAGCAATTTATCCATATATTTTAAAATACTTTTAAATACACAATAGATCATGAAGAACCTAGGGTCAGGATGGGAATAAAGATGCAGACCTACTAGATAATGGACTTGAAGACACGGGGAGGGTGAAGGGTAAGCTGGGACAAAGTGAGAGAGTGGCATGAACATATATACACTACCAAATGTAAAACCCATAGCTAGTGGGAAGCAGCCGCATAGCACAGGGAGAGAGGGGTAGGATAGGGAGGGTGGGAGGGAAGGAGACGCAAGAGGGAAGAGATAGGGGGATATATGCATATGTATAGCTGATTCACTTTGTTATAAAGCAGAAACTAACACACCATTGTAAAGCAATTATACTCCAATAAAGGTGTTAAAAAATAAATACATACATCATAGAAATACCCAACAAAACATGTAGTGCATAAATGGAAGTTGGTTTCCATTGATGGCATTTGTAAAACTATACTTTAATTACCTGTAGATAATAATTTTTTAAACTATATTTGAATGCAAAAAAGTAAGTGAAAGGTATTCTATTTCACATTTGTTAAAAGTTATGTTTGCGTTTGGAGGTACATAAACCAGTTGTGTCCCTTCTTTACAACACATACACTATTGTCATTAGTGGCTGAGATTTTTCCACACAGGGAGTGGTGCCAATACAGAGAACTTTACCAGCTTATTCCAATTAAAGATTGTTTCTCTCTAGAGAGCATGGAATATTTTTACCCTCTCTGTCAAAGGACACTCTTTTGTTTTGCTTTTCATGTAACATTTTGTATGTAAGAAGGTGAGGAGCTTATGTGAGAACAATTTAAAATTGTTCAGCCAGCAGGAAGCTTATGTAATGCTTTGTTCCTTAATGAGGGCACCTGAATCTTCAAATGAAATTACCAGTTTTTCCAAGTGCAGGTGATCAAATTAGGGATGGGAGATGCGCCAAATGTATGTAAACAAAGGAACCATTTCCAAGGATGCTGACTGAAACAAGTGGAAACGGATCAGACTAATCAGTGATGGAATTTTTTTTTTAATTAATTAATTTATTTATTTATTTATTTTTGGCTGTGTTGGGTCTTCGTTTCTGTGCGAGGGCTTTCTCTAGTTGTGGCAAGTGGGGGCCACTCTTCATCGCGCTGCGCAGGCCTCTCACCATCGCGGCCTCTCCCGCTGCGGAGCACAGGCTCCAGACGCGCAGGCTCAGCAACTGTGGCTCACGGGCCCAGCCGCTCCGCGGCACGTGGGATCTTCCCAGGCCAGGGCCCGAACCTGCGTCTCCTGCATTAGCAGGCAGGTTCTCAACCACTGCGCCACCAGGGAAGCCCTCAGTGATGGAATTTAAAGGACTAATAAGTTAACCTACCGGGTCTCACCAGATTGCCGAAATAATTATAGCACTGCCGAAGAGAGGATGAGTGCAAACCTTCCCAGTTTTTATAGAAGGGTGTGAATTTCAGATGTTCTTTCTTTCATTTCCATATTAGAATATTTATTTATTAGTACCAGATCATGTGTACAATTTTTATTTTAAAAAATGTGTTACATTGGAATGTTTCATTCCTTCCTAATAATCATTTCCCCTTCCTAAGACCTTGATTTTAGTCCATCTACTTAAACCAGCTCCACTCAGCTCAGCTCCAGAGTGGGCATAGTATTTGAAATCCCCTGGCCAACGATTGCTTATAGAAACTAGGCCTATGACAAACAGTCTACATGATTCCCTTTGCACTTTCAGTTGGCTTAGTAATGAGCGTCCAATCCAACTTATTCCAGTTGGATCTTTGGGGGATGAAGTTTTCCTAGGAATATCTGGGAAAGACAGTCCCTTACCTTTTTAAAGGCAGTCACTGCAGTTAGCAGGCCTCTCATTCTGGCCACTAGTGAACAGCTTAGAACTCCTGTTGCTATCTCATTACCTGGATGAGGATAAAATGGCTTGTGAAGGAAAGCTAAACTAAAGGGAATCTAAGTTAAAAGAAGCTCGAGTCTTGATAGAACAACATTTTGATTGAGCACTCCCTTACTTTAAAGATTTCTTCAGTTAAATAAGCAATTATTTTAGACAATTAAGTTGGTTTCTCTGTTACTTGCAACCAAAAGCATCCTAATACTAGTATGCTTAAACCACAGTTTTTCACATTTCCATGACATATAAAATGATTCCTATTTTCCTTTAGAGTCTTATATTTCTTTTTACTTTATTTTGAGATGATTTTGGATTTACAGAAGAGTTGCAGAAACAGCACAGAGAGTTCCCATACACCTTTCACCTGGTTTTCCCTAAGTTAAAATCTAACTGTGGTACAATGATCAAAACTAAGAAATTAACATTGGTACTATGCTATTAACTACAGAATTTATTCAGCTTTCACCAGTTTTTCCACTAATGTCATTATTCTGTCTCAAGGTCCAATCCAGGATCCCAGATTGCATTTAGTTGTCATGTCTTCTTAATCTCTTTTATTCTGCGGTATCTGTTCATTCTTTCCTTGTCTTTCATGACCTTGACACATTTAAAGAATACTAGTCAGTTATTTTGTACAATGTCACTTAACTTGGGTTTGTATGGTGTTTTCTCAAAATTCGATTGAGGTTATGCATTGGGGATGCCACAGATATACATTACGTCTCAGTGCATCATAATAGAAACTCAAGATTTGATAAGTCTGGTGATGTTCACACTGATCATTCTGTAAGGTGGCAACTGCCAGGTTTCTCCACTGTAAAGTTACTATGTTTTTCTTTGTAATTGATAGATTTGGGGAAGGGATAGCTTGTGAGTATGCAAATATCCCCTTTCTCCTTAAACTTCTGTCCACTAATTTTAGCATCCATCATTGGGTCTTGCCTGCAGCAATTATTACAATGGTGTCCTAATGGTGATTTTCTATTTCCCTCATTTCTTCTACACTTTTAACTGAAATTCTTCTATAAGAAAGAGTTGTCCCTTTTCCCATTCACTTATTATTTATTTATTTATAATAGCATGGACTCACAGATATTTATATCATTCTCTTGGTATAATCAAATACTGTCATAATTTATATGTTGCTCGAATTGTTCCAGCCTTGGCCATAGTGAGCTCTTCTAGGTTGGCTCCTGTGTCCTTTTGACACTTCACTTCACTGTTTCTAGGTTCTCTCAATGAATAAAGACAGGATATATGTATGTATATTAACACATTCATAAACACTCTTGCATGTCCCAATCTCTTTCTTATGTCCTCCCCCCACGCTCTGATCTCATGATGGCATCTTGGACCTTGGACCTTCCTATATTTATATGAATTTATGTGAATCTTTTGGCTGCTCCCTAAAATTTTCCTAGGCACAGAGAAACAATATCAGTAGGGTCAAATATTCTAATTGAAAATGATAACTTCCTAAGGTGGGACTCTTAACCTGATCTCTCTTACCTGACAGTCTACCAGTGGTGTACCCCAATTACAGATTTCCCATTTAACCCTCAACACCATGACCACACTGTTCTCAATTAATCTATAAACTGATGGCTAGACCAGTTGGACAGGTGAAAGTCTGACACTTCTACAAACAACACTAATACTCAGCTTATAAAACCATCAGCACAATTATCTATCTATGGATAGCACCCATATACTTTATAGTCCTGGCAAGGGACACATCTATTTAAGTATCTCTTCTGACACTAACATTGTGACACAAAGTCTTACGCCACAGTGAGCCAGACTAGACAAGAACCAGAATAAAACACTTGAAATCCTGCTCTAAGCCTAGCCAGTTTTGATCATGAAGGTCTCTGGTTATTGTAGGACCCAGATGTCATGTCGAAAAACTTGATACTTTTTTATGGTAGTTATTTTTGCTAATGAAAATGTGTCACTGCCAAGGAGAGCCTTCAGTGATATTCACTCTGTAATGTTCCATCTCTATGGACTCTCTGGTAAGAATGCATTAGATCAATACATTGTCTTAGCACTCTGTTTTTTATGTCCATCCATTTTACTGTCTTGACTGTGTTTTGCTCAACACTTGTTCTTTTGTTACCAGCTTTCACTCAGTTGTGGTTCTATGAACTGTCCTACCAATTAGAAAGTGTCCTATGAATACATTCATACACATTGTTTCAGTTTAGCAAGCTTTACAAGTCTCTTGCACATTTCCAATCAGTAATTGATGCTACATTTTACTGGACTATATTCAACTTTGTCCAAACATAGGTTAAACATAGATAAGACAATATAGCACAACTCTATTTTTCTTGGTTATTGCTGTGGTAACAGTATGAATTCATGGAAAATTTACTCTGTAGATAGTATAGGGTCAAGTTGCTGTAATCTAATATCAAACTCAATTCAAATACTTCACCACTATCCCTCACTGTTCCTATAGAACTAATATTTCAAAATTTGATATGAAGAAAAAATTGTCCTAATGGGAAAATATATATAGGTACAAAAGAATATATATATGAGACAAGGAATTAGAAATAATTTAGATTCAAAGAATGGCCACGTTCATCTCATGGTGTATTTCTGGGAATTGAGAGGAAGAAAAATATTTGGAAGGCATTGCAACTAACTTTGCACTATTATTATAAAACCTCGTATAAACATATCAATTGTGGTTTCCAAAAGGTTCTCACATGTACTATAGTCTCTCATGAATATGGAGATTTATGGTAGTTGGCTCCACTGAAGCTGAGAATGCTAGGGGAGAGGTTAGCTAAATCTACCTGCGGTGGTAGGTGCAGGCTGGATCATCCAGATAGCACAAGGACTGCCAAAACAAATGCAGTGAGATCCTGGGTCTAGCATTTCTCCAGTATCTTTTTATATATTTCAAGTTTTCACAATATTAAAATGTAACTGTTTTAGAGATCCTTTAAAAGACTATAAGAATGGAACCATGATAAATGATGCCATTTTATTCTGTTGGTCAACTTTAGTAAATGAGTTAGTGAGGGAAAGCAGTGAAATAATTAAATAGTATAAAGTGATCTTGGATTTTACTCATCCATTCTTTGCTTTTCCAGGTAGACAACTAAGTCATTGTTTATATATAAAAATCAATCGTGAGTCGGTGCTATTATACAGGCTAGAGTCCTCTCATTGGAAATATGCTGCATTAATAATGCCTGCAGTTTGCTGCTCTGGACATTTGCAGAACTTAAGCCAGGAGAATTCCAATCTTCTCCTAAGGAATCAAATACTCAGAATCAACAAGGCTCCTAAGGCTTAGTGATAACATAATTTACCTCCAGAAAACCTGTTGTGATACCCCTCTGTGCTTCTACAGCATCTCTACATGTCTTTATCAGCAGTTATCCCATGACATGCTGTGTACTTAACTGTATATCAATTTTCTCCTTAGAACAAAATCTGTATGTTATGTATTTTTATATCTCTTAAGACTTCATATCTCTATAAAACTGCATCCCTAAATATGTGGCACTTAGTAAAGATCAGCTAAATAAATTTATAAGCAGTAAACATTATAGACGTTTTTCTTTATAAACAGTCTCTAGGAAAATTTTTGTAGGCAAAATAGTTCTGAGTTAAATTTGCTTAAATGTTTGGATTTATTTTTTATCACACTTCAGAAAATAATGTCCAATATGAAAATTCTAAGAACTCGAGTTTTTGAGAGCAAAAAATGAAAGTAGATAAAGCTCTGTAGTTTTAAAAGTCTTAGTGAAGTATTAAGTACACATTTTAATTACAGAATGATGTCATTGTAAGTCACTAGCATCTAACATTTTCCACTTCTAGCCCTTTCTAAAATAGTAAATCTAGAGGAAACATTAAGTTATACAGAACACAATGTCCCTTTCATTAAAAAGCTATGAGATTATTATTATTTTCCTTCTAGAGGGTAAAGTATTTTGTGGTTAAGCAAAAGTACAAAACTTCCTATGTGAATATGAGACACGAGAGAAGGAATTTAATCATTTTAATCTAATGAATGACAAAATAGTTCATTTCTATTGGGAGCTTAAATTTAATAATTTAAAACTTTTGCTCCAAGGTTAATTTATAGCTATTAAATACTTTCATAGCTGTTCCTTAATGACTGTAAAATTAAGTTGATTTTTGTTACATAAATATGAGTAGTTCTACACAAGACGAATACAACAGAAGTGAGTATATAGATGGCCCATTGGGCATTTACTACCTGACAGTTTACATATAGACTAATTTCCACATTCAGACATTCAAAAAACCATTCAGTAGTATTAAAAATCACTAGAACTACATAATGAGATAAGCAGAATAAATAAACCCTTGTTCAAAAGTATATGCCTATAGTGTTCCAATCCTGTTTTATAGCCAGCATTGCATGAGGTCCTGCTAATGTGTTGGGGTGTGTGTGTGTATCTGTTTCTAAATAATAAATAGTACAATTGTTTTTGAAAGACGTTTTTGGAATTTTAAAGGTCAGTGTATAAAAAGAGCAAGCTTTTTAAAAATGAGCATTTACCACACAGTAAACACATTTTATCAGTAATGGATTTGTAGAAAACTTAATTTTGCAATAATAATCATTTTTTCCATCAATCATATTATATAAGTATACTACTGATTAATTTGAGGGCTTTTGAAAAATGGCTCCCATATTTTACTCTTCCTCTCTCATCCTACAGACTATCAAATGTTCCCTATAGACTAGGTAACATTATTTTATTTGGTTCTACCTTATATATCTTGCTCTGGGCCTTTGTTCATCAAAATCCTTCAAAATAAAATACTCTCCCTTTGTTTCTATCTCTGTCAAAATTAAAACTTTTCCTCAAAGTCCTTCTCAAGAAACAGACGGATTACATCAGAAATTAAAATCCAGGAATTACCACTACCAAGAAATATTCATTATTAGAAGCATGGCAGAATCTCAAGCAGTATGAAGGTAAAACAAAGAAAAATTGTGGCTTTTTTTTTTTTTTTGCTAAACAGGGTCATAATCTTAGAGAAATAAGGATAACTAGAAATAAGTGGAAAGTTAGGATGCAAAAAGAAGATTGAAAGATAAATTCCAATGGCAAAATTAAGTAGGAATGAACTAGGCTCTAGAGAGTTGTGGTAGGCTGAATAATGGCCTCCCCAAAGACAAGCACACCCTAATCCCTGGAATTTGTGAATATGTTACCTTACACAGCAAAAGGGACTTCAGTGTTGTAAAGAAGTTAAGGTTTTTGAAATGGGAGATAATCCTGGATTATCCAGGTGAATCCAATGCAATCACAAGGGTCCTTGTGAAAAGGGAAGAGGAGGGTCAGAGTGAGAGAAAGAGGTGTGATGAAGAAAGCAGAGGTTTGAAATGATTCAAGGAAGAGGCCACAGGTCAAGGGATGTAAGTGGCCTCTAGATGCTATAAAAAGACAAGAAAACGGATACTTCCTAGGGCTTCTAGATGGAACGTTGCCCTTGCAACCTCCAGAACTGCAAGCTAATAACTCTGTGTTGTTTAAAGACACTAAGTTTATAATCATTTGCTACATTAACAATAGGAAACTAATACAAAAGTCAATACAATTCAATGAAAGCCACTTTGGCTTTAACTCAGACAAAATTTGTGTTCTGAAGTCCCATTTTGCCATTTATTTACTGTATGAACTTGGATTAACTACTTACTCTCTTTGATCCATCCTATTCACTGTGATATGCACATAAGATCCCTTTCTGAACACTCTTCCCCTGCATATTCCAGGTGAACCTGACTCACCAGCTAAAGTTCTTTGGATATTTGACTCATTTGAGTATCATAAGTTGCATATAGTAGGTCCTCAATAAATATTTGTTAAGTGAAATTGAAACTGATATTTAGTCCACCAAAAATATGGAGTTTCATAGATACTTGTTCAAGAAAAAATAGTTAAGTTGTATAGTATTTATTCAATAAGCTTCCAACCCAACACTATATTTCTCCAAGAAATACCACTTACCCACTGGGCAAAGTCCCCTACTTCTGGGAATAATAAAGCATTTACAAGCACAGTATGAATGTGTACATCATTAACTCTCATTTCCCCACCCCACCCCCCCAAAAAAACCCTGAAGTTCATACGTTAATACAAGTGTTGAATTATTTTCAGTGCTTGCTGGCTATATGAGGAAGGTGAAACATAAAAGAGAAAAAGGAGTAAAAATACATAAAACTTTATGGTGGATTCTTTTTTGCTTTATACTGTGAATAGGAATATCTTCAAGTTACTACTAGGTAGAGGAAGTGAGAAAAGGTCTCATATTTTTATGACATGAAAGCTAATACTATTTAAATTATAACTACTCATATAGAAAAATGGCCCACCTTTTCTGAACAAAACTAGATGCTGCTATAGACATTTTATTAAGGAAATCAGAAGGTACTCTGCTCCCTGTGCTAGTTTAAGTTTAGTTCTTTTAACAAATTAGTTCTAATATCAGCAGTGAGATAGGTACAGTTTTATTTTAAAGTGTAAAGAAAAAGACCAAAAGTTCAATGATTTTCTCACAAAAGTAAATATTTTCTAATCCTTTAAGCCACATGAATATAATTTGTTTGCTGTAAATCTTTGCATTCATCTAAAATATTGTATAAAAACCTAGCCATTTAATCATTGGAGCTGTCTATTGCAACACAACAGTACTTATAACAAGTATTTATACAAACACTTGCATTCTTTGGATTTGGCTACTCCTCTTGCACATGTGTTTTTTAAAAGCTGTAAGAAAATTAAGGTGCTAAGAAACTGAACAGGAAGTTAAATTTGTGTAGAGCTTATCTCGCCAAATCACCCACTGTCAGAAGTTTCTTCAGGTACCGAAAGGGAAGATTGATATCCCTAACTGCATGGTTCACCTAATGAACTTGAATATAATCACATTTCTGGAAAGTGAAATTGTTCTAGCTACTGATAAAGCACTTCTTCTTTAACTGTTAGAATAAAGTGCATTAGTACATTTGCAAAGCAAATAGGTTTAAGGAGGAGAGAGGAATTTCATCCCTTACACCTGAAAGTGAAGCAAAATTTGTTTAAGAAGCAATAAATGTATAGAAAGAAAGGGAATGCCTCTCTTCAGATACATTGTTCCATTTAACTGCTATGTGTATAGTCTGAATCAAGCTGTCTATAATTTATGAAAAAATACCTGGCTGTTAGGGCTCTTAGATGGAATTCAAGTAGACGTGATCCAATTTTTTGGTTTCAAACCTAAGTGTTTTTTTCCTTACTATTTAGATATGCATAGAAACCTTTTATTCTATGAACTTTTAAATATTTACAAAAATACAATTTTAAAATTAAGAACAATTGAAACAAATAATAAAAGTTTCCATCTCTCAAATATGTTATTAAACATTTTGAGACCAGAATCCTAATTGCCCTTTGGTGAATAGCAATCATTAGATATCTACTCAGCATTCAGCAGGTTTAGGTGATGGTACCTGGTAAGAAAATTGAAAACTTTCAGATTACTGCCTTGGATGCATTCTAAGCTGCAAAACCTTTGAAAGTCTTGATTTACAGAATGAAGGGAACAAAATGGTTAACAGTTCTTCTGGTCAGGGTGACCCATAAAACGCCATTGAATTGATGATTTGTTAGCCTTAATATTTTAGCAGCTCATCCATTTCCTGGGTAATCTTTTTTTCTTTCTTTTTTTTTTTTTTTTTTTATTTATTTATATTTATTTATTTAATTTATGGCTGTGTTGAGTCTTCGTTTCTGTGCGAGGGCTTTCTCCAGTTGCGGCGAGCGGGGGCCACTCTTCATCGCGGTGCGCGGGCCTCTCACCATCGCGGCCTCTCCCACTGCGGAGCACAGGCTCCAGACGCGCAGGCTCAGTAATTATGGCTCACGGGCCCAGTTGCTCCGTGGCATGTGGGATCCTCCCAGACCAGGGCTCGAACCCGTGTCCCCTGCATTGGCAGGCAGATTCTCAACCACTGCGCCACCAGGGAAGCCCTCTTTTTTTTTTTTTTAAAGATTTAATTTTATTTATTTTTGGGCCTTCGTTGCTGCGCACGGGCTTTCTCTAGTTGCGGTGAGCGGGGGCTACTCTTCGTTGCGGTGCAGGGGCTTCTCATTGCGGTGGCTTCTCTTGTTGCGGAGCACAGGCTCTAGGGTTTGCAGGCTTCAGTAGTTGCGGCATGTGGGCTCAGTAGTTGTGGCTTGCGGGCTCTAGAGAGTAGGCTCAGTAGTTGTGGCGCACGGGCTTAGTTGCTCTGCAGCATGTGGGATCTTCCTGGACCAGGGATCGAACCCGTGTCCCCTGCACTGGCAGGCGGTTTCTTAACCACTGCCCCACCAGGGAAGTCCCCTCCTGGGTAATCTCATGAGATTAAAAATGTCAGGTTGGATATTATGGTTTTAAACAAATATATGTATTTTCCTATTTGCATATTATATTGTGACCAATATAAGATTACAGAATAGGATCTACTAAAGTAAAGCTTCCAAGAATATTTGAAATTAAAACTAAAAACAGTGTAATTTCATGATCTTTGTTGTACTAAGGCTATTTGAAGCAAAATGCAGGATGTGATATAGACCACCATTCCTTAAATGTTAAGTCCACAGGAATGAAGCTACGTAAACTTGTACCAACACTTTCTGGTTGGTAAACCTGGAAATAGTTCAAGAAGGCTGAACTTCTATATGAACACTCAGAAGTGCTATTCCAACCATAGAGATGATGTTGAGATTAGCACCCACTGAGCTAATTTGTCTTTCCTCTTGAACCCCCAAGTGTGAAATGACCTAAGGCAGTACTTATGTAACTTTAAAGAAATACAGATTCAATCAGTTAGCTATTGTGTCCACATGACAACAAATAACATGTTTGACTCAATTTTTTTTTTTAACTTAATTGACTTTCATTTTCTCTGAACCTTTGAAAATTGCTGGATGTTTTGGGGTCATATTATCAGCCTAAATCTCAAGAAATAAACTGTAAGTGTTATAAAATACCTTCTCCACTCGAGCACTTTCTCTACCTTTGTAATTTCCTTACTGTACTATCTTGAAGAGGACTTGCCTTACATATGTTAATATTATGGGAGTGGGTTGCCCATATTGATTAAATTAGTCAATTGGAATGCTTTGCTCTCAGTATTATCTACATATATAAAAATAAAACTCCATGTTTTTAATATTTTAATGTTTTACAAAAAATATGAACTGTCTTGTGGGTTTATTAGTCATTCATTCCACAAAAAAAATCTATGAAATTAAAATCAGAATGCCTGTAAGTGTGAATAATGCAGTACTGTTCTCAGGCTGGAGAATAAATAGGATCTTTCCTTAACAAATAAAGTTGGAGCTGAAATCTAAAGGATGAGTAAGATTTAGGAGAGGAGAGCAGGAGGACAAGAGGATGCATGTGCAAAGTCAAGTGCACAGGCAGAGAGGCAAGGAGGAGTAGGCTTTTTCTGGGAAAGGCTGGTGAAGTGGGGGAAATGTAGGGAGATGGGCAAAGGCCATCTCATGAAAAGGAGACTTGGAGACTATAGTCAGAAGCTACTGAGTAGCTTTAATTGCAGAGATGGTATAACCAGACTGAATTTTTTTTAATGATTATTTTAGCTTCAGTCAAGAGAACAAAAAGGAAGATGATAAAAGATAATAAAAAAAGAATGATGTTCAATGAGCACCTAAAGAATGATTGCATTTGTCCAGGTTATACATTATCTCTTCTGTAGGTTTCTCATATTACTATATTATTTTTAATACAAAACAATATAGCATTTTTAAAAATAAGGAATTTTTAAAAGAAAAATTTTCATAATCCTACTACTTTTAGACAGCTACTTTTGTTTTATATGAGTTAAAAATATTTTTGTCGTGGGCTTCCCTGGTGGCGCAGTGGTTGAGAATCTGCCTGCCAATGAAGGGGACACGGGTTCGAGCCCTGGTCGGGGAAGATTCCCACATGCCGCGGAGCAACTAGGCCCGTGAGCCACAACTACTGAGCCTGCGCGTCTGGAGCCTGTGCTCCGCAACAAGAGAGGCCATGACAGTGAGAGGCCCGCGCACCGCGATGAAGAGTGGCCCCCGCTTGCCGCAACTAGAGAAAGCCCTCGCGCAGAAACGAAGACCCAACACAGCCATAAATAAATAAATTAATTAAAAAAAAAATTTTTGTCGAGATGTGTAGTTTATATCATTGTAATCATAGTACATATATAACTTTGTGTTTTGCTTTCTTCATGCTTTAGTTCATCATAAACATCCCCCTGTTCCTGTTATATATTATATTCCATCAAGATAAGTCATAATTGGTATAACCAGGCTATTACCGTTAGTGTAGAAGCACTATAATTTGAAGTCCATGGATATTCACAGGCTGTCTTATGGGAATCCATGAATTGCTTGAATCTGGATGCAATGTTTTGAACGTACATGCAAAGCTTTGAATTTTTCTAAAGAATCCATAGTATTCATCTGGTTTTCAAATGGCATGCAACCCAAATGGCTATGAGTACAGATAAGCATTCAAAGTTGGTAAAATCCCAAGTCTCATTGTGTGAAATGAGTGAAAGAAAAGTACACTGTGGTACAACTTGCAGCATAAAATTTCATTCATTTTAAGGATTCAAGGGATGCCTGCCAAGAAGTAAAAGTAAAGCCATCTGACAAATTTCTAGGTATTGAGAAAGTATAGAGAAATGTCTAACAAATTAATTTGTATTGAGAAAGATAATTTAAACATTATACCATATACAATTTATTCCTCTCTCTCATTTACCTCTTATTTTTTTGGAATTTTATTTATAAGCAGGTTCTTATTATTTATTTTATACATATTAGTGTATATATGTCAATACCAATCTCCCAATTCATCCCGCCACCACCACCCCTCCACCCCGCTTTCCCCTGTTGGTGTCCATACATTTGTTCGCTACATCTGTATCTCTATTTCTGCCTTACAAACCGGATCATCTGTAACATTTTTCTAGATTCCACATATATGCGTTAATATACGATATCTGTTTTTCTCTTTCTGACTTACTTCACTCTGTATGACAATCCCTAAGTCCATCCACATCTCTACAAATAACTCAGTTTCATTTCTTTTTATGGCTGAGTAATATTGCATTGTATATATGTGCCACATCTTCATTACCCATTCATCTGTCAATGGACACTTAGGTTGCTTCCATGTCCTGGCTATTGTAAATAGTGCAGCAATGAACATTGTGGTACATGCCTCTTTTTGAATTATGGTTTTCTCAGGGTATATGCCCAGTAATGGGATTGCTGGGTCGTATGGTAGTTCTATTTTTAGTTTTTTAAGGAACCTCCATACTGTTCTCCATGGTGGCTGTATGAATTTACATTCCCACGAACAGTGCAAGAGGGTTCCCTTTTCTCCACACCCTCTCCAGCATTTGTTGTTTGTAGATTTTCTGAAGATACCCATTCTAACTGGTGTGAGGTGACACCTCATTGTAGTTTTGATTTGCATTTCTCTAATAATTAGTGATGGTGAGCAGCTTTTCATGTGCCTCTTGGCCATCTGTATGTCTTCTTTGGAGAAATGTCTATTTAGGTCTTCTGCCCATTTTTTAATTGGGTCATTTGTTTTTCTAATATTGAGCTACATGAGCTGTTTATATATTTTGGAGATTAATCCTTTGTCCGTTGATTCATTTGCAAATACTTTCTCCCATTCTCAGGGTTGTCATTTCGTCTTGTTTACAGTTTCCTTTGCTGTGCAAAAGTATTTAAGTTTCACTAGGTCCCATTTGTTTATTTTTGTTTTTATTGCCGTTACTATAGGAGGTGGGTCAAAAAAGGTCTTGCTGTGATTTATGTCAAACAGTGTTCTTCCTATGTTTTCCTCGAAGAGTTTTATAGTGTCCAGTCTTACAAAATGGTCATCAATCCATTTTGAGTTTATTTTTGTGTATGGTGTTAGGGAGTGTTCTAATTTCATTCTTTTATATGTAGCTGTCCAGTTTTCCCAGCACCACTTATTGAAGAGACTGTCTTTTCTCCATTGTATATCCTTGCCTCCTTTGCCATAGAGTAGTTGACTGGTTTTTCTCTGGGCTTTCTATCCTGTTCCATTGATCTATATTTCTGTTTTTTCTGCCAGTACCATATTGTCTTGATTACTGTAGCTTTGTAGTATAGTCTGAAGTCAGGGAGTCTGATTCCTCCAGCTCCGTTTTTTTCCCTCAAGATTGCTTTGGATATTCGGGGTCTTTTGTGTCTTCATACAGATTTTAAGATTGTTTGCTCTAGTTCTGTAAAAAATGCCATTGGTAATTCGATAGGGATTGCATTGAATCTGTAGATTGCTTTGGGTAGTATAGTCATTTTCACAATATTGATTCTTCCAATCCAAGAACATGATATATCTCTCCATCTGTTTGTGTCATCTTTGATTTCTTCCATCAGTGTTTTATAGTTTTCTGAGTACAGGTCTTTTACCTCCTTAGGTAGGTTTATTCTTAGGTATTTTATTCTTTTTATTGCACTGGTGAATGGGATTGTTTCCTTAATTTCTCCTTCTGATCTTTTGTTGTTAGTGTATAGGAATGCAAGAGATTTTTGTGCATTAATTTTGTATCCTGCAACTTTACCAAACTCATTGATTGGCTCTAGTAGTTTTCTGGTGGCATCTTTAGGATTATCTATATATAGTATCATGTCATCTGCAAACAGTGACAGTTTTACTTCTTCTTTCCCAATTTGTACTCCTTTTAATTCTTTTTCTTCTCTGATTGCCATGGCTAGGACTTCCAAAACTATGTTGAATAACAGTGGCGAGAGTGCACATCCTTGTCTTGTTCCTGATCTTAGAGGAAATGATTTCAGTTTTTCACCATTGAGAATGATGCTTGCTTTGGATTTGTTGTATATGGCCTTTATTATGTTGAGGTAGGTTCCATCTATGCCCACTTTCTGGAGAGTTTTTATCATAAATGGGTGTTGAATTTTGTTGAAAGCTTTTTCTGCATCTATTGAGACGTTCATATGGTTTTCATTCTTCAGTTTGTTAATATGGTGTATCACATTGATTGATTTGCATATATTGAAGAATCCTTGCATCCCTGAGATAAATCCCACTTGATCATGGTGCATGATCCTTTTAATGTGTTGCTGGATTCTGTTTGCTAGTATTTTGTTGAGGATTTTTGCATCTATATTCATCAGTGATATTGGTCTGTAATTTTCTTTTTTTGTAGTATCTTTGTCTGGTTTTGGTATCAGGGTGATGATGGCCTTGTAAAATGAGTTTGGGAGTGTTCCTTCCTCTTCAACTTTTTTTTTTTTTTTTTTTTTTTAAGGATTTTCTTATTTATTTATTTATTTATTTATTTATTTATTTTTGGCTGTGTTGGGTCTTCGGTTCGTGCGAGGGCTTTCTCCAGTTGCGGCAAGCGGGGGCCACTCTTCATCGCGGTGCGGGGACCGCTCTTCATCGCGGTGCGTGGGCCTTTCTCTATCGCGGTCTTCAACTTTTTGGAAGAGTTTGGGAAGGATGGGTGTTAGCTTTTCTCTAAATGTTTGATAGAATTCACTTGTGATGCCATCTGGTTCTGGACTTTTGTTTGTTGGAAGATTTTTAATCACAGTTTCAATTTCATTACTTGTGATTGGTCTGTTCATATTTTCTATTTCTTCCTGGTTCAGTCTTGGAAGGTTATACCTTTCTAAGAATTTGTCCATTTCTTCCAGGGTGCCCATTTTACTGGCACAGAGTTGCTTACAGTAGTCTCTTATGATGCTTTGTATTTCTGCGGTATCCATTGTAACTTCTCCTTTTTCATTTCTAATTTTAGTGATTTGAGTTCTCTCCCTCTTTTTCTTGATAAGTCTGGCTGAAGATTTATCAATTTTGTTTATCTTCTCAAAGAACAGCTTCTAGTTTTATTGATATTTGCTATTGCTTTCTTTGTTTCTATTTCATTTATTTCTGCTCTGACCCTTATGATTTCTTTCCTTCTACTAACTTTGGGCTTTGTTTGTTGTTCTTTCTCTAGTTCCTTTAGGTGTAAGGTTAGATTATTTGAGATTTTTCTTGTTTCTTGAGGTAGGATTGTATTGCTATAAACTTCCCTCTTAGAACTGCTTTTGCTGCATCCCATAGGTATTGGATTGTCGTATTTTCATTGTCATTTGTCTCTAGGTATTTTTTGATTTCCTCTTTGATTTCTTCAGTGATCTCTTGGTTATTTAGTAATGTATTCTTTAGCCTCATGTGTCTGCGTTTTTTATGGGGTTTTTTTTTCCCTGTAATTCATTTCTAATCTCATAGCATTGTGGTCAAAAAAGATGCTTGATATGATTTCAATTTTCTTAAATTTACCAAGGCTTGATTTGTGACCCAAGACGTGATCTATCCTAGAGAATGTTCTGTGTGCACTTGAGAAGAAAGGGTAATCTGCTGTTTTCGGATGGAATGTCCTATAAATATCAATTAAATCTATCTGGTCTGTTGTGTCATTAAAAGCTTGTGTTTCCTTATTAATTTTCTGTGTGGATGATCTGTCCATTGGTGTAAATGAGGTGTTAAAGTCCCCCACTATTACTGTGTTACTGTCGATTTCCTCTTTTATAGCTCTTAGCAGTTGCCTTATGTATTGAGGTGCTCCTATGAGGGGTGCATATATATTTATAATTGTTAAATCTTCTTCTTGGATTGATCCCCTGATCATTATGTAGTGTCCTTCCTTGTCTCTTGCAACATTCTTTATTTTAACTTCTATCTTATCTGATATGTGTATTGCCACTCCAGCTTTCTTTCGATTTCCATTTGCATGGAATATCTTTTTCCATCCCCTCATTTTCAGTCTGTATGTGTCCCTAGGTCTGAAGTGGGTCTCTTGTAGAAAGCATATATATGGGCCTGGTTTTTGTATCCATTCAGCAAGCCTGTATCTTTTGGTTGGAGCATTTAATCCACTCACATTTAAGGTAATTATCAGTATGTATGGTCTTATTACCATTTTCTTAATTGTTTTGGGTTTGTTTTGGTAGGTGTTTTCCTTCTCTTGTGTTTCCCGCTTAGAGAAGTTCCTTTATCATTTATTGTAGAGCTCGTTTGGTGGTGCTGAATTCTCTTAGCTTTGACTTGTCTATAAAGCTTCTGATTTCTCCATCTAATCTGAATGAGATTAGATGCCGGGTAGAGTAATCTTGGTTGTAGGTTCTTCCCTTTCATCACTTTAAATGTATCGTGCCACTCCCTTCTGGTTTGTAGAGTTTCTGCTGAGAAATCAGCTGTTAACCTTATGGGAGTTCCCTTGTATGTTATTTGTCGTTTTTCCCTTGTTGCTTTTAATAATTTTTCTTTGTCTTTAATTTTCGTCAGTTTGATTACTATGTGTCCCGGCGTGTTTCTCCTTGGATTTATCCTGCCTGGGACTCTCAGCGCTTCCTGGACTTGGGTGGCTATTTCCTTTCCCATGTTAAGGAAGTTTTCGACTATAATCTCTTCAAATATTTTCTCAGGTCCTATCTCTCTCTCTTCTCCTTCTGGGACCCCTATAATGGGAATGTTGGTGCATTTACTGTCCCAGAGGTCTCTTAGGCTGTCTTCATTTCTTTTCATTCTTTTTTCTTTATTCTGTTCTGCAGCAGTGAATTCCATCATTCTGTCCTCCAGGTCACTTATCCATTCTTCTGCCTCAGTTATTCTGCTATCGATTCCTTCTACTGTATCTTTCATTTCAGTTATTGTATTGTTCATCTCTGTTTGTTCTTTAATTCTTCTAGGTGTTTGTTCTTTAATTCTTCTAGGTGTTTGTTAAACATTTCTTGCATCTTCTCAATCTTTGCCTCCATTCTTTTTCTGAGGTGCTGTATCATCTTCACTATCATTATTCTGAATTCTTTTCCTGGAAGGTTGCCTGTCTCCACTTCATTTAGTTGTTTATCTGGGGTTTTATCTTGTTCCTTCATCTGGTACACAGTCCTCTGCCTTTTCCTTTTGTCTGTCTTTCTGTGAATGTGGTTTTTGTTCCACAGGCTGCAGGATTGTAGCTCTTCTTGCTTCTGCTGTCTGCCCTCTCGTGGATGAGGCTAAGAGGCTTGTGCAAGCTCCCTGAAGGGAGGGACTAGCTGTGGACAGAGCTCAGTAAAACTTTAATCCCCTTATCTGCTGATGGGTGGGGCTGAGTTCCCTCCCTGTTGGTTGTTTGGCCTGAGGCGACCCAGCACTGGAGGCTGCAGGCTCTTTGGTGGGGCTAATGGCGGACTCTGGGAAGGCTCATGCCAAGGAGTACTTACCAGAACTTCTGCTGCCAGTGTCCTTGTCCCCGTGGCTCACCACGGGGACAAGGACACCCCCTGCCTCTTCAGGAGACCCTCCAACACTAGCAGGTAGGTCTGGTTCAGTCTCCTAGGGGGTCACTGCTCCTTCCCTCTGGGTCCTAATGCACACACTACGGACATCTGTAGTGTGTGTCCTCCAAGATTGGAGTCTCTATTTCCCCCAGTCCTGTCAAGGTCCTGCAATCAAATCCTGCTAGCCTTCAAAGTCTGAGTCTCTTGGACTTCCTCCTCCCGTTGCTGGACCCCTAGGTTCGGAAGCCTGACGTGGGGCTCAGAACCTTCACTCCAGTGGGTGGACTTCTGTGGTATAAGTGTTCTCCAGTTTGTGACTCACCCAACCAGTGGTTATGGGATTTGATTTTACTGTGATTGCACCCCTCCTACCATCTCACTGTGGCTTCTCCTTTGTCTTTGGATGTGGGGTATCTTTTTTGGTGAGTTCCAGTGTCTTCCTGTCAATGATTGTTCAGCAGTTAGCTGTGATTCCGGTGCTCTCGCAGGAGGGAGTGAGCGCACGTCCTTCTACTCCACCATCTTAGAATTGGTCCCACCTCTCTTAAAAATAACATTCTGAATAATATTTTTAACCACTGCTGATTATATTTGATCATATAGCATGACCATGAGTTTCAGAGGATGCCCCATCAATAGTACAAAAACGTATGTTGAAACCATGTATGTTAGTCTCCTACTTAAATATTTGCTATGTGTTTTCTTCATTTTCTACTGTATTTTAAACATTACAGTAATAAAATTAAACATCGCATACTGAGTGATTATGGATAAGTTTTAAGAAAGCCAAAGAGACTCCCCTCTATTTGTATAAACAATTTTTAAATTTGCTAAAATGAACTGTAAAATAAAATCAAGATATTTGTGGAAAACATTAAATCTGGATTTAAAGACAAACTATAAATAAATTTTGAAAAAAATGTATATTATGTATCAAATACCCAAAGCAGAGAATGCACATAGACTTTTCATACTGAATATAAGACTGTTGTAGAGAGTAGCAGAAGCTGGACTTTAGTCTGAAGGTCATGGGATGAAAGATGTAGAGAGTTCACTCTACCTATCTCCCCCGCTTTTCTAGTTTTCTAATTTTGACCCTCTGTGGGCATAATTTATGAAATAACAAATGCAAATCACTTGGTAAAAATACCTAGAACATATGTATGCATAGTAAAGGAATCTAGAGCTACTATTATTATTTTCTTTTTTATCTTCTATACAACTAGAGTATATGTACAGAAAATAGTTTTTACATTTAATTGGCATGAATAGAGTTATTAAAACTTTAAACTTAAGTTATCCCTTGAGTTTCTTAAGTGTTATGAATATTACAATGCTGTGACTGTGGCTGAACATGTTTATAGCATTAACTGAAACATTGCCATACAATCCTAAATGTCCCGAGCCCATTCTCAAGAATTATATCATACTTTCCTCAAACTTCAAATACCTTTTTATGGATTGAATTGTGTCCCCCAAATTTATATGTTAAAATTCGAATCCTCAGTACCTCAGAATGTGACTGTATTTGGAGATAGGCTCTTTAAAGAGGTAATTAAGTTAAAATGAAGCAATAAGGATGGGCCCTAAATTAATGTGACTGGTATTTTTATAAGAAGAGGAGGTTAGGACACAGACACAGAAGGAAAACCATGTGAAGACACAGGGCACAGATGACCAAGCCAAGGAGAGAGGGCTTAGAAGAAACCAATCTGGCTGATACCTTGATCCCGAAATTCTAGTCTCCCGAACTGTGAGGAAAAAAATTTCAGTTGTTTAGGCTACCTCGTCTGTGGTATGTGTTATTGGCAGCCCCAGCAAAATGATACACGTGCCTTTCCTCCTTCCTCTCCCACAGTGGAGGACCTGGCTTCACATATAAGTGAGAAACTAGAAGTTGTAAAAAGAGAAGTCCCCAGTTTTTCCACCACCATCAATTCTACCTAACCCCCTGCATCAATACTCCTATACTCTGCTGCCCTCTGCATTCCTGTCACAGCCCAGCCTCCGCTCTGCTTTAATAAATCCCATCTCTCACCTACTCAAGGACTTTCTTCCCTCTTTTGCATCATCAATTGTTCCCTCTCACCAGATCATTCCATCACTAGACAAGCATGTGGTATGCCACCCACGTTTAGCCATCACTCCCCTTGACCTCAGGTCCCCATTCAGCTACCACACAATCTCTCTGCATACTTACTCCTCCAGCAACATTTCCTATGAGAAAGTATCAACTCCACAATTCCAGCTGTTTAGGACAAAACACTTGAAATCATTTTTTGGCTCCTCTCTTCCTCTTACATCCCATAAGAATCTATCAGCTAATTCTGTTGGATCTACTTTTAATATCCACATCTTTTCTTTCTGTCTCCATCAATTCCACCCACCTCCAAGCCACCAAGTTCCCTTACCTGAACTATTAAAATAGCCTCCAGATTGGTTTCTCTGTTTCAGACCTTGTCCCTAAAGTCTATCACCTGCTTATCCAATAGCCAGTGACCTCTCCAATCTGAAAGTCAGACCAAGTCATTGTAACTAAGAACTCCAACGGTTTCCTATTCCTGCAGCTGAAGTCCACTCTTCAGCATGGTAGACAAGACCCACAGATCAGCTCCCCATCTGCCTCACTAATTTCACCTCTATTTCTCCCTGCTCAGTTCACTATTAGAATGGATAAATGACCCTCTAGTTTCAATGCCTTTGCACTTGACAGTCTCTCTGTCCATAATGTTTTCCTCCTAAGCTTCCATATTTCTTTTAGTTCTCTACTGAAATATCACTCATCAGAGACACTGTTCCTGATCACCCTATATAAAGCAGAACCCCTGACACATTCTATCTTCTTTAACCTACTTTATTGATTTTTATTCAAAGTATTACTCAACAACTAGCATATATATATTTCAATCATTAGGCCAGTGGTCTGAGCTAGATGTATATGGATTAAGCCTTCCATGTGCACTTCATTTACTTCATGGACTACAATTTCCTAAGAAGACTACAATTTATATCCCAGCCAAAAAGAAATACGAATGGGCCAGTTCCACCTTTGGGAAGAGGAGGAGGAGGAAGGAGGAGACCTATTTTAGTTTCATGGGGAAAATCCTAAAGCAAACCCACCCAGACTTCAGCAGGTGTTCCTGGGTCTTGGATGCACTGGGCTTTCTGAAGGATTAGCAACTGGAACAGGTTAGTCTGGAGGCAGTGAGACTGTCCTTCTATAACCACAGAAAAGCCATTACCAGCAGGGAGATCCTTGAAGCAGTCAAGCAGAGATCCTCTCGGAAGAGCTTCTGAATAAATGAAGTGGATCTGAACGGCCCTGTTGTTGAAATGATTGCACTTGTCAAAAAAAAAACTGGATATGTCAGAGGGCTGGGTTGGAAGACAAGGTATCTGAGAAGTACCTGCTGCAACAGGACACTCGGTGCTACACACCTGGTCTCTAGGTCCTCTGACTTAATTTGTGAAAAAAATAAAGGAAAACTGTTCCCCCCCAAAATATATATATATATATATATTTATTTATTTATTTATTTATTTATATATATATGTTTATATATATATTATATATATATTATATATATAAACAAATATATATATTTGTTTATATTTATTCAAACCTAAAAATAATCCATATTAATACATTTAACAAAGCTTTTGAATGAAGATTATTTGTACTTTTTCTGCAGTTAATAGTCTTTTGTATTCCACAATCCATACGTCAACTTTTGATCATAATTTTTCACTCTTAACACCAAGAGAGTAAAACTAATGTAAAAAAATAAGAACAAACTCAAGACCAGTACTCTTGAGGATGGTGTAAACAAATTGAAAATAATATTTTTTCATATATCTCTCTTAGTTGTCACTAAAACTACATATTTCATCCCAGTTTCCTACTCCTTACCATTAGAGAATATGAAATGTAATTTTCATTGTAATCATTTACTGAAAAAAGGCAACAAAAATGACTTCTAAGGATGCAGCATTTTTTAAAGCATTTAAAATATAAAACAATATTCATATGTAAAGGCAGGGAAACAAGAATTCCAGAAATATGGTTGAATCTCTCAGAGAATTACCAAGTCTGTGGAAGTGAGGATTATTTTCTCCACCCTTCAGTCTTTCTTGCTGTTAATAAGACAGAGGAGTTGCTGTGTTTGCTCTGGAAAGTCCCAAGTGATGATTTAACAACTATACCTGTCCCAAGTTGTCACTTCACTCTATACTTTCTAATGCATGAGCCAAGAGAAAAAGGAGGATAAGATAACAATTATATGAGTAAGTCTAGCTGCTCACGTTCCTCCAAAGTCCTACAATCCAGGAGACAAACAGCCAGACAGATTTTATTCCCGATTCAGCACTGTGGACAGCCAGCCAGAAGCTGTTTTCCTGTTCAAGTACAACAGATGCTAGGTTTCTTCCTTGCAAGGGAAGAATTTCACCGCATGTAGTATAGAGAAAGTTGGCATGGCACAGTCAGTTATGCGGAGTGACACCTGAACATAATTCATTTGTGTGTGGAAAAAAGCAGTTTGCTTAGTCATGTCTAGGAGCAAAAATGTTTTCTTCCCAAATAAATGTGTTGCCAATTGTCAGTCAAGAGAGGATAGGTTAGGCTGCAATAAAAAACAACCCCGGTTTTCTCAGGATACATGCCCAGTAGTGGGATTGCTGGGTCGTATGGTAGTTGTATTTTTAGTTTTTGGAGGAACCTCCATACTGTTCTCCATAGTGGCTGTATCAATTTACATTCCCACCAACAGTGCAAGAGGGTTCCCTTTTGTCCACACCCTCTCCAGCATTTATTGTTTGTAGACTTTTTGATGATGGCCATTCTGACCGGTGTGAGGTGATACCTCATTGTAGTTTTGATTTGCATTTCTCTGATGATTAGTGATGTTGAGCATCTTTTCAGGTGTTTGTTGGCAATCTGTATATCTTCTTTGGAGAAATGTCTATTTAGGACTTCTGCCCATTTTTGGACTGGGTTGTTTGTTTTTTTGATATTGAGCTGCATGAGCTGCTTGTATATTTTGGAGATTAATCCTAGTCATGTACCACAGTGTTCATTGCAGCTCTATTTACAACAGCCAGGACATGGGAGCAACCTAAGTGTCCATCCACAGATGAATGGATAATGAAGATGTGGCACGTATATACAGTGGAATATTTCTCAGCCATAAAAAGAAATGAAATTGAGATATTCGTAGTGAGGTGGATGGACCCAGAGTCTGTCATACAGAGTGAAGTAAGTCAGAAAGAGAAAAACAAATACCGTATGCTAACACATATATATGGAACCTAAAAAAAAAAAAAAGCTTCTGAAGAATCTAGGGGCAGGACAAGAATAAAGACTCAGATGTAGAGAATGGACTTGAGGACACGGGGAGGGGGAAGGGTAAGCTGGGATGAAGTGAGAGTGGCATGGACTTATATATACTACCAAATGTAAAATAGACAGCTAGTGGGAAGCAGCCGCATAGCACAGGGAGATCAGCTCGGTGCTTTGTGACCACCTGGAGGGGTGGGATAGGGAGGGTGGGAGGGAGTCGCAAGAGGGAGGAGATATGGGGATGTATGTATATGTATAGCTGATTCACTTTGTTATAAGGCAGAAACTAACACACCACTGTAAAGCAATTATACTCCAATAAAGATGTTAAAAACAAAAAAAAAAACCCCAAAACCCCGGGAATCTCAGTGGC
Organism: Balaenoptera acutorostrata; assembly: GCF_949987535.1. Lineage (NCBI taxonomy): Eukaryota > Metazoa > Chordata > Mammalia > Artiodactyla > Balaenopteridae > Balaenoptera > Balaenoptera acutorostrata. Next base: position 81,782,036 of record NC_080070.1, on the reverse strand, counting down.
TTCAAAGAACAGATGTTTATTTCTAGCTCAGTTTATGTAACCAAGGCAAGTATTCAAGTGGGACCCTGCTTATCAAGTAAGTCTGGGACCCAGGGTACCAGAGCCTCCATCTTGGCAAGTGCATTTGTGACTGCTGAGGCTGGATAAGGAAACGTTACAAATCACACTCTTGGTCTTAATTTCTGAAGGTTTTTGCACGGAAGTGGCATTTGTCAATTCTGACCTCATTTAACTGACCAAATCAAGTCACAAAGCCATGTTAACCTCCAAGGGGAGATAGGGATGTGCAATTCTATCATGAAACAAAGAAGAATTCAAAGATTAATAAACTGTTCAAATGATTCTTCACAAAACATAAATGTCTAAGTAACTTCCTATCATTCTTAAGTAGAGGATTTTATGTGGTTGAATCAAATGCATACTTACTGAATACATGTATGAATGTATGTACTGAATATATCTATGAATAGAACAAGGCACTATATTCCCTGTAGAAAATACAAACGAATACAATACAGCCCGTACTCTGATGTATTTAGACAAGACCACCACTGTCACCATCTTCATCACAGCTAATAACAGGAGCTGATATCAATTGAGCACTTTCTCTGTGTCCAGCACTGTTCTCAGGGTTTCTGTGACACCCATATATCATATATCTCTACAAGTAACCTGAAATTACTACCACTGTTACCCTTAATTTGAGATTTGATGCCTCCAAACAGTTCTAAAATGTGAATATATTGTTTATAAAGTTTACATTATGGATAACATTTAATTCACATAAGGTTGTTTTTAACCCCCCTACTTAGCAGATAGCGTGGCATTGAGGGCTGTGGAGAGAGAATAAAACAATGATGATAAGAAAAATGTAGGGAAAATATAAGAGCTTAGACTATGGCTCAGAGAAAAAAACAGGCTCAGATGGGCTTTACTATGATGTGGGCAGCCGTGAGTGAACATGGAGGCTCCTTGAAGCTGGCAGGGGAAGAAGCCTCTTTCTATTTTTAAAGAAAGGCAATTTATAGGTGAAAATGACATGAGACTTCTAAGGTCATAAAAAGAATAACTTAATAATGCCACACTTTATAGATCTCCATCATTGTTTTTAACACTCAAGGACAGAGGTTTGTACACATACACCCACACCTTCCCACCTAAAGGCAGATTAGAGCAACTATAAAACAATTCTATTATAAGTGAATCACACGACACTAGAGAAAATGGTCTTAAATGGAAGAAGCATGGGGGAGTTACCTTAGATATAATAAAGAACTTGTTTGCTATAAACTTTTTAAACACTAAGCTTTGCTCAGTATTAAGAGCTTGCTGTGGAATCTCTCTTTCTCCAGAGGGTTTTATTTATTAAATGGAATTTTTTCATCAGGCATGGTTTTAAACAATCCTGCCTAAAGTTAGTAAAATGGATTAGCTTGATTTAAAAAAGGAAAAAAAAAGTCCTCAGTAAGTACCTATGCTGTCGAAGGTTAAACGTATGCCCTTGAAGAAATCAGACCATGAACTAGTGAATTTGTTGGGGTCCTTTTCCAACCATTTGTGATTTCAATCATTAGGTTCAGTTGGGGGAAAATAGCTGCTGTTAATTATGTGTGAGTCTATTTTCTTAAGCTTTTGGCAAATGGGAGTATACATACTGCAAAAAAATTTCCAACTACGGCAGCAATTGTGACACACAATATAGACATATCTGGATTATTACAAAACTTGACGTAAGTAGCAAGGGCAATTGTCGTTCATGTTATGACCTCTTTTACATAAGAAAACATCTGTTTTTGCATTTCCTAATTTTTGTACAAGCACATTCGAGATCAAATAGAAACACCATACATCTCATGTTGGACGTAACTAGTTCTAAGATGGGACATTTTGCCAGAATAGGAAAAGAAACTATATTTGAATTTTTATTTTATAAAAACCGCAATTTGTCACACCTCTATATCTTCTAACAGAAAGAAAGAAAGTATCTGGTAAAATGGCAACAGTCTACTTACTCAATGGTATTCCCTGTTCTTTTTCAAAAGTCCAGCTTTCTCCTGAAAAGCCACAACTTCCACATCACTTTTGCCTTTGCATCAGCCTGAAATGCCCTCCTCTTCATTCTTTCTTTCCTGAAGTCCTGCCTGTCCTTCAAGGCCCAGATGAGATCTGAGATCCCACCTCTGTCAGGAAACATTCTTCAAAAATTCCAATTCACACTCTTTACATTCTTCATCTTAAACATTATTTTGGTTAAATTTCCAAAATATATGTTAAGGATATTTTAAATAGGAAATACAAAGTGTAAAATATATTTTCGCATAATTTAAAATATTTTATAGTCAATAAATTCCTTTTCATCATTAAAATATTTTTATATTTTTTATGTTTTATGTTCCTATATAATCTTCACTTTGCAGTGGTATTTATCGAATATATATAATCCTCCTTTGAGAATGACCAATTTCCATTTCATATATGAGGGCCAATAAATGCCCTTAGGAGGTTAACTATAAAGGGATGAAACTAACCACAGCAAGTATTTTTCCATAACTGTGTCATAGAATATAAAGAGCTTCCATTTCCTTTACCAGAGTTTATAATTTGGATACATTGGTAACTAAGTGATTTTATGAAAGAGGAAATTATAAATCACTGTTTGATGGGTTTTTTAAAAGGTCGTTTCATGTAGTAGATCTTATCCAACAAAGACGATGATCTGGAATTCATACATAGTAGAGTAGCCCCTGAAAAGCATTCTTCCACAACAAGAAAAAAATAACATCAACCTAAAATTGATTAAGTTTATGGATACCATATTTGTGAATAAATTTGGAGTTATCTGGGAACAGGCTATTTATGGCCCTCCTAGGGTAGAGAAAGATTCCTTTGTGCCATTGAAGTTTAGCTTTTCCCACATGTTTCTTGGGTAGAACGAGCACCCAGAAAAGACAGGTTGACCATAACACAACACAGGCATCCATATATTTAATAAGTTCTTACTCTTTTCTAGATATTGTGATATGTGTTTGTGACATAGTGATGAATAAAATATTGTCCCTACTCCTAACGAGTTCATCCTAGTGAACTTAATAGATTAATAGACAATTGTAATACAGCAAATAATTGTTGTAAAGTATGCATGGAGTACTGTGGAGGTTAAAGGATGACTGGAAGAGCCTACCACGTCTAAATCGAGTCCTAAAAATGAGCAGACATTAAGAGTAAGCAGCACAGGAAGGGAGAATGGAAACAAAAGGAAAAGGCATTCTAGGAAGAAGCAATATACAAAGGTCCAGAGCAAGAAAAAGCTTGACAGGTGGCCAGAAAATCATGGAGCTCAGTATCACTGAAGATTGGAACTCAAAAAAGATGCAAAGCAAAAAGAAGGGGAAAAGTAAACAGGGTTCACATCGCAAAGAGCCTAGTGTACCATGCCAACAGGAGTGTGTGTTCTCTAAAAATCCATGTCTATTCTTCCATTAAAGATTTATTGGGGGGAGTTGAAATGAGTAAGATTTGCATTTTTAATGATCACTCTCCTTGTAGTAGATTGGTGAAAATTTGAAGAGTAGATTGGATTGACAGTAAGATATGAAGAGTAGATTGGAAATGCCATTTGTCCAATCTACTCTTCCAATGAAGAGTAGATTGGCTTGACAGTAAGATATCAGTCGGGAGGCTACTGTAATAAAGCAGATGGACCATAAAAACATTAGTGGGACCAGGCATATAAATTGATTGAATATATAGTGTTCTTTGAACTCGATGACCACCTGACTCAACGCTATTCTTAGAGTCATTCTTCCTCTACATTCAAAATTACAAAAAAGTGTAAACAGGTCATAAACTAATACAGTGATATAGGAAAAGAGCATTTGATAAAGTTAATCCTATAACAAGAACAGAACAAGTAAGTTTGGTTAAAAAAAAAAAATATATATATATATATATATACAGGTTTTTAAAATTTTAATTTTAATGATGTCTATTTTTTAACATATAAAGTCTTCTGCAGAATTATTTTTCTAGAGCTTACCATTTGACTTACAAGGAGTTAATGAAAAAAATTATTCTGAAAAATCATATGCCTCGTTTTTCAAATCACAGGACATTCTGCAAATACCCAGAGAGACTGGCAAATCTACAAAATGACAGCAAATTAAAGTTACAAAATTAAGCAATCACAGCTATGATGGTATTTTAATTCTGCCATTCTGTTGTGGTGACCATTCCAGATTCTTTTTAAATAAAAATTGTTAAGACATTTAAAAGTCTCCTGTTTATTTTAGCAGTGAAGAAAGACTGTTTAATTTTTTCATATTAAAGAATTGCAAATGAACCTTTCATTTACTGTAATTATACAAATTATTTTATATTTATAAAGAAAATCAGCAATTACATTTATTGGTGTACACCATCCCTGAAAGCCCAAAGCATACATTTTATATATTCTAATTTAAAAATTGTCTTTTATGTGCATTACACTTCTTCCAAATACTGACATTTTAGAACGAGCCCATTCAATGTGTAGTTTTAAAGTTTAAAATAAAAGAATTTCTACAACGAATGCAAGTTTCATCTTTCCTAACTAGCTAGTTTCCTAAAGACAATAAATGTGGACACAGATGTTAAATTAAGTGAGAACACACAACAGCAGAAATAGTCTGAAATTAGGAATGTTTCACTCCAGAGCCCACGTCCTTGTCCAGGGCACCACATGCTGTTACTCTGCTCTGAGCCACATTCTACACTGGAGAGGGTAGGAGAGAGTTTTCCTTAACTTCAACAAATAAACCACACGTGTGAAATAAAGGAAAGAGCTGGCTTAGAGTCTATGTGAAAAACCCTTGGAAAAACTGACAGTCATTTCAACATACACCAAAAGGCTGGCATATTTGTCAAATAAGCTGCTGTCAACTCAGGTGGCTTTAATACATAAAGTCACCAGTTAGCACCACAATTCTGTGACCAAGTCAGGGATCTCTTGAGTATTGATTGTGGTGCTTGATTTTAAGGCGGAAATTAACAAAGAGGCGCCGGATCAGAAGGCTGGTATCAGTCAGGACAATCATGGCATGAAGAATATTCACCCACGACCAAAGGGCATGAGAACTATCTTGAAACATTTGGAGGTCTGTTATGACTTATGACCTTATGGCATTAGTGGAAAGAACCAAGGCTAAAACGTGGGAGATACAGTAAGTTAGATTTGGGATTAGGTATGTAAACACTTTCTCCTTATCAGAACAGTCAAAAATGGAATGGACCTTCTTATCAGGCAGTTATTTCCCTTTCCATGAGAATGTACAAATTCAAATGAAAAAACGTGTCTGACCACCTGTCCGGATGCCACAGATACAATTAAGTCACTAAAATTCCGACCTTCAATAAAATTCTCTGATTTGGGTAAAATTCCACAAGCTTTCCTAAACTCCAGTCTTTTCCTAGTTATTGATTTTGGGGGGAAGGAACATGGAATAAGATATATAAAATGCTAAGTGCCAAATACATGTCTTAATTGAGTAAGTAGAGTTATTGGTTTTTCTGCGTTCCAGCAATGATTTCTCCCTCCCTCCCTCCCTCCCTCCCTTTTCCTTCCCTCATTTTCTCACTCCCCTCCCTCTTGCTCCACTCTTGCTTTCATGTGCTCTCTTCTGCTCTCTTTCCCTCTCTCTTTCTTTGCCTTTCTATCACTGTTCTACATGCGTTCAAATGTTCATTCATTTAATCCTTATCAAAGACAATCAATGACATAGGTGCTATTTATCACCCACCTCTTCCAGTCAGAAAAAGTTAAGTAACTTTTCCAAGATCACGTGAATAAATTAGTTTCTGCTGCATTTGTTTTCTAAATGGTGCCTAAAAGTGGAAAAAATAACAATGTGCAAAATGAATTATTTTCGGCAGCCAGGTATAAAAGAGTCACATCCAGATGAGGAAAACATTTTGGAAAAACATCATTTGCCAATTTTTTAAAAGTTCAGCAGAAGGAAAGATTAGCAAATTAAATGAAATAATAAAGTTAGGAATGGACCCACCCCAAATTATTTAGATGCCAAAGTAAGCCAATCCCAGCTGTTATTCTTTACTCTGGCTGCCATCCTCAGCAAGAGCGGTATGGGGGAGTGTGGGCAACCGGCTGCAGTAGCAGCTGGGCCTATTTGTGAAGAGGAAAAAAATCTTCAGTGGAGACAAAGGGAAATTTCAGTGGCTAGCAGTGTGAATGGAAACTTGGAGCCTAGCTGGGGGAGCCGCAGAAGTGAAATGCAGCAGTGCTGTCAGCAACCAAATTACAGTATCGCACAAACCATTCACGGGGAGACTGCTTCCTCCAGCACTGCTTTTGCTGGCAAGAGTTTTATTCCATCAAGAGCAAAACTTAACCAATGACAAATTTTGTATATATTTTCTCATATTACCAGTATTCTGGACATTCAAAAATTAAGCAATATCAATGTCTGTTCTAACTACGTAGGGGGTATAAATTAGCAGACTAAAAAGGACAAATGGCATTTCCAATCTAAAAAAAAATTGCTGTCACATATTCCACTAATATAGAAATGTAAATGCATAGTAAACATAATCACATATTCCAAAGCATAACTGCATATAATAAAATCCTAGTATTCTATTTATTTTACATCTCCTGAGACCTATATGATAATAGGCACCTAATGTGTTTCTGAGTGATTACTGCTTGATTTGCATGTAGACTGTCTCATTAGTATCAATTTTCTAATTTTATTTTTCATTTTTATTCTTGTTCAATTTTATTGAAGCCTTAGAGACTTCCAATTTTTTCTCCAGATATGAAAAACTCTTCTACAATCCTAAAATATGTCAGGCTTCAGTTTGGGAATACACATTTTGGAGCAAGTAAAAAACATTTGGCAAAAAAATCTGTCAAAAGCAGTGCCCAGTACATAACTTTTGTCTTATTTCTGAGAATTATAATGACAAAGATACAATTATAGTCTTTTAATTATAAGTATAATTGACTTAACTGCAATACTTTTCTTCTTTCTATGGTTGTCTAAATATTATTGCAAGGGAATTTTGCTTTGGGGAATTACTAGGAAGTCAAAATATATTAAGGTGTTGAAGTTTAAACATATTAACTTCCCATAACTGGAACAATATAGTAATACAATTGATATTTTTGGGTGGCTCATCATATCCATTCCAGTATTTCAAAGTCCTATCTTTTCTTTTTCTTCATTCTGGATGAACAAAAAGGGAGTATTCTGCGTTCCTTTATTAATGGGACGGTGCAATTATATGGTTAGTTGAACATGCCAACAACTAAAATTCTAACATTTGACTTTGAAAAAAATATTTTTTTCTTTTTAAATTTTAAACATGGGGTGGTATGACTATTCTAAGAATACACCATATGGTTAACTCAAGTTTATGCAGACCCTTAAACTGCCAGCAAGCTCAATATTCTAGTACACATTCTAAGCAATTGTAAAGTATCCGTCAGATATCATTCATCTGACCTGAAGTATGTGTAGCATTTATGCATTGTGATAATGTCAAAGTTGAAATTTCTTTTGCATTTCCTTTCTTTTTTTTTTTACTTTGCTTTTGATAAGGAAAAAATAGCTATATCAGTTTCATCAATAATGATAGAGCTATTTCAATTTTTATTTTCCATTACTTTTCCTAATGTTTTCTTTACAAAACATATATTTTTGCCTTGCTTAAAACAATCAAAATGATCTTATTTTCTACACATTTATTTTGACAACTGGATTTAGTTTCTAAAAATAAAATAATCAAGCACCTCCCATTTCCATATTTATTTTCTCCTTAGAGTAGTAAGGGGCAGGGACAAATGTGTGCTTTCTCCTGAATTAACTTTACTTATAACATTTCTGTTTATATCCATTAATTTCCTCTTTTATGTTAGGTGTATCATATCTGATGAATTCATACGGTGCTAAAAACAAAACAAAACACTCAAGGATACAACATTTCAAAATATATTGTCAATTTTTATAAGGCTTATACATAATAAAATCTTAGGTAACTTTTTCATTGGTTCTTTCCCAATTAACTTGGTTTGGAAAATACCTTACATAAACTAACCATAATTATAAAACTGGTAACTATTGCTTATTCTTCTCACAATATCATCACCTACAGCTACGCTTTTAAATGATAAATTCACAAAACAAAAAGACAGCATGGTCAAATTATTCGTAAAACAACCTTCTCACAGGGATAAACTGATAAAAGCAAAAAGCATTCTTGCTTTTGGTCATTTAGGGCATTACTTAAAAACAAAGGTGTAGGATAAGTTGCTGCGTTTTCAAAGCCCTCCCTTTGCTTTCTGCTTTGTCACTGACTTCATGCATTAGTTGTCTCTCTTCATCGTTCATCACTCTAGACATGAATGAAATGCTACATTGGACATTGGAAGATCACAGCAGGGGGAAATGGGAAGAAAAGGAAATTGAAATGGGACATTGATCATGTAATGGCCCAGATGAACTCAAACCACTCTGCAAAAGCTTCACACTCTCTTTCCATAAAATATGGATATTTTCTGAAAAATTTTGAAGCCGTTCTGGATTTCTCATCATAGCTTTTGTAACAAAACCTGAAGCCAAACTAGGGCCTAACATTTTGGAGCAGGGTCAGAAGAGAAGTATTCCCATCTTTTTTCCTGATTTCCATCAGCTCATTTTCTGTCATCTTTTTTAGGAATCTAGCTATATGTGGCATCAGACAAAAGAATTAAGATTGGTAATACTAATGTGAATAGACGTAATGAAATTCTCTACATTAAGCGAAATAGGTAAGATAAATTTATTAAGTACCTTAAATTTGTTAGATTCTAAGGATTCAAACAATAAAATGCAACCTACTTGCCTTCAAAACTTTCAAAATCTACTCATGAATGTGCATTAATCATATATTAGTCATACAAAGAAAATGACAATTCCTTAAAGTCATATAGAAATGAGGCCAACTTAACATGAGTAAAGAGCATTCATGATTCTACCAGTAGTAAAGCTATGAATACAATGGAATTCAGTTAATTAGATATTCAAGGCTAACTGTATTTCTAGGAGGATACAGTGCACTGTATGCAGAGGGGATGGCAGTGGGAGGATGGCAGGCATGGTGGCAAGACAGCCTAAGACACATAGACAGTTTGCTTATTGCTTCTTACCCAGTCTCCTCTTATTCATCTCCAAGGCTGAGCTCTGTTTTTTTCATTCCCAACTCTATGTTTCCATAGCACTTTGTTCTAACCTTTAGTATGTATAAAAAACATCCTGCTTTATCATGACTTGTCTCTTTTTACAACTAGACCTTAAGCTTCTTGGAGAAAGGGTTTGGGTAGAGGCACTGTGTGTGTGTGTGTGTGTGTATTTTAATAAACTTATTTTAGAATAGTTTTAGATTTACAGAAAAGTTGTGAAGCTAGTATAGAAAGTTTCCATATACCCAAGCCCAGTTTCCTCTATTATTAATAGTTTACATTAGTGTGGTACATTTGTCACAGTTAATGAACCAATATTGACACATTACTATTAACTAAAACCCATACTTTGTTCAGATTTCCTTAGTTTTTACCTAATATTCTTGTGCTGTGCCAGGATACCACCCAGGATACCACATTTCATTTAGAAAACTGCGTTTTTTATTCTAAAATTCCTAGCATGATGCTCAGTATCTAATACATTGAAGAAGGTCAACAAATAGTCATTGAATAAGTGAATGATTGAATGAATAAATATTAAAAAGATATAGAAACTTCTGTATCCCTTAAGGGAAAGGTTAGGATGTGTAACTGAGGAATAAAGTGCAGCTAACTTCATTAGTCCAAGAAAACTTCCCATTGAGAGGTAAAGGACACCTGGAATCTTACAAAATGCTTTTCCACAGTCCATCAACATTAAATGTTTTCTTATCTGAACTCAATGATAGCACCATGTGTCACAATTTACACCACGAATAATCATTAAAAACAAATTTAATTTATATATTAAATTATTATCAATAACTATATACACTATATATATATATCTTATCTAATAGAAAAAATAATAGGTAGAGAATGGTATAATAGTTAGATATTTATGAATTTAAATATATGTATGAAGACCAAGGCTGCAATTTGGAAATTTAAATAAATGACACCTTGGCCTGGGTGATGGATCTGAAGGGGGGAAAAAAATGAAAACGTTAATATGAAAGTGAAGCTCCTTTGTAGCAACATCCCAAACACTTAGCCCAGTGTTTCTCATGCTCGAATGTGCATTGAGAATCCCCTGCAGGGCTTGTTAAAACACAGATTCCTGAGCCCCAGAATTACTGACTCAGTAAACCTAATTCAGTAGCTCGCAGGGGATGCGGATGCTGCCAGACCAGGACACTTTGTACAGCACTGGCTTAATCCCAGCTCAACCTCCTCCCTGCCCCTCCTCTGGAAGAAGAGCAGAAGAAAATCACAAGTAGCATCATCTCCTCTGCAGTGAAATTCAGCTAAGGCTCTCTCAGGTTAATTATTCAGCATTAGCTCTACCTCTTAAAGAAATAAGCCTTTATTTTGTCATTTTGACCATAACATGGGAGCCAAAAACAACAAGAGAAAGTTTTCTTTTGTTTTTTTTCAGTAGATACTAAACACCCAGCCTTTAGGAATGATCTGATTAAGTCATTTTATTCTGTCCACAAGGGTCTCACCAAAAAACTACTCCTTGCCCTCAAGGATCCTAAAATATAGTTAAAGACAATTACATAACTTAGAGAATATTATAAGCCATTATTATACAATATCCTACATCTCCACGGTACATTTCAATTTTCTACAACAATCACGAGATAGAAATTAGACTCTGTGTACTTATGAGGAGAGTAAGCCTCAGAAGTTCAATGATTTAGCAAGAATAATAGGCATCAAATAGGATAAGCTGTAGATTCAAACCTGGGATTTTTAAACTGTGAATCCATACATACTCTTTCCACTAGAACATGCTGTCTCCTAATAAAATGTTCAAAGTGTTCTGGAGAAACTAGACACACTGGGAGGTCTGGTGAGGAGAAGAAAAGAGTCCTAACACTTCTAGAATTGGAAACTATCTCCGAAATCACATGGACCATAATACATTTTTGACTCAGGATTAGGAAAAAAGTAATCAGCAGGAGTGAACAGCTACATGCAAGGCTGTCAGCACATTTCCTCTTCAGCTTTAGTTCCACAGTGTATCTCGAGCTTTGAATTTAAAGCTCTCCTCGGTTCCCATCATTTCCTGAGAGGAAACTGGTCAGGAGGGAAAAGGTCACTGTCCCCAGCTGACCTTATTTTCTCCCTTTTTTATTCCCATTTTCATTGCTGTTGTTCTTTTCTGGTTCTGGAGTGAGTCCAGCCACCTAAAATCACCACTGGGACGTATCCTTAGGGATGCTACTCTTCTGCTCTATCCTGTAAACAAAACCCCCTGTCTATTCTGGTTTCAATGAGTTAAAAATCGTAACTCAGAGAAAACAAGGCAAAACTACATGGAAATAGATAGGTTTATATAAATAATATTCTTACACTTAAGTCAAGTTTAGCCACAAAGGGAACAGGCTGGCAGGCCCTGCTCTGTCCTTCTCAGGACCCTAATTCTCCCCTCCCAGTCCCCACACTGCCATGGTGCTGGGGACATCAGCCTCCCACTGGAAACACAGGCTAGACAAACAGGACAAGTTGTCCAAGTGGCTCATAAGCTATTTATTTCATATTTCATTATTTCCTAAGTCATGAATTTCAGCAAATTTTGAATGCCTAATGAACGCAGTTAAATTTCTTTTACATTCAAAAGTCATGTCTTCTATTCTTTGAATGAGACAACGAAAGAAATACTCAGGTAAACTGAGGACCAATAAATAGAGAGCACTCACTTAAAATGTTTTAATTTCATTTTCGGCTTAAGGTAGGGAAGAAATCAAAATCTCTCTTTGGAAAGAAGCAAGGTGGAGACAAAAAGAGGTGGGGTGGTGGTGACACAACACCGAGGAGAAGTTAAAGAAAGAAGTGAGAAGAGAAGAAAAGGAAGGCGTTGTGGTGATCATCCAGGAATGACGAGAGCATCAACAAGTAGTTTTTTTTTTGTTTTTTGTTTTTTCAAAAGAAGACTGATTATAGATGAGAGAATATGGCTGACCTGTCAGGAGGGTGTGTGGTGGCCCCAGCTGCTTCACACAATGCAGCGCTGAGGGGAAGGACGGTGAATAGGCAGAGAAAGCCCCAGCCGTCCTCTTCATGTATGTTTTACCAAAGGAGCCATAAATAGTTGTTCATGATTCCTTAGTTTCCTTGGTACTCCTCACCCCACCCCTGGAATCAGACATTTCTTTAAAAAACACTGCTCTAAATCATTCTGTTTTATTCATATACCCAGTCAATGAGCATTGATTGAACACTTACTAAGGGTAAGGAACCATGCTCTGCGGCAGATACCTTACCTGTGTGTGGGTCCAGGGGAAGGCAGAATGGAAAGCTTTCTTTCAAAGCAAACAATGCATGTTGGGCTGATTGCTTACAGGACACTGTTTGGTTTAACTTTTGACAGTGTGATCTGGTCTTAGTAATATCTGTTCTATTGTGCCTTACAAAGCCGGGCCTACAATTACCTTTGTTAGTGACTTTTGTTTATTTTATGGCTTTGGTCTCTTGTCTCCAAGGTGCCATCAGATAAAGTTCCAACTTTCCTTAAATTATCAACAAAATAATCTTACAGTAACTTACAAGCATGAGAGATACCAATGTCCCTAGTTACTTCTAGTCATCTACTCCAATAAGAGCTGGATTTCATTTTTTAAAAATCTTTGCTCTCAAGTAAAAAACTGATGACTGAAGATTTTCCCTTATTTTAAATTCTTAAGTTAATAATTAACTCATGATTGTTTTTAGAATAAAAAAGGGAACCAGAGTAGGCTAATTCTCCCTGGACCTCTTCTGATTCATGGAGTAATTTATGAAAAGCTTCCTAAGGCTAAAGTATTTACCACACGAATTCGCATTATCTCATGTAATTCCTTCAGGGTGTTGCAAACTACCCCATTTTAAAGATGAGAAAATTCATACTCAGAAAATAAGTAACTTGCTCATGTCGTACAGCCGGAAGCAACGTTCAGATTAGGTAGGCCTCAACCGAAGTCTAGAGCTTTTAGGCTATTGATATTAGAATGTGAGAGTGTTTTGTAAAACTTGGGCCTAAACTACTTTTCAACACGTACTGTGCCAAGGCTATGAGCTAAGTCCTTGAGCAGAAAGCAGTGATGACTAAAGACAGAAGTAGAAATATGTTTCTAAGCCCCAGAAATCAGGCAAGTCATGAATTTCTCTTTTCCTTTTCCACACTAGTTATAGAGTCAAGGTTACCAGGACAATGGGGCCTTATGGTGGGAATATCCTAAACCAGGTATTAGACCCAAGGCAGGCTGAAAACTTCTTGAGTAATCAATTGCTTTGGCCACCACCAGGGCAACAGGAAATCAAATTATCAATTCCACAGACATTTCTGTTTTTGAAATCATCACATTCTTTGACAGAAAATGTTCTCCAATATCAGAGATTGGAACACTTGGTTCAAATGGGGTATTAACATATCCTTTTCCTTCACAGTTCAGAAAATCCAGCTGATAAAATATCTAGTCTTATCATTATCATCCTTATCATGAGTACAAAGAAAAATGCTTGCTTAAGCCCAAGAAATAACTAATGACATTGATAGTTTCCCTTACGCTTCAAATGTTATTTAAAACCATACCGTGAAAAAATTCTTTATTAAAATAATCATCATCCTTTGTACAATGTATATAATATTCCAAAGTGTCAGATGTTGTACTAAAGACTACTAACAGCATCTGGCCCTATCTATTGAAACAAAGAGAATAACTGAAATCTTTACTTTGCACCTTTTGGGAAAATGTTGTAAGCGGTATAATTTCAGTTTTGTTTTCTTTTAAATTCTCTGGGACTGAACTTACCAGAACACTTAAATACCGCAGTGGCTATGTATGAAGGGGCATGCATGCATGCAAAGTGCCGTTTCTGGATTCCTGCAGACTAAATTCCTCTACGAAACCACAGAAGAGTCTTAGACACAAGATAAAGGAATAAATCTTTGCACGCTCTCCCACTCAGAACTCCCCAGGATGATTCCAGTAGATATCTTTGATGAAAGAAAACTGACTCAGCAGATTGTTAACAATAATTTTCACCAGCAATGACCAATTTGATGTTTGGTGCTTTATTATGTGGTCGTAGAACTGGGGCCACCAAGTGATCTCATACCAGACAGAAAGATAGGTGGTCTCTATGAAATACCCTCGTTAAATGACAAATCTGACATGGACAGCAAAATAATATAGCAACATAAATTTTTACAAGAATATTCCATTGTGACAACATGACTGTTGCATGTATTTTTTAGTCAAGAACAAGCACTGGTTCTATATTATGGATAGAACATAGTCCTCACAAAACTTTTAAGAAATGATTTTATGTGACTAAATTATTTTTTGGTCCAAAATTGGCCCAGTTCATTTATTGCTTTTCCTAACTCTGACCTTCCCTCACCCTATGTCTATACTAAAGATAACTGTGTTCTCACTGTCATACTCAACATACAGATAAGAACCGAATAATTCAGGCTTCCCTGGTGGCGCAGTGGTTAAGAATCCGCCTGCCAATGCAGGAGACACGGGTTCGAGCCCTGGTCCGGGAAGATCCCCCATGCCACGGAGTGACTAAGCCCGTGAGCCACAACTACTGAGCCTGCACTCTAGAGCCCGTGAGCCACAACTACTGAGCCCGTGTGCCACAACTACTGAAGCCCGCGCACCTAGAGCCCATGCTCCCAAACAAGAGAAGCCGCCTCAATGAGAAGCCTGTGCACCACAACGAAGAGTAGTCCCCGCTTGCCACAGCTAGAGAAAGCCTCCGCTTACTGCAACCAGAGAAAAGCCCGCGTGCAGCAATGAAGACCCCATGTGGCCAAAAATAAAATAAATAAAATAAAATAAATTTATTTTAAAAAAAACAACCGAATAATTCATAGAACCATTCAGAAGCTTTTGCGTCTCCAGATGCATTTCTGTGATGCACGAGCAATATTTCTATGTAGCAGATATAAAAATACAAAAAATAGTGTTATCTAAAACCCTTACATAGACTTCCTCTATAAAAAGTATATTCTGTGTAAACTAAACTCCACAAAACATACTGTAATTCCTTTCATGTTACCCAGTGGCTTTTTATTTTTTTTAATATAAACTGTTTCTTAATAAATCCACCACTTAATTCTCACTGACTCCCCCTCATGGAGATCTGGGCAGTAAGGTTTGTGTTTACCCCTGGGTCCTATCTAACTACTTTCTTTATGAATCATGCCTTATGACCAGTTTTAATTTATTAACCATACAGGAATGTGTGACTAATGTCACAATTGATAATACCTAGTTACTGGCTAAGAAACCCAAGCGATGAGCTGGTTCACGAAAAACTGGCTCAGTCATTGCCTTTATAAAACTGGCCCTGGATAGAATATAAATACCACAGCCTCCAGGATGATCATTCAAAACTTATTTATCACTGCGCTCTTCTAGAATTCTATCTCAATTTTTTTAATGTAAACTGAAAAAAATTATAAAATGTGTGGTGAAAAGTGAGTATGTAAAATAAACAGCTATATGCACACTTCTATTACAAAAATACTGGCCATGAATCTTGGAAAATGCAGAGATGATGTAATTATCTTCTAAATTATTATAACTAGAGGTCAAAGGTATGGGAATGGGATTTGGAGTGAATGCAATCAGGATAAATCACACATTTTATGCAAAGCAAGAGCAAGTTTTGCTGTCGTCTATACTAGCATCATTCTAGGACTTACTGATATCCAAACTCAAGCCATTTCCAAGCGTTGTTTCTCTTTAGGACATGATTCCTTCTAACCTTCTCATTTTCTATCAGTCTTCAGGAAACATTAATAAGATAATTTTTAGGTTATAAAGTGCTTTTACAGTATTATTGTTCCATTTTGATCCTCTCAAAAACCCAGTGAGATATACAGGGAAAATACCAGTACTACCCCTATTTTCAAATTAAGGAAACTGAGGCACAGATAATTACCATTAGTATAAGTGGAAGAATTAGAGCTGGAGTAGAGACCTCTGACTTCAAATCTGAGCTCTCTGAACTATGACAAATCTGTATTTAATTGGTTACAATATTCAAATACAGATAGACTAATTAACACTTGCTATCCCATGTTCTATATGTATGGATATGTATTCAATGTTCAAATCTACATTTATAATATCAACATATTTTAGCAATGATCTTCTGCCATATTCATGCCTTTATTTAGCTATCTTTTCATCAAACCTCCTGGGAGAACATCCTCTGCTTATCATCAGCCATTCTCCTTGGCTTCTGCAATTGGGAAGTTCCTCACTGGGTCTTTGAACACCCACCCTATCTGGAACCTCCCTCGATTGAATTTCTGGGGCTTTCCACGTGCATTGGGATTCCTTCTTTGACATGGGCTTTCCTCATTTGTTTTTTTCTTCTTTGAGCTCCATTATCAAGAAGGCTATTTTTGTCTTCCCTGTAACCTCATTAATGCGGGATGCTGAAAGATAAGGAGAGAACGGACTTCAACGGAGGGAAGTGGCTGAATCCACCAGGACACTTCTCCCTCTATTCTCTCTTTCCTTCATTTCTGTCATGAGGAGCATAGCTATTTTTCAAAGAAATCCTTGTAGTAGAATATTATAAATTTGTATGAAATATACCCAAACTACCCTCTTTAGGGTATTGGCTATAAAGTTGGCTATAAATTCTTAACTGTTCATAAATTTTAACATTCTTGTCTGATATAGTTAATCTGGACTCAAATCTTGACTGAAAATTCTTATAGGGCAGGGCAGAATCTTGTCATTTTTATCTTTGTATGTTTTTATTTGTCAACCCAATTTATCTTGTACCTATAAAATGCATTAAAAGATATGCATTGCCTCAACAAGAGCAAATATTTCATCTTTTTAGCTACAAGGCTTGCCTTAAGTTAGCATATTTGCTTAATATTGGGGTGGAGTGCATATTCCGTAAGAAGAGGGAGGAATTCAATATTATCCACTGTGGGTGGAGAGTAGAGAGGAGTAAGCTCGAAGATGCTCCATATCTGAACCCAACTTTCTACCTTTTCTCTCTCCCTCTCTGCCTTTTCTCCCTTTTGGTCCTAATGGTCTTCTCCTCTCAAGCTGTGTTTAAGAACACGCCACTTCCAGAGTTAGAGAAGGATGGAGGAGAAAGAAAAAGGGCAATTCCTGGGCATTTTTTTTTTTTTTCTGAACATATTTTTATATAATTTAACTCAAGCTTTGTAAATATATGACACTGACACTTTCTCCTCCTCTTTGGGAAGTGACACGAGGTTTGTGTTCTCCGACACCATCTTGATAGTGGAAGATATAAGAAAGATGCTTGTCCTTCTCCAATATGGCATGGACCACTGCTATGAAATGAATCCCTGGATGAATCCAGTAGGCTGCTACCTCCAGGGAGCCTACTGGCTTTCTCCACTGGGGGTCAGGCAGCAGTGCAGAGCTGCTAGATTACTTATAAGTAGTGTCTCTTATTTTTAAGGACTATGCACTCATTTATAATACTAATCACCTAATTTACTCACTACTAAAATTGTACCATTTCGGATATCATTTAAGATAGCAGAAGAGTATACTCTAAAATATTCTGCCCCCAGTTTTCGGACACCACTAAAATGTCCATTGAGTCTCGAGTGCAGAGAGGTGAACGTGCTGTTCATACTGTATCGAAGGGATGGAATATCCCTGCTCAGGCAGTCCTGTGCTTCTCTTTCACTGAGTCACTTGCGGTGCAGGAGGCATTTGTTGCTTCCGGTTGCATCTCCGCTGTGACCTCTTAGCTGACTTTGCTAACTAAACTGAACAAGTGGGAACATTCTCTTTTCAGGTAACTCTATACTGTCTGCATAAGAGCACAATATTGCACATTTTCAGCTAGTGCCCTTAAATCAAAAGGTTAAGAAAAGCCAAAAGGAAATCTTACGGGAGTTTTCTGTCTAGTGTACCCATAGCTTCTAGCAGTGGTCCTCCCACACCACTTAACGGGACTCATAAAATCAATTACAGTTATTCCTTTGACTAAGAGAGATGTGGTGAAGACGAGACTGATGACAACATGCATTAGAGTTTCGGTATGCACTGACTAAATCAGAAGCTCTCCAATGAAATATTAAAATGAGGTACCTTTGGAAACATACTGATATTGAGCTATCAAAAAACAAGTATCCTAGTAATGAGGTATAACAGGTTGATACCATGCATAGCAGAATGGCAGCTTGCCCAAACTGGCAGCTTATCCGCTTGTGTACATAAGAAAAAGAATCCATTATTATGGTTTTTTTCCTGACATCCTTATGTGTCCATATTCCATCACATCAAATTTTTACATTTAGATATATTTGATCTTAACTTCTTAGGAATATGTATTTTGATACATACCATGATACAGCTTCCCAAATCAAATGAATTATACTAATTCTAGGCACTATATTTTAAATACTTTACAAATTCAGTGTCAATGTGTTTCTTAAATTTATGTTATCTACTGGGGAGTACTTACTATAGGAAATCTATTTAAACTAAGAAAATACCCCTAGATTACAGCTGTTCTAAAAATGAGAAACTTCTATAGTCCAATCTACTGATGATTGTCAATCAAAAAAAAAAACAAAACCGTGTCATAAATTTGAGCCCTCCCTTTTTGTTTCTCCTTCTGGTAAAGACTACACTCATATTTTAAAAATACAGACTTCCTTCTACAGTGGGGACAATTTAAAAGCTTACACAATTGAAAAATGTTTTTTATGTAATTCTCACTACTCCATCTATTATCTGTCTCAATGGTTAATGATAATAAATACTTCTTTCCTGAAAATTTATTCCAAGTTACTTTTAAGTCAGCAAAGTCACTTTCTTAGAGTGTGGGTTTTGTTTGTTGTTTGTTTGTTTGTTTGTTTGTTTACAGGAAGAGTCATCAAACCTATTCATGACTGGCTTTTACTGGTCCTGATGCAAAAGCTACCTTTTAATCATTTATGACTAAATGCTGCCTTACAAGACATAGTTGCAGAATAAAATATTTAAGCGCTCTCTGAAAGATGGATCTTCAGTTAAGCAATGTGAATTTACATTAAAAAGAATAGATGCTAGTAAATAGTATCTAATACTTTAATCAGTATAAATCAGTTCACAAGGATTGCTAACAGATTTTTTTTTGCCACACAATAAAAAAATGTCTAATAATCAATTCAACTAGAAAGCTAATTTATAACAGTTGTTAGTCATTTTAATTACATGGTGATGACTGTTATCATGGGCAAGGAATCATTTTGAGTCTCAGGAGTTTTCTTTTTTCCTCCTCTCATCCCCATTATGGACAACACAAAACAGAAAACCAATTGCACCTCTATTTCTGCAGTCCTTCCCCAACATCCTTGCTTCCCAAAATGCATAAATTGGTATTTAAATACCCTTTGCTAACTTGGTGGATTCAGCCCCTCAAGGCTCTTTACTACCTGCTTCCTACCCTCTTCTGTTATGTCTGCTAGTGAGTGAACTTATTAACAAAACCTAATATTTACAAGACAAAAATAACATCTCTAAAGTTAGCCTGTGATTTTACACTATTTTCAGCTGTGGTTAAGTATGACCTATTCATTAGAGGTACTTAGAAGCTTCAGTCAGTGTTGCAATCATTTTTTTCAGGTGTATGTTAAGGGTCTGGGAAGACCAAAGATCAACGTTAAATAAATGACTTTAATTTTTTTCTCATTTTTTTGTAACAAAAGGATCTGAAAAGGTGACCTACCTTTATGTGACAGGCGTAAGCGGGGGTGCGGGGTGTCAGCTGTGTGACCTCCTGTCCAGAGCTCCAGCAAGTAGCCCCACAGGAGCCAGGTGATGAGGTACCCGGCAGATGCCATGCTGCCTGCCTGCCGCCAGCGATCCTCACTTTCAGGCGGGGTGAGTTTTACTTAGGACTCCCCTCCGGGGGCAGCGTGCGAGAGAGGCTTTGTCAGAAATCGAACGCGTTGTCATCAGAAAGCACAGTTCCAAAGTGCCATTTGTCAGGCTGTATTTGGATACGTAAAACCTGCCTTTCCCCAGGACAGTTGTTTATAAGCCGGGAGCAAGAGGACATTCCAAGGAGGGAGTCTTCAGAGCCATGTCCTGTCTAGAGCTCTCTTCAGTCACTATGCCGGTGGATTCAGGAAGAAACTGTATTTTTTTTTTTAGTCACTTCTGCAAGCGGTTCATTCAGAAAAAAACAACCACCCCAGTACACCCACTGCCTTCCCCCGTGGAGCTCCTGTTCTCTTCTGGCTCGTTCTAGCCTCTCAGAAGTCAGCCTCTTGCACTGACTTGCCAAACAGCTAGTTTTAATTCACCTTTCACCTTGCTAATTAAAAACAAGAAGTGCCATTCCCTCTAGGAGTTGCAGGATCCACCCAGCAGGGATGCCGCTCTGTCAGCGAGCTGTGTTTTCGGGGAAAGTTCAGGCAGGGTTGAGCAGCGTACTTGCTGTTTCTAGGAAGTGTTTCTGGTGCACGTGCCCTCGCCCCACCCGCCCTCCCAGTATTATTGGCCCCGCGTCACTCAGCGACAGCAGGGAAGTTCGCATTTTGATGGGAAAGGGGAATCAGGAGGGAGAATGATACATCATAGGCTGCTTACTTAAGAATAACAGAAGAGGATGGAGTATCAGGAAGGGCTTTTAAATGTTCACTCATCAAGATTAACCCTTGAATAAATACAGATTCATTTTAAACAATCTATTTGTCACCATCCAGTACCCAAATTGATTTTTTTGCGTTTCCACTGAAATTGTATTTTTTTTCCACATTTTTGGCTTTTTGTATTGATTACATCTTAGAAATGTTACTTTCAACTTTTGTAAGGAAAGCGTTTCAAGAATCTGAAAAACTGTCATCTGTGATTGTTTCATAGATATGTTAAAACTAACAAATTATTTTGCATAGGCAAATTCTTCAAATCAATTAAAAGCAAGTTCTTCTTTATAAGCAAGTCATAAATTTCATCTCAAATTTTGGAATAATTAACTTTTAAGGTGATTTTTCTCTTACATAAGATAACTATGGTAAACTTGAGATTCTGTATGGGACAGATCTCAGTAAAGTAGACATTAGAAAACTCGGGATGTAAAATACCTTGGGATTCAACTGCTATGCACTTTCAGAGTTTATTTTCCAAGACACTATGTTTGTGTAAATAAGCTTAACACAATAGGTCAACTTTACAATCTACTTTCAATCAGTCTCAAAAACTAAACCAAACACTCTGTGGCTGTTGGCATGGAAATGAATGGTATTATTTTAAGATACCAATAAACTTGAATGGATATTTGATTTGATAGCTGAAAGTTAAATGGTCAACAAACAATTTCAACTCTAACTTTTTCTCATTCTGCATTTTACGTGGTAATGATTAAGGATACCTCTTGAGAATTATGGTTTTAATGTCATGTACTTATAACAAAAAGATAACACAGTTTACCCTGGTATTTTGCATCATATATAAGCAAATGTAGAGCCAGGCATTCTCTACCCATATTCCTAAGCACAATACGTTCTATTACAAGCAGAGTATATTTAGCAAAATGTAAATGTCACTGGATATTATAAATAATTGGATTTCCAAGGTCTACAAAAGATAACAAACTCTAAACATTATTTAAGAGTAAAGTACCATGAAGTATTTAGATACTTTTAACCTGGGGTGGTCTCTGTAGGCGCTTGCATATTTTAAAAGCCAGTCTGATGAGCTACAGACCTAAAGGTTTTTCTAAGTGTGCTATAATATACCTTTGGAATCCTCTTTTACTTTCTTCCAGAACTGAAATAACTAGAAAGTAAATAGCAGCTTTTATATGTGTTATCTAATGGTAGGGTTCCAGAAAAAGTAGATGTGATGCATATAATTTTATTACAAATATGCGGCTACACTCATGCAACTGAACTTCCACTTAAGATTGTGCAGAGCCTGTCCTAACCCTAGTAAGGAACTGAGGCAATGTAAGACATTACAACCATTTCATTAGGGTACAGAATTCACACCATGAAATCTTGATGCAGGGATAAATGTTATGAATGCTAGTTACATACATATGGCTATACACCAAGATTCATCTTCAGTGTTTACATGTCAGCCTTCAGATAAGGTTAGGACCTTTTGAAGTCTGGGCCAGAATAATGAGCTCCTTTGGGTTCCTCAGAAATGTGCTTTGGTTTATCCCTCAGTCATCAATGTCATTGTTTATTCCCTTTAACTCCTTTCTATGACCTTCTGCTGTTTATTCCCTTTAACTCCTTTCTATGTCCTTCTACCTTTCTCTCTAGTCTCTACAGAACATACAGATGATGACCCCCCAAAATGACTATTAAAAATACTAACCATAGGGCTTCCCTGGTGGCGCAGTGGTTGAGAATCTGCCTGCCAATGCAGGGGACACGGGTTCGAGCCCTGGTCTGGGAAGATCCCACATGCCACGGAGCGACTAGGCCCGTGAGCCACAATTGCTGAGCCTGCGCGTCTGGAGCCTGTGCTCCGCAACGAGAGGCCGTGACAGTGAGAGGCCCGCGCACCGCGATGAAGAGTGGCCCCCGCTTGCCACAACTAGAGAAAGCCCTCGCACAGAAACGAAGACCCAACACAGCCATAAATAAATAAATAAATAAATAAATAAAATTTAAAAAAAAAGAGTAAAACCTTTATAAATTACTATTAATGGAAAACCTGTATCACCTCTCCTAAGTTGAAAGTAACTGAAAGAAAAGTGAACATAAAACAATGTTTTTAAAAAAAAAAAAAAAAAAACTAACCATAGCTTCAGCTACCTGCATGTGGCTCTAGCCACTAGCAATGGAATGAAGGGTCTTTGGGACCAAATCACTCATTCACATCATAAAATAAAAGAAGAAGAATTCTCAGGAGCAGGGTCACCCATATACGTTATCATCCAAACAGAACATTTTTTAAAAGTAAAAGAGCCTTCTATTAATAATCACAGACAACCAAGACTATTACAGACAAATCAGGACATCAAAGTCACCCTCCTTGGGAGAGATTTCTAGGCTCCCTTAGAAAACATGGAAATGGGAAAAAAAAAATTAAATAACAAAACTGACTTACCACCAACAGTGAATGAGGAGCTTCAGTAAATGGAAGAGCTTTGGAACTAGCAATAATATCTGTTGATTTTATTATATTTGATCTGAGAGGAGTGAGACTGCCAGTTTGAACAACCTTAGACAACATGGAAAACCAGGTAAGAAGGAAAATGGCAGCTCTGAAGGTATTGCCTGCCAGGTCAAATGTTTCTGTCCAAAACCTTAACCCTTTGTGGTTAGTGTCACAACACAGTAGTGAGAAAAAAAAAAGGGGAACTGAGTACTTATCTTATCAGGAGTTCCAAGCTCCCCCATGGTGGGTTCTGTCCCTGGTTCCCCAATTTTAACAGCAGAAGAACAACTGGCCTCTGAAACAATTCTTCCCAGCATGTGGTCCAAGACTATCTGCTGCTGAATCACAAAGGGTATAGGGTATTTGCTAAAAGAGCAAATTCTAATGCCCCACCTTGTACTCCCAGTTTACCTAAAGTTTTACGTACTAAAATTTGAGTTTTAGAGTGGTTCTTTTAGGTCAGTGTTATTAAAACATTAGACATCTGTTTGGTACTTTTTACCATTTTTATCATAAGAACACAGTGTCTGCAATTAAAGTTTAAATTTATATAAAACGAAGCCATGACCTCATAGGCATAGTGTGCTACTTACATTTTTCAAACACATGTTGAAAACAAGCAAAAATTGTAAAAGTTTATTCTCTGCACCACTTAAAATTACCTCACATATTGTGGGACACAGTATTTACTAATGGCCTCGAGAATATCCATTCTTTCTTTTCTTCCTACCCAGGAAGACAGGAGATAAATATGGAAGCCTACCCTTCTCAGCCCCTTGGCAGTTATGTTAAGCCATGTGACAATTTCTGACCACACAAATGTGAGCAGAAGTGACGTGTATCACATCTAGGCTGAGGCAGTGAAATACTCCTAAGCAATTCTTCTGTCTCTCTCAAGTCCTGGAGGAGGCCTTACACTGAAATGGTGAAACTATGAGACTGAACCATCTTGAATTATGAATCACCATACTGGGGACAGTTGTCCTGGAAAGTTACCCGGACCCACAGCAAATTTAATATAAGCAGGAACTAAACATACGTTAAACTATTTGGTTTATTTATTACCACAGCATACATAGTCTCTCTTAACGAACTGCACACACTTTACTTACTGTGATTTGGGAAACAGGTTCTTAGACAAACATATGGCATCAGTAAGTCACTGATATTGTATTCCTTCCTATCTATCACTAAAACTTATTTCAGCCAGAGAGAGATGCAGATAGTTGAGGGCTAAGTAAGAGGTAACATGATTCCCTACGTCACTTTTAGAATGGGATGAGACATGCCCTTAGCTTTTCCAGTTGAACACTGCACACAAAAATAATGTCATGAACAGTATTTATAGGTGAACAAATAAGTACTACATCTCAAGAACATTATGATTAAAACTATTAACAACCAACATATCACAATAGCAATGATGATGATCCTTTTTAGAACTAAAGATAAACTTTCTCTACAATGGTCATGGCCTTTCAGGTTCACTAATCCTTCCTCCACTCCTGCTAGCCCTGCAATCTGGAGCATCTCAAATGCTCCACCAATACTGCCAGCTACGGCTGCCACTGCCACATCACTGCTGATGGGTTTTACAACCATGACTGTTGATGTGTTTATTGATCAGTCCATTCAGATGATGCAGAGGATCTGTGAGGATTCCAGAAGTCTGGATTCACTATTTCTCACATTCAGTGATTCAAGAGGATGACGGAAAAGAGACAACTAAATTATTCCTGGTTTGTATGTAATTGAGAGTAGTTCAGAGAACGGCATCCTATCAATCAGTACCAGCCAGGAGCCAATCCAGTCGCTTGCCTGAGAGAGGTTTGGCTGATGCCATTCTGATGTCATCATTTAGATAGCTAATAATTCAATAAATTGGCCTTTTATTTTTCCATTTTTTCTATTAATTAAAAAAAGACAAAATTTGAGCAAAATTTACATTTTATAGAATTTTGAAGTTCTTTATTTCTGACTGACACTAGGTTTTCTCTAAGTTTCTTTCAGGTCCTTGATAATAAAGAAAAGCAGAAGCATTCTGACCAGGTATCAGCTTTAATTGACTTTAATCAAAGAGCAGCGCTATTTCTCATGCCCTTTTAATGGCAAAATGAAATTATTATGTGTCATTAACTCTAGAAATCCTTTAATCTGTAGGTCCTGAGAGGTTTCCCTATATATTCTTCCTTATAGGTTATAGAGAATTCCTTAAAAAGGCAGCGATCCAATTAGTTACCTTAAAAAAATGTAACAGAAACCTCCATAATACATTGTAATTTATTGGTTTATATGCCTGTTTTAACACATATTTGGGAGTTACTGGTGGCACTGATGGTGACCTGTTCTTAATACTTGATTAGTGTCCTCAACACCTAGCATTGCACTTCAAACTGATTCCATTTTAATAGAATAAAAACGATTACTATAATAATAACAAAAATGTTCATTTGTTGTTTTCTGTATACTAGGCACTGTACAAGGCACATTCACATATAATCCAGTTTAATCCAGACAACAGCCCTACGCAATAGAAACCATTTTTACTGCCATTTACTCAGAAAAAGAACCTGGGACGCAGATGTTAAGTAACTTGTCTGAGGTGAAGTACCGATAAGCAAAAAATCTGCCCTCTTACACCCAGACTCCAGGGCCTGTGTTCCAATCATTACACTTGCCTTCTTGGAGAATATTATTTAGATAAGACTTCGTAATGACTCTTCCAATTTATTACACTAGCAGGAACTTATCTTTAATAAATATTAGTAAGGAAGTATATACAGTTTAACAATAAAAACCTTTCAAGGCAGTTGGTGCTTTAGTCGACAACCAGCCTCTATGATTGAGATTGAACTCACCAGATAAAGCCCTCCATCCCAGGTTGTGTCAGATGGCAGCACATACTCTGTTCATTCCATTCCAGGCTATACTGTCCAATTGCACAAATTCTAGTGACTTGTTTCGTTGACTAGATACTGACCCTTGTAAGCTGTTAGGTTTGACTGGAGTCTTCTGAGCTTGGTAATCAGGCACAACACTGGAGCTAAATACAGTAGGCAAAATTATTAAAGATCCAATTTCCAAGGGAACTAAGCAAATAGGGTTTTTTTCTATTAATAATCTTTATTCCATATTGAAAAGTACAATAGTTTTGTAACAAATAGATATTTTAAGAAAAACTGCCAGATAATAATAGTTACTCTTATTTGTGGAAATATATATACATATGTATGCATACGTATATACACACACACACACATTTCTAGTTATGGTTGCAGGAGAAGAAAGAAGTTTCCAAGAAAGGATTTAGGGGTAGTAAATCACTTACCAATATAAACTGATGTTTATATTATTTTGTCCAAAAGATTCCAACATTTTCAAACAACGTTACCACTAATGTACCCAAATGAAAAAAAACATTTCATAGTCAGTCCACTTAAGAAAGGGACTCAGTATGAGACCAATAATAAATGCCATAAACTGCAGTAAATGAGTCATCCATCCACTGGCTTCTTTAATATCATTCTAGAATTTAAGACCACCTGTATTTTTTGTCTTCCTGGCAAGAAGTGGTCTAAATTTTTCAAGGTCAGTTTCCAGATTATTTTTTTAAAGAAAGAAGGAAGGAAAGGAAGGAGGCAGGGAAGGAAGGCAGGAGGAAAGTAAGTGATAATTCAATGTAATATTTTTTTCTACTTTATTTCAAGTTTTGAATCCTCTTTCATTTTCTTCATGATCTCCATTGTTGTTTAACTACCACTGCTAAAGCCAGGCCCAAACCAGTTGGCATGGAGTAATTTATTCAATAAATATTTGAGAGTGTGATAGTTGCAAGGCACTCGTATAGCTTAAGCTATCTAGAAACCAAAGATTAGTTTCTTTCTGTTAATTTTTTGGATCATTTTTTTACTTGTTCACTTTGACTCTACAGAGGACACATGGCCAATAGGTAAGCATAAAAGGAAGAAAACAATTGTATCCCATTATGAAAGAAGAAAAGGAAGGATTTATATAAAGCCAATGCAATTAACCATTAGTCAGTTGGCAAGAAACTAAGCAAAAAGGCCAAATATTTTGCAATATTTTATAGTATCTTCAATTGTCATACAGTTGGCAGATGGATATAAAATTTTATATACCACATAAAGCTGCCATCAACTCAATGAATGTTTCACATTAAAAGAAATGGAAACAAACACTAAAGTTGTGAAGAATCTGACAGAAAATCAGAATATTCAAAATAAATCACATTTTGGCTATGAAGGTGAATCTTAGACTTCAAAGGAATCACAATCACCAAAATAAAAACCTGGCAGAAGTCCTACGAAGCCTCTTTTCCCCCAAGGACTTCCTTTCCTTAACACCATTCCAAATAAGGATCTATGGAAGAGAGAAAACAATCCATAGAAAAAAGAACATGATCTTGAACCCACTGGTGAGATCCCAAAGATGAAACAAGAAATCTAAACTCATTATTTCATGTCACCTTTTGTTTAGCTTTACTACAATTTCCACAAATGGTTTGCCAAAATTATTATTGTGCATGAGGCAGATTTTAAAGAAGGCAGGATTTCGGGTGTAGTGTCTTTTTATTTGAATCTGTTGTTTCATTATTGGGATTAGTTTTGATGGGCAGTATGAGTGGTTATTAGTTTCATTAATGGGGTTATTTTTGATGGGCAGTATGAGTGGTTATTAGTTTCATTATTGGGATTATTTTTGATGGGCAGTATGAGTGGTTATTTTGCATTACCAGGTAGTTCTGGCTTGTGATGTCCCAGTACATAACACTAGCACCATGTGGAGGCCAAGACTGATACTACATGCTTTCAACTGTAAATGAAACCACAGTACAAGCCTATCGTGCTCGCAGTTTGTTTACTATACAAAACAAAGAACGTGCTTTATCTAATGATAATGTGACACTTTATATTCTGAGCATGGTCACTTTTCATGGCTGATACAATGGGTCTTGACAGTTAAGGATAAATAATTTAAATGTTCTTTCTACAACATTTAATTTAAAAAACACTAAGACATCTGTTAAGAAACTATTTCTTAACAAGAGGCTTAGAATTTTGAAGAGATGACCATAAATGTGTCAGAAACAAAGGTATTAAATAGGAAAGTATCTCCTGTGAAAATGTGTTGACGAAAATTTAGCAAACTCAGTTGAAAATTTAATAGTTTGGAGATCTCTAAATTTAATCATCCCTGATTTTATGACTATTGTGTCTTATACCTAAAGCATCTCTAATATTACTATTACTATGAGACAATGATATAATTACGTGTAAATATGTCTTTATATAATCCCATGTTTATACTAGGTAATAAATAAGGCAAAAATATGAACAGAAAATATCAAGTAAATCCCAACCTCACTCTATTTGCTTGCCAAAAAAAATATAACCACATAAAACAATGTCCTTCCCCGAGGCCTAAAGTGAAAGAATATTTCAAGCTAGAATTTTACTTTGTACTAGATACAAGTAAGAAATTAGCATGTTTTCAAGGATAAATTAGTGTATGTGCATTAGAGCTCTGCCTAAAATTAATTGCAGGAGAATTTTAATAACTCGCTTAATGATCTGAAGATGGATCACTTATCATTGTTAAAATGGTGTAAAAGTTGAATTTGAATAAAAACTGTACACTTTGAATGACATTTTAATAGCTAAGCATGAAAAGCTAATTGGTGCATCATATTCTCACAATAACTTGATAAGCTCTATCTAGGACTAAAATACAAGAAACAACAATGTGTGTTGCAAATAAAGGAGAAAATCAAATTAAACATCTTTTGATTGATCTACATCTTAAAATAAAAAGTCTACTTTACCAATTATTTTCAATGAAGTAAGATTTACACCATTAAAAACATGGCATATCATCCATTTTTTTCCTGATTGCCTGATTGAAAATTATGCTAATTTGCTTGAATTCCAAGAATGCTGTTTCTTACAGTTTTTAACTATAACAATATTAACATCTATATAAGAGAAGAATTCAAATATAATTTTCCCCCAGACAAGTAAATCTTTCTCCTAGAATTTTGTTATTCCTATTTTTCAGTTCACAATTCCTTGCATCAATTTAATCTTTTTCTAGAGGATTAATAATACCTCTCGGGCTTCCCTGGTGGCGCAGTGGTTGAGAATCCGCCTGCCGGTGCAGGGGACACGGGTTCGAGCCCTGGTCTGGGAGGATCCCACATGCCACGGAGCAACTAGGCCCGTGAGCCACAATTACTGAGCCTGCGCATCTGGAGCCTGTGCTCCGCAACAAGAGAGGCCACGATAGTGAGAGGCCCGCGCACCGCGATGAAGAGTGGCCCCCGCTTGCCACAACTAGAGAAAGCCCTCGCACAGAAACGAAGACCCAACACAGCCATAAATAAATAAATAAATAAATAAATAAATATTTAAAAAAAAATAATAATAATAATACCTCTCTACAAGATAATCCCCAATCTTATAGAAAAATATGGTAACATTTCCCATCTTAAAAGAAATCTCCCCCTATCCTCACTAATCCTCCAACTAGGGACCCATTTCTGAGTTCCAACTTACAGTTAAATTCCTTCAAAATACTGGCTATAGTCTGGTCTTCATGTGTTGGCCTCTCATTTTCTCTTGAATCCACTCTATCAGTTTGAATTAGGTTTGGTTGCAGGTGGTAGAAAACTCAAAACAACAGTGGTTTAAATGTGACAAATTTTACTTCTCCTTTTTGTAAACACAGTCTGGGGGTAGGGCCAGGGCTGAAGTGGCAGAATAAGGAGCTAACTAATCCATAACTAATAGAAGCATTTTCTATCTTGTCGCTTATTCATCCTCAATAGGCGGACTCCATCTCACAGTCCAAGCTCCAACCATCACATCCTCTCTGCAGCCAAAAATAATTAGGAATGAATGAAGAAGGCCGTGCCTTCTGCATTTAAGGACACTTGCTAAAAAACTTCATATTCCTGACCTCTTAAGTTTTTGAGTGCCATGGGATTCAAACCTACAACCTCATCTCTCCTCTCCCTATGCTCACCCCCTCTGGTGGATTTGCAGCAGGTCAACCTGGCTAAGCTGAGCTCCCTTTCCCAGAACTCCCTTTCTTGCCTGTTTCCATTTAGGTTGAGCCAAAGGGGAAACTTGGGAGATTTGGAGAGCGGAAGGGAAACAGCAGTCATTTTGTAACATACATATTTTCTTATATTTGCATCTGCAACTCCTCCACCTTCTTAGAAACCTCCTTCAGCTTTTGTCTCCTGGGACAGGTGTATGTGTTTAACTCCACCACCAAGGGCCCTGGCTTTTGCTGGACACCCACAACATCAAGGTCAGAGGCAACAACTGCTGACAGGGCTTTCAGTCTTTCCTCATTGCGTTCCAGTTCATACTTGTGGATTCCAGCTTGTAATTCCTCTCCAACTTTACATCCTTCTTCTCTTCTTACTGCCTGCCCTGTGTGCTTCAAAGCCCAGCATCAGACATGAGGACAACAGCTTTAAAGAGACTTATTAACCAGCTTCCACAAATGCATAAGGTTAAGTTTCTGTAATAAATCCATCTATATGTTCTAGAGGTTCTCCTTCTTCCACTGTACATCGTCTAGTCATCTCACCCAAGACCATGATTTTTCATAACATCTATGTGCTGGGTATCAAATTTACATCAATAAATCCAACCCCTCATTCCCTCCATGAAACTCAGACAGATTTGTATATCCAATTGTCTTCTAGAGATTTCCACTTGTATGTCTAATAAACATTCTTACCTTACCATGTTCAAATAGAACTGTTGGTTTCTACTTGCCCTTCGCCTCCTCAATCTGCAAACCTGCTTCCCCCAGCCCAGTAAATGGAAATGTCTAGGTCCCTTTCCATCAATGCTTTTCTGCTCCATATCAGTTAGAATAAAAGTCAAATCCTTATAGTGGTCTCTGAGGTCCTTCTTGATCTGGTCCCTGTTGTGTTATCCATCTTAGGTATCATTCCTCTTCTCCCTCACCCCACTGGAATCACAGTGAGTTCCCGGATATTTTCCATCCTAGCTAAGTACACTCCCACTTCAGAGCCTTTGCATTTGCTGTTTCCTCTGCCTATACAGCTTTCCCTTCAGAAATCCATATCTTACATTATAATAGCTCTAAATTTTTATTACAAGTCCAAAGCTAACAAGACATAATTTCTAAGAAAATAAATGCTGAACATAATTAATTTATAATGTATAATGCTAAACACCAACTTCTTATATTTCAACTCTCTACACATATCTATCGTTATATTTTCAAGTGGAAGTTTTTTTTCAGACCTATATTTAGCGTAAAAAGGCATGCTTTAAACCCTGCTTTAATACTATGTAGCTGGGTCCCCTTAACCAAAATATTTTTTCTGAGCATCATTTTCTAGCATCTATAATAGAGATAGTTATAATAAGCTTAAATAGAATTAGCATTTTGAAACTAATATGATTACATTCAAAGCTTTAATATACAAACATTTCTATATTTTTCTATATTGTTTTTATATTAACATTGTATAGTAAAATATTTAAATAAGTTCCATTTCAATTTTGGGGGGTATGAAAAGATCTGCATGAAGGTCTATAAATATTGATATGTTAGTTTTTTTCCCCACCATTTGAATAATGGGTTAAATTTTTTTTTTCCTTTTAAGAACTATCTCTGATCAGGTACTTCTAGAAATAACATTACAAATGAATAACTGATTTTTCAGGATTTAAATAACTTAACTCTTATGTGATTCCTAATGTTCCATGCATTCAGAGGCAGTGCTGTATATATCAATGTCTCCTGTGTACGGTTGAAGAGATGTGGGTACTAGGTAACCCCATACTTCTCCATTCCTACTAATGAAATGAATGACTTTGCAGAAAGACAATCTCATCTCTCAGAATAAAAGAGAGCTAATATCCTACAATCAATATAGGAATAGTCTTTAACACATTTCAACAAGGTCAGAATTTAACAGAGTATAAAATGTTTTTGAAAACTATGCTGAACAATTCAATCTGCAGAGCAAAATATTTTATAAAGTCTGTATCTTACAGTAATTTAATTTATTTTAGGGATATGTTTCTTTGTAAAAATAAGCTCATCCACAGATTTAAAAAAGAAATATCCATTATTTACATGTTGGGATAATGATATTTCTTCTGACCAAATTTATACTCCTTGCTTAGGTGACATTACCCTTAAAAGCCTGGGCATATACTCATATCAATATATTCATGTCAATGTACTCATTTATTCATTACTGAAGAATGTAAGAACAAATGAATGAAAGAAAATATATCAAATACTTCAAGTTAAAATAAGGTTATGTTTTATAATATAAGACATTATATTATAATAATATATTAATAATTAAAAATAAAGAAACTTTGGGGGTGATGGATATATTCACTATCTTGATTACAGCAATGGTTTCATGAGCATATACATGTGTCAAAACATCAAATCATATATCTGATATATTTTCTTGTATGTCAATTATACCTCAATAAAGCAGTTTAAAATTAATAATTAAAATATTAGGTATAAACTTTTGAAATTATAAAAATTTTTTAGAATATAATCATTCAAGGTGAGCCTAGTATAGAGAAATTTTGAAAAGAAAAACATCTTCAATCATCGTGCTCTGCTCTGAATATAAGATGATCATTTAAAACTATATTTGGCACTAACATAAACTCCTTACATAGTAAAGATTTTGTCTAAAAAATATTCTTTGGTTCCTTCTGGCTGTGACCAAGACCTTGATTTGTCGAGAATAAAGCTTCAAAGCTCATCTCTTCCTCCCCCAACGGGATTCTTTGGGTTTCCCACCACTCTGGTCTAGAAGCTGAGACAGCAGCACAGACTGACCATGTTCAATCTCCATCCCTCCCAAAGGCAATAATAGTTCATTGTCCTTTTAAAAAGCTCTGTTATTTTGGAGCTTATACCTTTCGAACTAACCACTCTCTCCCCATGGATGCCGCTACAACCTCATCATTACCTCCAATCTTTCATCAAAGACTATGGCACTAGCTCATGGCATTCAAATGACTTCACTATTCAAATGAATGACTTACCTAGCAACCCTTTCAATTCCTTGACCTTCTAATCACTAATGATTTGCTTCTCCCTAAGCAACAATCTCATGGTTACAACCTGGGTATTTTCACTACCAAACTGCTCTATTTTCAAGAGCATTAATTCAGTAATCATCCTCTCAGCAAAAATTCCTCTACCCCAAGTTTAATTTCTCAATCCTTCTATTGAAAATCCTTCTGGCCTCTCAGGGACCAAGAATTTTAGGTTTTGCACCAATAAGGTCTCTGTGGCAACTACTCAACTCTGCCTTTGTAATGCAAAAGCAGCTGTAGACAATATGTAAACAAATGGGCATGGCTGTGTTAGAAACATAAAACTGTTTTTATGGACACAGAAGCTTGAATTTCTTACCATTTTTACATGCCTCAAAATATCCGCCTTTGATATTTTTTCAACCATTTTACAATGTAAAACGCTTTTTTTTTTAGCTGCAGGCTGTACAAAAACAGGGCCAGATTTGGCCACATCTCATCAGGACCTTTAGGTTACTAACCTTTTGACTTTCTTCCAATTCATCAGCCCTCTAATGTCTTTATTTCCCTCTTTATCCTGCTTTGAACTACGATTGCCTTATTTTAATAATATTATTGCCAATAAGTTAACTCCTTAGTCCCTCTCTTTTATTCTTCTACCATCTGGCAAAACTCCAGCCTTGGATTAACTTGATTACCTGTTTTCTCCATGACTAAACCCAAGGTAGCTGGGCACTGCTGCAGGAAGTCATGGGAGGGTGGAAAGATGTTCCACTAAAGATACAAACATTATCTCAATTGGTCTCTCTATACTCTCTGGCAGTCTTCGGAGGTTTTACTGTTAAACTCAAGGTCCACTCTTCTCAGGACTTTCTTCCAAAGATTTTCTTCTCAAAGGTGTAATCAACACTTGCTTCAAATCTCTACTTAGTCAGAGCAGATTATCTGGATGCTTATTTCACAGAAAAAGCTAGAAACTTACGGCACATATGCTTTCCTTTTTGTCTGGTGAAATTAGATGTGGTGTCCTTCCTTCATCTGCCTTTAGTACATCCAGCTGTACATTGGACTCTGACTCTTTCAACCTCTTATGAATTTTACATTATCAATTGCTCCTTCTCTCTCTTTCAATCGTTCTTAAAGTAAGTGTTTAAATGTGCTCAAGTCTCTCCATCTTAAAGAAAGAAACACATACACATCAAACTACCTTCATAAACCTCATTCCCTCTACTATCTCTTCATCATTCTCTTTCTTGTTATAGCAATTATTTTAAGTCCCTTTTACTCTCTTTTTCTGTTCTTCATCTTTCTTTACAAATTGCTACCTATAGTCAGGCCACACCTCCCATCACATCACCAAAGCTAAGTGGTGTTCTCCATGTCACTAAATCACTGCTCATTTTTCAACTCTCATTAAAAAAAAAAAAGAGGGCTTCCCTGGTGGCGCAGTGGTTGAGAATCCGCCTGCCAATGCAGGGGACACGGGTTCGAGCCCTGGTCTGGGAGGATCCCACATGCCACGGAGCAACTAGGCCCGTGAGCCACAATTACTGAGCCTGCGCATCTGGAGCCTGTGCTCCGCAACAAGAGAGGCCACAATAGTGAGAGGCCCGCGCACCGCGATGAAGAGTGGCCCCCGCTTGCCACAACTAGAGAAAGCCCTCGCACAGAAACGAAGACCCAACACAGCCATAAATAAATAAATAAATAAATAAATAAATATTAAAAAAAAAAAAAAAGAAAGAAAAAAAGAAAAACAAAAAATTAAGCAAATAAGAGACCAAGGTTATATAACT
Source organism: Balaenoptera acutorostrata (assembly GCF_949987535.1). Lineage (NCBI taxonomy): Eukaryota > Metazoa > Chordata > Mammalia > Artiodactyla > Balaenopteridae > Balaenoptera > Balaenoptera acutorostrata. Next base: position 81,746,842 of record NC_080070.1, on the reverse strand, counting down.
CTTATATCAAGATTTACCATGGTCTCTAACCATTCCCTTCTGTCCATTTACAGACCTACTTTCTCAATCACCTATTTTATAAACATTTAATTCTCAATGGAAGAATGCTCTGAGCATGTATTTTTTAAAAAATCATTATCAATATTCTTTTCAAACCATCCTTAGAAATAGTGACACCTCACCATGGTTTTCTAGGTAAGTATATTATCTGAGGAACAATATTATCACAAACTCAAGGATTTGAAACAACACATTGTCTCACAGCTTCTGTGGGAGGAGTCTGGCATGGCTTCACTGGGTCCTCTGCTTAGGGTCTCAAAAGGCTGCAATCATAGTTTCTGCCAGATTCTCAGATTCCATTAGGGAAGGATCCACTTCCAAATTCACTGTTGGTAGAATTCAGTTTCTTGTGACTGTAGGACCATGGCTTCGGTTTCTTACAGTCTGTCCCTGAGGGCTGCCCTTAGTCCTAGAAGTGCCCCCCCATAGGTTCTTGTCATGTGGGATTCCCCAACACCGTCACTAGCTTCCTCAAAGTGAGCAAGGGAGAAAGAGACTCCAACAAGATGCACAGTGCAATCTCATAAAACACAGTCACCTATAATATGGAAATGCACCCTGAGTCAAGAGAGGCACACTATACTTAAAGGGAAACTTTCAATGTCCATTTCATATTATGTGACTCACTTCCTATTTGACATCTTATTCTTAAACAGCTGTTTTGCAGTAATTTATCACTTGAGAGGTACTTTCCATTTTAAAGGGTTCTCAATTAGTTATAAGTAATCTTTTGAAAAAAAGACAACACAATACAAAAGATCATTTCAAGATCTCATTATGTTAAAAAAACTAGCTTGGTCATACTCACTTTGGCTATTTTTATAATTTTGTTGAGACAATCTCTATGCAAAACCAGGATGGTAGTCCAGGCAGTCTGCTGTTGTCTTTCATAGGGACACTCTAACCAAGTTGTGACTAAAGTTACAGCTGGCCTAATAATTTGCTATTTGTATACATAAAATGACACTCTTGTAAAAGTTTTCATAATTGTACCTTGCACACCATAGTAGAGTGTTAGCTTACCCACTTATTGAAGGATCTTTTATTAAAATATGTTTTATCTATAAAGCAATCCTCGCAAAATAAATCCCAAGAATAGCTTTATATTAAGGAACAAATTATGCATATGCATGCATGCACACAAACACACAGACTGTCTCTCAACAAATTCAGGAAATTCAAAGGAATACTTACAACTTGTTAGGTAAAAATAAATGCTTATACTCTGCTAATTCTATAAAATAATTACACTTTTGGAATTTAAATGATTAAAATTTAATATTCTACTCTGGCTCTTTCCATCTCTAAGTTGGAAGACAATAAATTACTTTTATAATAGTAAAAAATATTATCATGAAATATCATGTGTGGTATTTTTCACTAATAACATAAGTGAAGGAAAGTCAGAATGGCAAATGGTACAATTTTTGGCAAGAAGCCAACACAGCTACAAAATTCATTTCAGTGTTCTTGTATTTAATGTATTACCTTTGTCATCACATCACTGTAAATAATTTTGTTAATTTCAAGCAGGAGGAACCATTCTATTCTCGCTATTTACTTTTGTTTTTCTTCATGCAGGCGATGTACATTGAACATCTTAGCAGCATTTCAGTATGATCTCAATAACTTTTTGTCTTGAATTATGATTAGAGTAGGTTTGAAATTGCTTTCCTTTGTCTAGGTGTATAGTACTTCTATTTTGTATCTCAGAAACATATTCAGAAGAAGTAAGACTTTTCAAATATCTTATGCCTACTTAAAAAAATGTTTTGCTATATAGGCATTAACTTTACAATAAAAAAATATACCCAGGTGTCTTCCCTTCATATATCCAAGTGCCCACCCTTCCTTGAGGTGATTCCTCAGTTGAGGCCCTTGTTCATCTTCTGAAATCTATAATTAGGTACGCCTGTAACCCTTCTTATTTTAGATTTAACATGTTAAGCTGAGTAATTGTTACTCATTCTCCAAACTTTGAGTTATCCTTACTGTGTTTTCCACTGGTCTCTTAAGATACGAAGGCCTTATAAAATGTGACAGCTTCATGCTAGAATATTAGGCTGCAATTTATTAACATGTAAAAGTATTATGAAATAGTATTAGGTGGGAAAATTGGAATATAAAATTGTACATGTTTGTATGCGTAGAAAAATATCTTGCTAAACTGAGAGTTTAACAGCTTCTGTTCCTGAAGGGAATAGTTTCCATAACTTTAAATTTCTCCTTTATAATTTTCAATATATTCTGTAAGCATATGCTACATACATAACAAAGGACATTTTCTTTACATGACTGCCTTATTTTATTATTGTCTTTAATATAATTTGCAGATGTTTGAGACTAGAGCCATTCTATTTGCAACTCTATGTTTTGCTTCTCAAATATCCTATTACTTCTGCATAAAAAGTCATCTTATGGAAGATTACTGTGCTGTAGAATAGAGGTCACCAAATTATAGTACCATGGGCTAAGGCAGTCCACAGTAAGCTATGAATGATTTCACATTTTTAAATGGTGGGGGGAAAATATCAAAAGAAGAATAATATTTTGTGATACATGAAAACTAAATTAAATTAAAATTTCAGTGTTCATAAATACAGTATTATTGGAACACAACCATACGCATGTTTCCACATTATCTACGACTCTCTTGAACTAAAACTGCAGGATCGAGCAGTTGCAACAGAAACTAAATGGCCCACAAAGCCTAAAATATATACAATGGGGTCATTTACAGAAAGTTTGCTAACCCTTGATCAAGATTTTGGCTTCTCAAATTTTATATCATACAAATCACAAAGAAGATCTTCTTCAAGTACAGATTTCGATTCTGGGGCCTGAAACTCTGCCTTTTAAACAAGTTCCAGGTGATGTTAATTCTGCTGGTCCATGAGTCATACTCTGAGTAGTAAAGCTCTGGATTCCCGCTCCAGTATAATATGTAAAATGTACTAGTTATATTAAAATTAAAAAAAAAAAAAGTTTCCAGGGCATTTTCCATTGTGTTTATGCATGTGTGTGAGACCTCAGATCACCCTTTTATCAAAAATTAATACAAATGGATGTGGACAGATTATAAGTAAGGATAGAGAAAAAGTATAATAAAATAGTTACAGAGCATTGATGTACAGTAAACTTCTAATGAAAAATTTCTAAATGTTCTAGCATATATAAAGGATTCAATACACTGACATATTCCAGTAGATTGTATTTTCTAACATAGTAATTCACGTAATAATAGAGGAATTAAACATTCTACATTCCTACAAAGATATTAAAATGTTCAATTTTAATATAGTAGTAATAAATGTTCATATAAAGTCTATCATAATTATTCGGTTATAATTGCTTAGTTCTTTTCCCTTTTTCTGATAAAATTATCTCAAACTATGTTAAAAATCACAAAGAAAATAGCTCTGGTAAGTTACTGTACGTATTGGCTTACACCACAGAGATGGCCCTAAGCCTACCTTTCTCAGTAGGGACAAAGTAGGCCATTGTGTTGGAAGAGCTTTCCCAGTGAGGAACTTAGGGGTTACAAGCTGTTGTGTGGAGTGTTCTCTGTTTGGATTCTCCCTTCTTTCTAAATTGCTTCCTTTCCCCTTAGGCTGGTGTGGCAAGGATGAGCTTGTGATTACCTCTTCTTGGGAGGTCCCTTTGTCTTTGTAAGTAAAACCAGGGAAAGGACACCTGGGGTGGCCAATTTATAGCACCTCTTCTCTAAACCTTAGGGAGAAATATTCTTTTACTTGGGTGGGGATTCTTTGCCTCTCTGTCAACAGGGAAGGGTGCTCCGAGAAACAAGATCAGGAAAAAGGCAGGTAAGCCTAATTTCTAGTCTAGACCTTAAACTACAGAAATAGTGGAATTCCCAGAGTATTTGGGGATTAAAGTCCCTGAAATAAAAGCAAATAAGGGGCTTCCCTGGTGGCGCAGTGGTTGACAATCTGCCTGCCAATGCAGGAGACACGGGTTCGAGCCCTGGTCTGGGAAGATCCCACATGCCGCGGAGCAACTAAGCCCGTTTGCCACAACTACTGAGCTTGCGCGTCTGGAGCCTGTGCTCCGCAACGAGAGGCTGCGATAGTGAGAGGCTCGCGCACCGCGATGAAGAGTGGCCCCCGCTTCCCGCAACTAGAGAAAGCCCTCGCACAGAAACGAAAAACCCAACACAGCCAGAAAATAAATAAAGTGAAATTCTTAAAAAAAAAAAAAAAAAAAAAGCAAATAAACACATAACTTTACATTTCCATCTACACGTAGTTGCATTCCTAGAAAATCTGGTATATTTAAAAACATGTCCCCCCAATTTTTTTGCCTATGTGTAAAACAGAATGAGATTCTAGATTCAGATAATTATAAGTAAGTATTTCAAGTATATGAACGTTAAGCAAAAGATTTCAAAGTTATGTGAGAAATTTTTTCTTGTGCCGAACTATTCTCATATTGCAGTATGGCTATCATCCCTGGCTGTAGTGTCCCTCAATCACTGGGAAAACCAAAAATGCCTCCACAAATCCCTGGTCATACAAAACCCATTAAGGTTTGCTGCTATAGTGCAAAAAATCAGAATAAAAAACGATGATTATAATAGTAAAACAGATTTTCAGGATACATTACCTTAATTCTTCTAGCAATGAGTTTATCTCTGCTATTTAAATTATGTATCCTTTTCAAAAGCACAAGGGTGTACATTCAGTGTATTCCAGTCCAGTGCTTGGAGACCGCTTTTGGGATGATGGTGGAAAACAGCGACCTCACATTTCCTCCGACAATCCCGGAAAGAGATGAGGCGGCCCCCGCAAGCAAGGAGATGCCGCAGGACCTGCGAAGCCCAGAGAGAGCCTTGTCTTCGGAAGAGGACTGAGTCGGGAAATAAGAAGAACTGAGCAGATGAAAGTAGAAGACTTGGAAGCTGCCGTGAACTTCTAAGGAAAAGCCATGGAGCTCAATCCCGCAGCCAGCTACTTCTGTAACCAAGCTACAGCCCTGGGCCAACTCAGGAACTGCAGGCAACAGAATCCAAAATAGACGGAACAGCTCCAAAGTCGGATCCGAGGTAGGACCCACAGTGTCAGCATCGTCGACCGGCATGAATGACTGTCCACCCATCCCAGGGCCATCGTGTTCTTCCAAGCCGACTGGAAGCTTTACCGCATTTTGCCATTTTCTCCCGATGGACTGCCCAAGACAGAAAAAGAAAAAGAAACTGGGCTTGCACGTTAAAAAAAAAAAAAAAAAAAAAATCATTTGAATATACTTAATATCAGCTTACCTACCTATTCGATTCATTTCAGGTTAGCTTCTCAATCTTCTTTGCCTTTCTCATTCTGAGTCTGGTTAAAAGCTACTTTCCTTCATTCATTCAGCATCTACCAAGCACATGTCTGTGCCCAGCACAGTGATTAGTATTTTCTTAATGTGGTTTAGCCTTTAAATCAGAACAGGATTCTCTGATTATGTTGCCTATAAGAGTGAAATTGAGCTCTTTTTTCCTTAATGAGTATGTTCTAATTCTATAAATCTATCAATATCATTTTATAGTTTATTTCCACTAATTTTATGAAAATTGTAAATTTCATGCATCTAAAATTCTTCTGCACAGGAAAATACTTCACCTACTGTTGGTATCTGGTCTTATTCCTTTACATTTTAAGTAGATTTCTCTTTGAAGATCTGGTTTACATTTCTTCTAAACACAAGACACCTGAATGAGTAGCATAAGAAACCGATTATAATGCTTTCCTTTATAGAATATTATATTTTCTGGGAAATAAGCCAGAGTCTGATCTAACTCATCTCTAGCACTTTTAGCTTTGAATACTTTACCACGTATTGACTTGCAAAATCGTCTGCAAACAGTTATAAAATACATTCTTCCAAAATAAATTGATTTCCATTTAGATATATTTACTAACAACCCTATAGGACTATCTGTTAGAATAAGAAGAATTTTAATTCCTTTTTTTTCAAGTCCTAAATTGTGACCAAAGCCTTTTTTGAGAAATTACCATTTTTACTGAGTTTAATGTTTTTCCTCTTTTCTTTTTCCTCTATGTTAGAAAGTGCTATCAAATCAAAAGAGGCACAGTCCAAGAGTGGTTTCTAAATGGAGAGTTAGAGTACTTTTTGTCCTTTTTGTAATTTAGGAATGGACTCCCAGGTTGATTCACAAGTCTAAAAACAGGGCAGAATTTATTTTTTGCTTTTCTAAGGCAGAAGTCACTTCAACAATTTCAAAAGCACTGTAAATGACTAACTTTGACAACCTGGAGGCCAAGGAGGTTCTCCCAGCTCTGAAAATGGAAACAGCTGGACTGGTTAAGTGGTGATGAATCAGCCTGAGTCACAAGCCCACACCCAGATGGAAAAGGCAAACCCTGGAGGTTTTCGGGGATTCCTAGGGCCTGGGATCCCCTACGAGACCTATCATTGTGTCTGGACTGGTCGGGGTTTCAGAGAGTATTTCTAGCTCCTTTAGTTTTTCTTATGGTTTCCCATACTATTCATCATAATTCATAGGATTCTTTATTTACATTTCCAATAAGTACTGGTGAGTATGAGTAATTGCAGAATAAATTAAAATATGCCCAGTAAACACTTGACATGACACACAGCCCCAGACATCAACCTGCTCATACCCTCCTTTAGTCTGGAGGAGCCCAGATATTTCTGGAGTCCCCAAAGGTAAGATGTCTAACATTCAGGCAAGCAGATTTAATGAGATACAGCATACAGGATCTATACTACTATTTCCCTGCCCACCTAACCCATTCTAATTAAAGCAATAGCTAACAATTACCAGTATTTACTCTGGCCAGAAATGCTACAAAACACTCTACTTGCTTGATCTCCATTAATAGATCACAGCTACTCTGTGAAGTAGACATTGTTATTACACCCGTGGTCATGCATCGGGTAACTGGTGGAGCTAAAAGTGAACACAAGATCTTTGATCCTAGAGCATGAGCTCTTACCAATTATGATGGTTAAAAATGAATTGTATTTTCTTTTCTGGATAAATAATTTAAATTTTAAGAAGGAAGATGCATAATCACTATGGAAGAGTCATAAGCTATATAACAAGCATGTATTAAGAAAAAACTACACTCAAGCACTGTTTTAGTTACTAAAAAAACCAACAGTGAATAAAAGACAAATGACCTAAATAAAAGAGTAGATTGTATTATGGTGGATAATAAATGCAATAAAGGAAAAAAAAAAAGGAAAGGAGCATGGATTATGGAGATATTAAAATTTAAATCCCGTGCTCAGTGATGATCTCCTGAGAAGGTGATAATTAAAGCTAATTAAAGACCTGAAGGAGGTAAGGGAATAAGTCCTTTTCTATTCTCAGGGACAAGTTCAAAGGCCCCGAGGCAAATATGATGAAGAAAGAAAGAGACAAAAGAGTTGAAATAGTGTTCAGAATGAGCATAAGGACTGACCACAGAATGTAACTAGGATAAGGAGGAGTGATCAAATGAGGTGGGCTGTGAAGGACACTGAAGAGATGGTAGGATCAAGGACTGTAGACCGTAGTGAGGCTGTAGGATTGTTGGAGTCCATACTGGACAGGTGATTAATCAACATAAACCATGGCTCCCTCATATCAAACATTTATTAGAACATGCCCTAGCCAGAGTACCTACTGGAGGCCAGTTCCTGGGACTCTCTTACATTCCATTTCTGTATTAGCTTTAGATAACCAAGGTTCCTTAACATGTTTAAGAACTGAATAGTTTTCCAATTATCTAGATATTAAAGTCTCCAACACTTAATATTTGAGTACTTATAAGATTTAGCTATTTGGGATATATTTGAAAATTCCTGGACTGAAATAGATGGTCCTTCATTAGCAGTCAAAACACATCTGGGCTATAAGAGTCATTGCATTATAAAAGGATTAAATAAAATGTATTAGTATAGAGATTTAAAGTTTCATAATTAATCCCATTCATTACTTTTTAAAATGGATTGAACCGATTTTCAATACTTAAAATTTTAATATTAGTCTAATGATTGGCAAATGTATATGCAAACATTTTACAAATACTACTTAATTCTTAAAATGTAGATTATGACAAAATTATATTTTCTTAGAGGATTTTTTTAAAGTAGAGGAATATTACCAGCTGCAATTTTGGTCATACAAATTATTTCATTCCTTGATGTCATAAATAAATGTGGCATTGCCAGTTTAAATAAAAATTCTACATGACAGATCCCCCTGTTTTGAGATTTGCCATTTGTTTGGAAAATACCTGGTAGTGCCATTCTTCAGGGAGGTGACTTTATTTTCTGTAAACATTTGCATGCTCCATTCCCGAGCTTTTGAGTAAATATAAGTAGCTTTTCATTGCAAAAAAGTATGAGTGCACCCTAAAACATTTTTTACAATGCTAATTAATCATAATATAGAATTTGTATGGCCAGTATGCATTTTTAAAACAATCACAGCTATTTATCATTGGCTAATATTTTACTCTTTTATTATTCTCTTACTGTCAAAATGATTTCCTTTCTCACCACCCTACCAGCTCATCGATGATGGAAGCATGTTTGAACAGCAGTACATATTCTCTATGTTGTGGCCATGGATCCCATGACACAGTTTCCAGAAATATTTCTCCATAAAGGTAGAGGTTATTCATATAAATTATAGTATTTATGATTTTTCAGTCAAATGTGGAAGAATTTTAACCTTTTTTCCCTATTATTATGAAAGATAACAGAATATTTTATATTAACAGAATTAATGTCACATTGGGAGGATGGAGAAATTCATTTGTCCACCTCCATATATGTTCAAAATTGAGACGCCACACAGCTTACCCTTCCAAAATATGACCTTCCCAACCCATTGAAAGACTTGCCATTATGCCCATTTCTATTGCGTGTCTGAAGACCCCTGCCATAAAATATATATATACGTTACTTTTGAGGTTTAAGGTACTGACTCAGAAGCTTTATTGTCACTATCCAATCATAAAAGCAGAAAAGTCATGGACGGAATAAGCAATGACCAGGAAACGACCCTTTCCAATGTGGAAAGGAAACGATCTTGAGGAAGGGGGTGGGCCTAAGGGAGATAGGTCCAGGTGAGGTGACAAAGGGACAATATGCTGGCACTTTGTATATATCAGTTGAAATACTCATTCACAGGAAGGAAAGGAAGACAACTTTTCCAATTTAACAATTAATCACACACCGATACTTATATCGCTTTTGATTAAAATACAGCAGATAGCCTTTTCATTGTAAAAGATCTTGTTTTTGGTTTTTACTTGTTGAGACAAGATAATTATATAATACCTACAACGATAAATAAAAGTATAAGTAGAGGTTCAGTGATTTACATTTCTGGGACAATGTAAGTAATTTTTTTAAAAGGAAAAAATATGTTTTTAGGGAGGAGAACATGCAGTTTTGAGTTTATGAATCAGGAATGTAGTGCAAAGGCCAAGAAAACTTGATATTACGTATAAAAATGTAATGCAAAGGCCAAGAAAACTTGGTATTACGTATAAAAATGTTATTTCAGAGTTATTATGTTATCTACCAAAACAAAATGATTTAAGATGGACAAGAAAATACATGTTTTAAATGGGAGAATTTCCTTGCGTCTAGAGAAGAAACTAGTTACATATATGTTTATCTGTACTATTGTATTATATTCCAAAATTATTATTATACTGTCATTCTTTAGAAGGCATCCTGGCTTAATAAATGACAAATGTATATCTGGCTTTATATCTCCATTAGGGTCAGTTCTTCAAGATAACATTTATTCTTTTCAAGTAAACTTGTAAACCTATACAGACACATTTATTATGTATATCAGCTCAATGATAATAACGATGGGCCAGAAACTGTTCTAAGCAGTTTCCATGTATTAATGCATTATACAAACTTTCAGATGGATTCCATTATTATACTCATTTTACGGATGAGGAATGCAAGACAGAACCATCAAATATCTTGCTAAAGACTGCACAGAATAAACAAGAAACTCAGCTGTTGTTCACATGTGATATGAATATACTGTGTAGGTGCCAACACGGTGAGATGCCTCAGACGGTCCATTATTAACAAGTCTAAAAATTGTCGGTTGGCTTTTCCTAATAGCTTCAGTGGGATGAAGTAGTAAAAGCCAGATTTTGGTGGGTTATGGAATGAAGTGAAAGCTAGAAAGTGAAGACATTAATTTTAATAAAGTGACAGATAATAAAAAAATTTACTGATTGCTAAAGGTATCAATCCCTGCTGGGAAAGGAAGTGGGGGAGGGATCAGAGGTTGCCAAGAGGAAATAAGACATTTTTTTTTTTAACTTAAAACACAAGTAGGAGTTTTTCTGAAAGATGAAAGGCTGGAGGCCAGGGCCAATGGGGGCTGAAGGAGTGGGCTGAGCAGACAGGGGGTTTAGAGTGGAAGGGAAGAAGGGAAGGATGAGGGTGGAGATCCAGGAAAGGGGAAGATTAGGGAGGCCTTGGACGGTCTGCCAAAAAGCTTTATCTTTATCCTCTATATAATGGGAGGCTTTTCTGGATTTGAAACAGAGGCGCAATATGTTTCGATTTGGGTTTTATATAAATCACTTTGGCAGCTTAGAAGAGAATGTATTTGAGAACGGGAGACTTGGTATTAGAAGGTTGCTACAATGAACTAGGAAAAAGAATATATGATTTTAAGGGAAGTGACAACAGTGACTGGGAAAAGGTGACACAATTATAAACATGTAAAAAGTGAAAACAGCAAGTTTTGGTCATTATTTGGAGAAGAGTAAAAGAGTAGGAGTCGGGGCTTCCCTGGTGGCGCAGTGGTTGACAATCTGCCTGCCAATGCAGGGGACACGGGTTCAAGCCCTGGTCTGGGAAGATCCCACATGCCGCGGAGCAACTAGGCCCGTGAGCCACAATTACTGAGCCTGCGCATCTGGAGCCTGTGCTCCACAACAAGAGAGGCCACGATAGCGAGAGGCCTGCGCACCACGATGAAGAGTGGCCCCCACTTGCCGCAACTAGAGAGAGCCCTCGCACAGAAACGAAGACCCAACACAGCCATAAATAAATAAATAAATAAATAAATAAGTAAGTAAGTAAGTAAGTAAGTAAGTAGGAGTCATCTCCTGGTTTTCTTGCCTGGATTGTGGGTGCAAGTTGGCATCAAAAATAAGATAGAAAACACAACAGGAAGCGCAAAATGATGCACTGAATTTTAGGCAAGTTGAATTTGAGGTCCCCGTAGGACACACAGTAAAGATGTGAGGCAGGAAATGGGATGTGTTGGAATAGGCCAGGAAGCATGGACCGAAAAGAGTTGTTTGGCAGTAACCAGTCTATGGATTCCAGGTAGAACCACAGACTGGAGCTGTGAGAATGGATGTGAATACTCAGCAAGAGACAATTCAAGAACAGAAATTGGCTGAAGAAATAACTCTGGAGAACAGTAACATTTAACTTTCAGAAAGAGGGATAAAGAAAATATAAACCAAAGTTAAAGCATAGAGGATCCAAGGGAAGAAAGAGAATTTCAAGAAGGAAGTAGAAACTCACTTGAAATACACACTCTAAGTAAAAGCAGAAGCTTTGGCTTTGTCAGTGAGGGTGTTGGGGGTGGTCACTGGTTTGCTTCAAGGTGCAGTCACTGTCAGTAGACAGAGAAGCCAGATCATAGCTGCTTGCAGAGGGCGTGGTGGAAAGTTTAGGCTCCCAAGAATCCCACATTTCCCCAAGCGATTCTCACCTTGATCCTACCCTGTAGATGACTATCTCTAGTTTCTGTGGTGGAGGGGAGGGTCATGATTCCTATCACCATTCATAGCAGTCTTACAACCAAAGCTTTTGAACTTAATATGCAAGATAACTTTAGGTTGTAAATGTAATGCGGTAATTTATCAATTGGTAGTAAATTATGATATTCTTAGAAACAGTTATCATTTAATAGAAAATTATGCATAGAATCCCACTTTGTAATTTCTACCACTAGGAGAGGAAAAATGTTAGACTATATACTTAATTGTAGGGTTGCTTATTAATATACAATATATAAAGATATTAGGAAATAATTTCCACTATTTAAAAAAGAGAGGCTTATAATTTTGCTTTTGCTCCTTTACAATTTAAAGGAGGTGATTATGTCAGCTCCTACAATTTTTATTGGCTTAGAAATAACCAAATCTGTGCAACTGTCATTGTTGCACTCAATAATGGTCCACCTTTTTTTTTTTTTTTTAAATTTTACTTATTTATTTATTTATTTATTTTTGGCTGTGTTGGGTCTTCGTTTCTGTGCGAGGGCTTTCTCTAGTTGCGGCAAGCGGGGGCCACTCTTCATCGCGATGCGCGGGCCTCTCACTATCGCGGCCTCTCCTGTTGCGGAGCACAGGCTCCAGACGCGCAGGCTCAGCAGCCGTGGCTCACGGGCCCAGCCGCTCCACGGCACGTGGGATCTTCCCGGACCAGGGCTCGAACCCGTGTCCCCTGCATTGGCAGGCAGATTCTCAACCACTGCGCCACCAGGGAAGCCCCTGGTCCACCTTTATTTTATAATCTGAGAACTATGAACATCTAAAGGCAGAAATCAAAATCTTTCAAGGATGGTTTTTATGGTTCCTATTAGGAAAACTTCCAGCTCAAAATTCAGCTTTCTTGGGTCCTTAAACTAGCAGTGGAGACTGAGAGAAAGCCCAAGGGGAAGAAAACATTAGAGTGGGTTACTTAGTAAGAGCTCTATGTTACATAACATCAATTTCCTTTTTAAAGAAAAGCTGTCAAGAACATGTAGCCCCTTGCCATCATTTTTAATAACTAGCAAACTGAATGCAAGTACACACATCTTCAAGGAAAGAGGAAAAATATAAAACCAAGGCGGTTAGTTTAGCCAGAATTTCTTTCTATCTGATAAAAGATTTAGAAACTATAAATAATTATTTCACTGCTTTATACTTTTACAATGTGAAGATTATCATTAAGAACAGTGGAGTACCTACTGACACTATTTAATATTGCAACAATATGTCATTGAATTAAAGAATTATATTTCAAGAAGTTTTCTATTTTTTCACAGACATTAGACTGTTAGGATGTGTTCATCTGTGCATTTTAAATAGATTTGGTGAGAATAATTGCCTGTTTGTGCATTTTCTCAAGGAAAAATTAAATTGGTCTTAGCTGTCGAATTATTTAAAATCCTAATTTTCACCATAGTGTGAGTTAGTGCCTATCTTCATAAAAATCTCAAGGACTTCTTTAAGAAATATAGGAAATCGGACTTTCTGCCATCATTCTGACTCTATTACTATTTGATTTCAAATTTCTGGGCATTTGACACACCTGAAATAAGAAATGGGGTGTGGAGTACTTGTTTGCTTAAATGACCGTGAGAAACGCGGTCACAAAGCAGCCTGGGTTTTTATCTGATTCACAGGAAGGAGGGTGGCAGGAAAGGAGCAGGTGCTGAGGTTAGATGCTGGGGTGGAGCCCTGGGGGAGAGCGCCTGGACTGATACGGTCTAGGTCTGTGGGAATCTCCTCTGTGGTTTCAGCAGCTGTGCTCTGTACTGAAGGCCTGACAAGCTCCCTCCTTAGAAGGAATGGGTGGAATGTGGATTCTCCACTTTACCTTGGGCTGTGAAACCGCAGGGAGCTCGTTACCATTTTTTTTTTTTTTTTTAATATTTTTGCCTTGTTTTGTGTCCTCAATTGGTTTTTCACTTCAGTTACTTTTTTTTTTTAATTAATTAATTTATTTATTTATTTATTTTTGGCTGTGTTGGGTCTTCGTTTCTGTGCGAGGGCTTTCTCTAGTTGTGGCAAGTGGGGGCCACTCTTCATCGCGCTGCGCAGGCCTCTCACCATCGCGGCCTCTCCCGCTGCGGAGCACAGGCTCCAGACGCGCAGGCTCAGCAACTGTGGCTCACGGGCCCAGCCGCTCCGCGGCACGTGGGATCTTCCCGGGCCAGGGCCCGAACCTGCGTCTCCTGCATTAGCAGGCAGGTTCTCAACCACTGCGCCACCAGGGAAGCCCTCGTTACCATTTTGAAGACCTCAGCCAGTGGAAGGCATTCAGGACTCATGGGGAGAGGGTCCAGGGTTCCCTCATAAATTATAGTGAGGACTGCACTTTCGCAACCTCAGTGATCACATAATCCTTGCATTATTTCAACATGTATTTTAAAAATGAAAGCGAACAAACAACAAGTTGAGGAATGGGGAGGAGGTAAAACAGTACGTTATCTAAAAGCCCATCTTACAGACTTGGCATGGCCAGGTCTTTGAATCAGATTATGGTGTTGCACAAAATTGTGCTGTAATCTTCAAGCACATAAATAATATAAGCATGTGTAACATCTACTTAATTATTTGGAATGAAGAAAGCAAACTTAAAAGCATTACAGTATCACAGAATTGGCATGCATTGGGTACTTAATGAGCTACATAAAGAAGATAATTTTACCTCTCCAGGCTTCAGTTTCTTTATCTGAAAAATAAAGACATTTGACTAGATATTTAAAATTCTATTATCTCAAGTTCTTGATTTTAAAATTATAAGTATTGGTCTGTTTTAAATATCATAAGCTTGCTGCATAGCACACGGAGGTCAGCTCAGTGCTTTATGACCACCTAGAGGGGTGGGATAGGGAGGGTGGGAGGGAGACGCAAGAGGGAGGGGATATGGGGATATGTGTATACATAGAGCTGATTCACTTTTTTATACAGCAGAAACTAACACAATATTGTAAAGCAATTATACTCCAATAAAGATGTTAAAAATAAATAAATATCATAAGCTTTGCATGATTCATAAATTGTCATTTTACCCTTTATTTTTCCAAGTATTGATAGAAAATCATTTATGCTCAATGCCAAAATAAAAAAGAGAGCTATTAAAAAATTAAGAAAACCTATAAACCCATCACCTTGAGAAATCTACAATAAACTTTTTTGTGTTTCTAAGTACAAACTTCTTATTAAAAAATATATATATATATAATTATAATAAATTGGGATTATACTGTACATAAAACATGCTATTTTATTCATTTTTTGTCTTAAAATATATTGTGTATGTTTTCAATGACTATATTAGTTCTCTTTATTTTTAATGGCTGCATATTTTACTGCATGTACATTTTGTACGTATCATCTTTTAAGAAATCATCTTAATGCTGATCAACATTATATATTGATAATATTCAACAACATCATCTACTGATGAACGATTCAGTTGCTTCTTTCTGCTATTGTTTATAATGTTTCAGTAGGTATATTTATACACTTCTTTGAATATTTCCCTAAGATAAATTCCAAGTAGAATTGTTATATCAAAGGGAATGTGACACAATTTGAAAGTTACTTTAAATTAAAGAACACATTGAAAAATCTTGTACAATGTATAAAAATCATGATTAGTCATCATTTTGGTTAACATTTCATTGAACTTTCATTAAGTGATTTTTCTATGAATATATTTTTAACATGGCTGAAATTAAATATTTGGCAAGAATATATTCTGAAAGCAACAGTGTGTTTCCTACTCCACAGACAGGTTTGGAGAAAGGAATAAGTCTTAAAACCCAAGCTATAAATTCTCCGGCCCTGGGCTTCTCACAGGGCAATTAGCAGAGAGACACACACGGAGCAGGTCCCTCCTTTGGGACACTGGCTGCAGTGGCTGTGAAGAGCACTGGGTTGCTGCCCCTCTGAGCCTGTATGAATTTGCTTCTCCCTCTTTTTTTTTTTTTAATAAATTTACTTTATTTATTTATTTATTTTTGGCTGCGCTGGGTCTTCGTTGCTGCACGTGGGCTTTCTCTAGTTGCAGTGAGCGGGGGCTACTCTTTGTTGCGGTGCGCGGGCTTCTCATTGCAGTGGCCTCTCTCGTTGCGGAGCACGGGCTCTAGGCGCATGGGCTTCAGTAGTTGTGGCTCGTGGGCTCCAGAGCACAGGCTCAGTAGTTGTGGCTCACAGGCCCAGTTGCTCCGCGGCATGTGGGATCCTCCCGGACCAGGGCTCGAACCCGTGTGCCCTGCATTGGCAGGCGGATTCTTAACCACTGTGCCACTAGGGAAGCCCCTCCCTCTTTTTCAAATGGTGTGAGTGAGTGATCCTAGACCATTTCAGTAGTCTAAGGTTATAGAATCCATCTAATTATTTTATAATTTTGATTGGTACCAACCTAGAAATGCCTACTTAGCTACAAATGAATGAAAACTACTATTTTTAAACAACCTTTTATGAGACACAATGCTCTGTACTTTAAATGCATTTTCATTAATCCACAAGAAGAAGACATTAGTGCTGTAATTTAGGTTTTGTCATGCCTGTGTAGAGATTAGGCAA
Source organism: Balaenoptera acutorostrata (assembly GCF_949987535.1). NCBI lineage: Eukaryota > Metazoa > Chordata > Mammalia > Artiodactyla > Balaenopteridae > Balaenoptera > Balaenoptera acutorostrata. Next base: position 81,730,436 of record NC_080070.1, on the reverse strand, counting down.
TTGAGGCAAAGGGTTGTTAAATAACATTCCCAGGTCAAAAAACTAAAAAACAGGGGCTTCCCTGGTGGTGCAGTGGTTGAGAATCTGCCTGCTAATGCAGGGGACACGGGTTCGAGCCCTGGTCTGGGAGGATCCCACATGCCGAGGAGCAACTAGGCCCGTGAGCCACAATTACTGAGCCTGCGCATCTGGAGCCTGTGCTCCGCAACAAGAGAGGCCGCGATGGTGAGAGGCCCGCGCACCACGATGAAGAGTGGCCCCCACTTGCCGCAGCTGGAGAAAGCCCTCGCACAGAGGCGAAGACCCAACACAGCCAAAAATAATTAAATAAATTAATTTAAAATAATAATAAATTTAAAAACAAAAACAAAAAAACTAGAAAACAGAGGACTGAAACTAGGTTGGAAGCATTTCTATTCATCATCCCATTATTTTTCTTAGATCATGTTTTATTTATAGCAGATATACTGAGCATCATAAATTCATCTCAACACAAGAATCACTGAAGCTCATCATTTGTACCACAGGAGTAAGGATAGTTACATTCTTACGCTTCACACACGTTTGTTTTGGTCTCATACTTGACCAATCTAAAAACAAAGTTTGGGGTAAATTCTGTTCCTTACCCTTTCTCCTACCAAACCAGGATGGATGGGTTGCTCTAACTTCTACTTTTCCCCTTCCCCAGTTCCCTGGTCTCTCAAATAAGGTAACATTACCTATCTCACTCTTATTTATTCAGTTATGTGGGGTTTGGGGGGTTTTTTTTGGTCACTAATTATGTAACCAATAAGCCCTTTCCCCTAAGAACCCAAAGCATATCTCAATATTATGAATGATCAATAAGATTTTTCTTAAAGTTGATGGGGGATTTGAGGAACTACTAAATAAGATTTTAATTTTGTTTTATAAAAGATGCATACATAAAATATATCTTCCATCATGTAAATCTTTATATTTTATAGAGCCTGTATCTCCTCTCTGTGACACATGAATTAGTTTTCCCTTTTTAAATAGTTGAGAGAAATGGAATCATAAAAGTATATTACATGACTGCCCCAAGGTTATTTAGAAAACCAGCTGCAAAACTACAGAGTTTTGTTCAAATCAGCTACAATTAACACAAGGGAGTACTTAAAAAAAAATGAAGCCGTAGAAGCTTTAAAAAAACCCCAGCAGAACAGATTAAAACTACTTAGTATACACTAGACAGCCAATGAGGTTGTTTTATTTTCAGCCAAGGGCGGATAGATATCTAAAAGCATGTTGAGTTTTCAGTCATAAAATACCCTCAGATAAATAAGATTCACACAAGGGATTAAATCTATTTAGTCCTGCTCAAGGTTATGGAGAAAGTATAATAAAGAAAGTGTAATAGAGAAAGACTTTGAGAAATCTACTTGAGTGCGCCATTTTGATCTTTTTATCTTGATTGCTCTTTACCTCCTGATAGTTTACTTCTCAGCTTTAGTGTAGGGTTAAAAAAAAAGTTGGTCAGCCTTTACTTTGTGCTTGTCTGCTTGTTGTAATGATGGTTCTGTGTCTGTAATATTCATTTCACAGTGTATTGTGTCTACTCTTTGTTTAAATGGTTAGTTCCAGAAATATTTAAGAAGCTTTCTCTACCTAAAGTAAACATTTCAAAGAACCATTAAGGAATTAGAGAGATGATGAGTGGTGTGTTTTGTGTTAAGCATAACTGTGGCTCAAAGGGTGAAATCTTTGCTACTGTTGTAAAAATAGTCTCAATTCCTCTTCATTAAACCAAATAATTTGGTTGCCTGAAAGTCTTAGACACCCATATCATCCAAACAGAAATCCAAGGACTGAGGTATGTGTGGCATTTGTTATTTGAATTCCTACACCTTTTGGTGCTAGAGTTCTAACTGGCAGGTAAATTGTGAAATGCAATCAAAGGCAAAGCTTAAAATCAGGTCATAAGTTGAAATATTTACAAGTTGATATAATATTAACAAATTCTTACTGAAATTTTTACGACATTTATTTAGCGTAGAAGAGAAATCAATCTCATTCTGAATAACTAATACATGTAATAGATACTTCCATAAAAACCTGATCCCTTAATGTGACACATTAATATTTGAAAAGTTTTTGAGCAAGGACAAAAAAAAGAAATAGAAATATGTCATATATTAAAATACTTCAGATCAAGAATCAAATTAATTTAAATAATGTTTTTTCAAGAAAAGATCTCTCTCTGTATATATACATGTATATGTGTGTGTATATATATATGTGTATATATACAAAGAAAATGAATAAATAAATTTTTTTTTTTTTTTTTTTTTTTTAGTACAAACAGTTGATATAATTGTCTTAAGCACTAATTCATTTTAGGGCAATCTGTCCTAAGACTCAGACTTTCTTGACTCATTTCATGGCAGTGATCACTATGAAATTCTGGAAACGTAAAAAAGAACATCTTAAAAGTCAGTCTTATTAAATGGACTTTCTCAAGTAATCTGGTAGTTCCGTGATTCTAGAGATATCCAAATTTATATAATATACATTTGCATGTGTGTGTGTATACATGTCTAGAGAGAATTCAGTTGTATACTAAGTTTACATATGAACACTTCCAGAGTTTATGATTAGATTTGGCAACTTTACGGGTCTATTTAATCTAAAGAAAATAGCTGCTTATAAAAAGTCCATATTATACAGAGAGAATATTGTACTGATATTAAAAATATTATAAATATGTAATTTGGACTATAACACATATAAGTTGAAAATCAGTGTTAAGCTTTATAAATGTCAGGTAAATTTTTTTTTTTAACATTTTTATTGGAGTATAATTGCTTTACAATGGTGTGTTAGTTTCTGCTTTATAACAAAGTGAATCAGTTATACATATATCCTCATATCTCTTCCCTCTTGCATCTCCCTCCCTCCCACCCTCCTTATCCCATCCTTCTAGCTGGTCACAAACACCGAGCTGATCTCCCTGTGCTATGCGAATGTCAGGTAAATTTTAATTTATATTATTATTATTATTTACCAAAGCAACAACTTTCAACATATTCTTTGCCAGAGGAAATAAAGACAAATATCTGATTACAATGAAAGATTAATAGTAGGTAGTATAAAAATATTAATGCTATTACTTTATAAAAATCTGTAAATTCATTGACTGTAAGTTAAAATTACATACAGCCAAAAAATAACATAGCTGGTAATAACATCATAATTTCTAACTACAGCATAAAATTACCAATTCCCACATGGCTGCAAAATTTCACGCCATCACATGTTCCATATATATATATTTTTTCAAATGACTGTAATGAATTGGGTATTTATTGTCACACCTCTGACCCTATTAAGGTAGAAATATATGGGTAGTTCTTAAAGCCCAGATTTTTCACTCAGCAAATACACGTGAATAGAAATTACTCAATTATCTTAATGTCAATCTCAAAGACATACAAATGGTACCTTAGACCTAATTTTTTCTTAGGAGATTATATTTTGAAAATTTATATTATCCTGATAAAATTCAATTTAATTTCATCATTAGTTTAATAATATATTCATCAAATATTTTAGACATGTTACTTGAAATTCCCTGTGTGAATAAATGTTACCAAGAATCAGAAAATATGGGATTCAGTCTCAGTTCTGCCAGTAAGTTATTGTGCTACCTTTGTCAATCAACTACTCTTTCTCTACTTCACTACCCTCATTTGTGTAAAAGCTATTTTGGAGTAAATAATCCCTCAAGTCTCTGCCACCTCTAAAAATCTCAATCTACAAATGAGATGTGATTTCTACTCTTAAGGAGTTTATAGTGTTGTAGGAGAGAAGACAGTAGTGTTCTAATCGTAGGGGAGGAAAAATTTTTTCCCTTTATCCTTCTAGGTTCTTGGCTAAGACACACCCTCCCACCCTGCCATAATAAAAGAGAGGTGAATGGGACAAAAACAAACAGAAGTTTAATAAATACATAGCTCCTGTATACATAGGAGAGACCTAGGAAAACTGAATTGCTCCCTGAATGGCCCAAGCTACCACTTAAATATCATCTCCATTCTCAGGGCTCTTTGCAAGGGTACTAGAGGTGAAATTGCAAGAAGTCAGCAACTGCAGTTGCCGCCGTTCTGTCTTCAGCTTCACGATGTTTCCCTTGGCCAAAAACGCACTAAGTCGTCTCGGAGTTCGAAGCATTCCGCAAACAATGTCAAGGCAGAGCCACCAGAAGCGGACACCTGATTTCCATGACAAATATGGTAATGCTGTATTAGCTAGTGGAGCCACTTTCTGTGTTGCTGTATGGGCATATACAGCAACACAAATTGGAATAGAATGGAACCTGTCCCCTGTTGGCAGAGTCACCCCAAAGGAATGGAGAGAACAGTGATCATCCCAGCTGGTTTAATACTGAATTGTTTCAAAATCAACTCATAATTGATGCCAAGTAAAAGCATTAAAATATGGCGTGATTGAAGAAATAAAGTACATTTGAAAACTTCAAAAAAATAAATAAATAAATATCATCTCCAGCTAAAGACAAAAGAAGTTGGAGGTAGGGAGAGCCAGTTATGGGAGTTTGTCAGGCAAAGCACAGTAAACAAGGGTATAATTGTCATGCAGATTTAAGTCCAGGCCTTCTTCACTGATAAATCTCTAGAGATTTAGTCATTCTCCTCTTCCTGGTACAGAGAGGTCCATTTGTGACCCTCGTAAATGGAGATTTCCCTTATAAATATAAATGTCCCTTACAAATGAGTAACCTACTCAGTTTTCAGAGCTTGTCCTGTGTCTGCCGTTTCTTAAAAATAACCAGCCTAAAATAATCCTTATGTCAAAAAGGTACATTTTGGGGTGGCAAATTCTGCTCCCCTTTATATTAGACCAAAAGTTCAGAGAATGGAGGCAGGGAGGTCAGTAGGTATAAGGGAAGTCTTTCTGGAGGAGGGAGCATTTGAAACTGAATATGAAAATTAGTAAGGAATTATATTTCAAATAAAGATGGGGAATAAATTATTTAAGGTGAAATGAAAGCAGTGGGAGAAGGAATGAAACTTGGAAGACTTACAGAACTTTCTGATTCACGACCCTTCATGTCTCAGTAATTTTTTCATATCAACTGTAGGTCAAAAGAAATTCATGACAGATCCATTTATTAGGTAGTTTAAGTCCAAACAAATTATAGTAGTAGTTCATATGGTATGCAACAAATATAAGTGTATTTCCCTTGAATATTTAAAAGACCTGACGATGCCTCTGAGAGTTTATTGCAGTGCCCCATGGTACCTTGAATCAAAGTTTGAGAACCATGGTTATAGCATGTTTGGTTATAGTGTATGCAGGAAATGGCAAGAGAGTTTTCTACAGTGTGAGCTGCATGTGAAGACTGTAAAATCCTAATAAAAGCAGGGCTTACATGGTCTAGTCTATGGATTAGCATGTAAGCAAATCTAGAAATTAGAATTAAAAAATTTCCAATACACTATCCTTCTTTATCCAAGGTTTCACTTTCCATGGTTTCAGTTACCCATGGTCAACTGCTGTCTGAAAATATTAAATGAACACTTTCAGAAATAATGCATAACTTGTAAATTATGCACTATTCTGAGTAGCGTGAATGAAATCTCTCCCTGTCCCACTCCATCCCACCCAAGACATGAACTATCCTTGTCCACTGTATCCACGCTGTACATGCTGCCCACCTGTTAGTATAAGTAGGGTTCAATACTACCCTCGATTTGGGGCATCCACTGGGGGTCTTGCAATGTATTCCTCTCAGATAAGGGGGCATTATTGTATTTAAATGCAACTTCTAAAGAAAGATTAAGAGACTCAGTTCCTTACAAACAACAACGCTTCTCTGAACCTCCACCCAGCCCCCCACACTCCCAGCTTTCTTTCCCTTAATCTTTTGTGCTAAATCCTTCTCTACTTTCTCTGACCTCTAGTCCACCTCCAATACTCTCCACATTCTCATTTACAGAAAAATCCTGGAATGGGTTGGCAAAGCCATAGAAGAGGGAAGGGTCATAGCAATATCATGACAAACAAAAATTACAGTCTTGTTAGCGTGGAAGTAAGTGAAATACAGGTCTTATGCACATGTTAAATAAATCTTATCCCTGTTACATATTCTCCCATCTCGTGAACCTCCATAAGCGGGCTCCAGTTTTAATTACCCTGTCTAGATACTCTTTCTATTTATGGTCTAATCCCATTCCATTTTTCCATATTTAATGTGATGCCTCTGGAGGTTCTTACTTGGTCTAAAAAATGTCCTTCTTACAAAGAAGGAATGTAGGAAGGGGAGCAGAATTTGCCACTCCCAGATTATATCTATGCGGCATAAGGTTTATTTTAGACTGGTTATTTTTATGAAACTGCAGACACAGGAGAAGCTCTGAAAATTGGGTTAAAAGGGTGAAAGCTTTCCTTTGTAAGGTCCATTCACATTTATAAGAGAAATCTTCATTTGTGAGAGTGTCTCCCTCTCTGTGCCCGGAAGAGGAGGAGACCAAATCTCTAGAAACTTATCAGTGAAGAAGGCTTGGACTTAAATCTGCATGACAATTATACCCTTGTTTACTATGCTTTTCCTGGTAACCTCCCACAACTGGCCTTTCCTCTCCCCCCACATCTTTGGTTTTTAGCTGGAGATGATATTTAAGGTGGTGGCTTGGGCCATTCAGAGTTACGCAGTTTTTCTGGTCTCTCCATGTATACAGGAGGTATATACATCATTAGACTTGTTTGGTTTTTTTCCTATCAATCTCTCTTTTATGACAGGTGGGTCTCAGCCAAGAACCTAGAAGTGTAGAGCTAAAGTTATTTTTCCTCCCATACACGGGCTTCCCCCAAAATAAATGCCTCAATGTTAGAGTTTAAATATCATGTTTTTCCCCTCCAATATCTTTTTTTTTTTTTAGCAGAATGAGAAAAATAGTGTAAACTGAGTTCTTTTCCTCATAAAGTCCAATTACCATAAGATATTCCTTGAGGTCACAAGTGAGGAAATGCTGAGCCCACTCAAAGTTTTCAGCTCTCTAGGGATAAACACTGGATGTGGCCTACACTAATTATTGTGTGTAAAGCACCAGCAGATGAGAGCACAATTGCTAAGAGGCACCCACCTGTTACCCTCTTCATCGCATTGGAACTAAATGAGTGGGAACAGCCTCCCACTGTAGCTCTTGCCTTTCTTGGGGAGGGGTGGGGAGAGGGAGGAGGAGAGTTCTCTTGAACAGTAATGCAAAATATATTTAATCCCAGTCACCAGGACCTTGCTTGTAGGACTATGCCTGAAGCATCTATTATCACTACCCACACTACCAGAGAGGCAGATCTTAGCTCCAGTATTTAGCCCTGATCATGGAGCAACAACATGGTAGTCATTCTCTTTCTTAGTCCTTGTTGGGCTGCACCCGTAGGCCTGCAAGCCTTGTAGTTGCCCAGCCAGGAGACTGAAGAAAGAGCCTGGATACAGAGACAAAGACATCAATGGTTTATAGGACAGGGGACTTTACACATCTGAAGCAAAAGGTCCTGGAGCAACACCCCACCGAAGATGGCAGATGGTGGCAAGCAGGACATGAAAGCAGTTTTTGCTACTCAGGGGAGAAGGAGGCTACCATTTATAGAGGGAATTGACATCAGGTTGGCTCATTTGTTGCCAGGGAAACCAGCAGCTGGGCAGGGGGCAAGCACATCAACAGTTACTGACTAAGCCCTATAATTCAGAGGACTGGATAGTCATGTGAATGGCCGGTCAAACATGGCATGTACAGAAAGCAAGAGAACAGCCATCTTGAATGGCCTGACCATAGAGTCCTTATTGATTTCAACAATGATAGGAATTCAGAGTCCACTCGGTTTATACAGAGGGCCACACCTTAGACATCCTTTATAATTTTAAATATCTTTAACCTCATTCTCAAATATTTCATGTCCAAATGATACCTCCCAACTTCCTAGCTCCAAATTAGAACCAAATAAAACAATCCTTAGACCCTGCTCAGACACAGCTTTTATTAATCCTGCCATCTTTTTTTTTTATTATTCCTTCTTCCATCACTTCTTTACTTTCCTCCTATTACAGCTTAAATTTCAGAGTCAATCCTTATCACTCTTTGGTATGCACACTCAATTCTCTTGAACTTCTCCTTTCCAAGCGTTTGCTCAACCAAACTACAATATTGGTTAATTCCACCCTTTGTCTAATCTTAGCCAATATGCACACAGTTGAACAAGGCTAGTGAAAAACACACAACCACTTTCAGTTTTCACTTTAAGCTCATGCCAAGAACTTGGAAGCTACCTGATGATCATGTTTTATTTCCCCAGTACATTCACTCTCCCAGTCTCCTGGACCAGTGGTTCACAAAGTTTGGTCCACAGTCTCCTAGAAGTCTCCATGACCTTTGCAAGGGGTCTGAGAAATCAAAATTATTCTCATAAAAATACATGTTGTTTGTCTGTTTCACCATGTTCTTCACATTAGCTCCAAAGATACAAAAGTAATAGAGGGGAAAATTGTTGGTGTCTTAGCATAGCTAAGGTACTGGCACCAAACTATCATAGAAGTCATCAACAAGCACTTTCATTTTAAAAAATAAGTTTCTTAAATGACATTTAAGAATGCCCTAGAGGAAACAGTAAAAATATTAATATTATATATAATATTAATATAATTAATATTAGATTTCAACTCGAGTATATGTCTTTAATATTCTGGGTGACACATAAAGCCTTACTATTGCATACTAAAGGAAGATAGTTGTCCCTAGGAAAGCATTTGTGCTTTTTTCATGGAATACACTTTTTTTTTTTTTAATACTTTATTTATTTATTTTTATTTATTTATTTATGACTGTGTTGGGTCTCTTAGTTTTCGTGTGAGGGCTTTCTCTAGTTGCGGCAAGTGGGGGCCACTCTTCATCGCGGTGCGGGGGCCGCTCTTCATCGCGGTGCGCGGGCCTTTCTCTATCGCGGCCCCTCCCGTTGCGGGGCACAGGCTCCAGACGCGCAGGCTCAGTAGTTGTGGCTCACGGGCCCAGTTGCTCCGTGGCATGTGGGATCTTCCCAGACCAGGGCTCGAACCCGTGTCCCCTGCATTGGCAGGCAGACTCTCAGCCACTGCGCCACCAGGGAAGCCCTACACTTTTTATTCGAAAGAGCAACTGACAAAAAAAATTATTGTGATTCTTAACTGGGTGTCTGGCAGACATTTTCTCACAAATAAAGAAAGTGAGTCATTTCAAGAAAAACAACTGACAATTCATTGCCAGTGGTAAATTTTGAGCTTTCAAATGAAAATTATGATTATGAACAATTTGTATTTGCCACCTGTGCTTCCTAATACTCAAGGTTTTTCTGATGAAATGGACATGATACAAGCGAAAGTGCTATTTTAAAATACTGTATAATAAAATGTCAGTGTTTGTAATATTTGCGTAACTCAGTGAGCCGATATTTTCCAAATTACCAAAACATTATAATGTTCTTATAATGACATTATAAGATCATGAATGAATAAAACATCCAATCGAAGTGCAAGGTAGGCCAATGGACTTCAGTGTAACAGAGTACAGAACATTGACTGATATGGTTTCAGATTTCTTACTGCAACTAGCATTAAAAAGACTACTGTTTATTTGACCTTTGGTGCAGTGACAAAGAAACACATACCCACTATTAGTTATCTCAAAAAGTGATTTCTCCCTTTCAAACCACATACCTGTGGGAGGCCAGACAAATGCACTGTCCTCTCTGTGACATACTGAGAGCTCGGCAAATTATACTCATAATTTTGTTGCAGGGAGTTCTCCTCCTGTTTCCCGATCGATTACATGTTCGTTCGTTTTTTTGAAGTGTTTGTATCTGGTGGTGCAGGTATCTCTGCTTCCTCTCCATGGCCATGTCTCCCTGCTTCAGGCCTTCTCTTCTCAGTCTCAATACAGGGACCAGAGTGATCTTGTAAACTACCCAAGTTAAATTATGTCATGCTTCTGCTTTAATTCTTCAATGTTTCCCAACTTGATTATTCTAAAAGCTCAGGTCTTTAACATGACCTAGATGTCACACACACAGGATTTGGCGCCCTGTTACCTTTCCGACTTCATCTCCTATTGGTATCCCCTTTGGTTTCATACAGCAGCCGCCCTGGCATCCTTGCTTTTTGAATACATAGTCTTTTGCTTTAAGATCTTTGCACTTGCTCTACCCTCTATCTGGAATGCTCCTCCTCCCTGTTTCCACACAGCTGGTTCTCTTACTCCTTCACGTCTTCACTCAGATAGAACTTTGGTGGGAACATATGTCACTACCCCTTTTGAAACTGTAGCTGTCTCTGTCCCAATGTTTATTATTCTTGTTCACATATCTATTGTTTCCCATAGCATTTACTAACATCTAGTGTACTATATCATCTGTTTTTACTTTTTATTATAAGTTTCACCATTCTAGAATGCAAGCCCCATGAGGGTAGGGATTTTTTATTTTTGTACACTGCTATAACCCATTACCTAGGGCAAGGCCAGGCAATGAATGGGACTCCATGACTGGATGAACTGAGTAAACATCCATGAGTGTCTATCCTAATAGGCCCTGTGCCAGACTCTGGAGACCAAATGATGAAAAGTATACAGACTCTAACTAAAGAGTTCAAGTAGAATGAGGAAAGAGAGGATATAGGGTATGTAGTAGGAAGATAATTGGACAAAATTGGTTTACCCTAAGTGACTATTTTTTATTCAAAGTTTCCCATTAACACTTGTATACTGCCTTCCTAAGTGACATCCGGTTTGACATAATAGTTTTATGGTAAAGAACTCTATAACTGTATTCCCAAGAACACTTATAACTGTGTCTAATATATAGAATTGCATTGATATACAGAATGTATAAATTATTTCCAATAGAGTTACTTATAGAAGAGTGAACTGACATTAGCACTATTTTGATTAGAACAATAATGATATAATAGAAATTTTAAAAAAAGAACTATAATTGTATAAAGCAGCTATTTGAAGCAGAAACTGAAGTACTAAACCTTCAGCATCCACCAGCCTAGTCCAAAATAATGAAATGTTCCTATTTGGAAACATAACTTGGTTGACACATTTAATCCTTCTTCTAACACATTACTCAAAATTATGTGTGAATTATATATGTAAAGCATAAATAACTTGGCTTAAGAATTTAAAATGCCATCCTCATTTTTTTTTTTTTTTTACCTGCAATATGCTAACTGCGGGAACTACACTAGCTATAATGGCATTGTACGTACTGAAGTGAGGCTGCCTTATAATAAAGATTTGAAGGAACCATATCTGGATGTGATACTGAAAATAATCATGTCTCTTACTAAATCCTTTATACGATAATAGGAAGAAATTGCTGAACACTGAAATGCCTATGGATCAATCCAGGCAAAAACATGTTAGAGAAAGTTTTGTTAGATGAACAAAATAAATGGGGAGATTTTCCTTCTTGGCTAAAAGTCTACAGAGAATGGTAACAAATTGTAAGAAAGTTGCTAGTGATTTTCTATTTCTTTTCATTTATATAATGCAATTCAAGATGCGAAAATCTTTATAACTCCTCTATATTTCCATGTAAAATATATTTTTAACTCTTGTTTTATAATAATTCAGTATTTTAATTGGACTGTTTATCAGTTCTCACTTTGAATTCTTTTAAATTAAAAATTTTAATATATGTATGTGAGTTAAGTATTTAGTTTGTTCTTTGCTCTGGACTTTGGAAAAAAATATCCTGAATCTGAAATTTAAATGTGCTTTTTGGTTCACATTTGTAACCCAGAGGATTAAGTTCTGCTATTGATCATCTTTTACTTCTAATTACAAATGTATCTCCTGTGTCAAAGCTGTTGCAGAAAAAAATTGAAAAGCATCAAGTATTCCATGAAGTAGCTTGAATTTTTAGAGAAGGGAAAGGATTAAGAATTACCAGTGGGACTACGCATTTCTTCCCATTGATTTCTCATCTTACCCATTGATGTTTGGAGGTTACTACATTGTTATTATGAATCAAGTGATTTTTCTCAGATTTTCTCTAATGAGAATATAAGTTTGATAATGAATGACTACACATGACTGCAATACTGTAGTAAATAAATACTGTAACATAAAAAGCATAAATTTATTTATTTATTTTTGGCCATGCCATGTGGCATGAGGGATCTTATTTCCCCAGCCAGGGATCGAACCCACGCCCGCTGCAGCGGAAGCGTGGAGTCTTAACCACTGGACCGCCAGGGAAGTCCCAAAAGGTGTGAACTTATATTCAAATAAATAGAGTACTGCCCAAATCTCACATTTCTGTGTCCTTGCACATGCCAGCTCCTGACTGGACTATCCATTCCCACTTGTCTCACACCCCACTATCCTTTGTGTTTGTTTGTTTGTTTGTTTTTCACTGAAGCCAAAAGGGAAATATTATTAGAAGGATATTGGAGTATCTTACAAAATGCAGGACTGCCACGCCTGGCAGCAGGAATAAGAAAGCTATCAGTAACCCAGTAGTACTTGCTTTTCATTTCTTATCTCTGCTTCTCTCTGGGTATCATTTTTTTTTAAATCCATCTTCCCAGCCTGGCTTTCTCAGCCCTTACATAGAGATAACAGAGGACGGCAGATCCATAATTCCTAAATTTATATCCTTCAGTTCAAGTTATACCTATCTAGACTGATTAAGTCCAAATTCCTAATTCCTAGGAGAGAACATCTGGAGCAGTTTGGGTCAGGGGTTTATTTATGGTCTAGTCCATTGTGGTCAGCAGACAGGATCTAATACTAACAATATGCCTGTCAAGGGCAAATCCCTGGTGGAGGGCGTGGGGAAGGAAAGGGCAATTCTCAGAATATACGGTAACTTTTACTTGGCTAACTTCCTTTGCAACCATCAAGGCCTGATTTTTGTGTCATCTTTTCTGGTTAAATCCTTATACCCCCCTCACTCTCCCCACATCTGGGAATACATTCATAGTATTTAGTGCTACTTATCCAGCTCTCATCTTGTCTCTCTTACCCACTGCACAGACACGTTGTTTTTCAACTTCATATCTCTAACCCTGCTTTGTATTAATTGTTCCATGGTAAGCACCTTGGAATTGTTTGTTGAATAAATATACCAGTATATGAACAAAGATTCATACTTAACCATGGTTATTTCCTTACCTTCCCAGAACCCACAGCAGTCTCATAAGAAACATAAATGATTTGGAAATATAGAGAGTCTAAGATTTTTAAAGACATTGGATTCTATCCTCTCTCTTATTAAAAAAACAGCTTTATTGGGATACAATTTGTGTATGACCATTCACCCTTTTAAAGTGGGCAATTCAATGGTTTTTAGTAAGTTCAGAGTTGTACCACCATCACCACAATTTTATAACATTTTCATCACCTCCCAAAGAAACCCTGTCCTCATTAGCAATCACTCCTCATTTCCCTTCATTCTCTCAGTCCGAGACAACTACGAATGTACTTTCAGTCTCTATGAACTTAGCTATTTTGGAAGTTTCATGTAACAAGAATAACACACTATGTGATCTTTTGTGACTGGCTACTTTCACATGGCATAATGTTTCCAAGGTTTATCCATGTTTGTAACACGTATTAGTAACTCATTCCTTTTTACGGCCGAATCCTTTTCTATTATAGGGATATACTGTATTTTATTTTTTCATTCATCAGTTGATGGACATTTGGGTTGTCTCTACCTTTCGCTATTATGAATAATGATGCTATGAATATTCATGTGATTTAATTTTTCTCGGGAACCTGGAGGTGGAATTGCTGGATTATACGGTAACTCTATGTTTCACTTTTTGAAGAATGCCAGACTGTATGCCAAAGAGCTACATACACCATTGTATGAAAGGGTCTGAAGAGATATTTGTCCAAGGAAGAAATACAAATTGCCAATAAGCACATGAAAAATACTCAACATCATTATTCATTAGAGCAATGCAAATTAAAACCAAAATAAAATACCACTTCACATTAATTAAGATGGTCATAATTAAAAAAACAGAAAATTACAAGGGTTGGCAAGGATGTGAAGGAATTAAAAGCCTCTCTTTATTTTTACAAACACTCACTCTTGCATTGTACTCCACATTTTGTGCTACCCAATGATGATATTTATGAATCGACTCAATGATCAGCTCTCCAGAGCTATCCATTGTACTAAGTCTTATTTATTATGATTTTAAAACTTTTGATATTTTTTTTTAAAAAAATAAAATTTTAATTTATTTCTGACTGCATTGGGTCTTCGTTGCTGCACGCGGGCTTTTTCTAGTTGCGGCGAGTGGGGCTTACTGCTCTCTGTGGTGCTCGGGCTCTTGTTGCAGAGCACGGGCTCTAGGCACGTGGGCTTCAGTAGTCGTGGTGCATGGGCTTAGTTGCTCCGTGGCATGTGGGATCTTCCTGGACCAGGGCTCGAACCTGTGTCCCCTGGTTGGTAGGCAGATTCTTAACCACTGCACCACCAGGGAAGTCCCTGATATTCATTTTAAAAGAATAATACCCATTAATGGTATAGACTGATAAAATGGTAGAGAAATACAAACATTATAGTATCATAATTTTTTAAAAAATTAAAATTGTTTTTGAAGAAATAATACCTGTATTTGGTTTAAAAAAATAGCATACAGTCTAGAGTCCAAATAAGTCTCTTTATTTTCCTGACCACCAATCCCTCAATTACCCTCCTTAGAAAAATTCTCTTCCAATTTCTTGCTTTCCAAAAAATTTCAGTCTCACAAGGCTCTAAGTATATGTTAATCTCTTTTAAAAAGTTTACACCAATAGTAGCATACTATTCAGTCTATACTGAACCATGCTTTTTTTTTTTTTTTTTTTTTTTTACACACACGCACAAATATTTATTTTCAAATATGGAGAGTACAAGATTTGCTATTCTTAGAAATTGTAAAGGTAACTGCAAATAGGACAGCAGATTTGACTATATTAAAAATTGTATATGAGAGGGGAAAAGATGCAGCATGTTAGAAATCAGCAAAACATTTGCGGTAAACGTTTTGCTTTTTTCATTAATTTATCTTGAGGATTATTCTATATTATTTCTACTTTATTCTTTATAATGGCTGTAAGATATTCTCATTTAAAGGTTTGCCATAAAAAAGTTCACTGTAATTTCAGTACCATACCATGAGTCCATTTAGTTGGTCCAGCTGGTCCATAAATAGTTTTCAATGGTTTTTATATATTCATCTTCCATTCAGACCTATTGATATATATTCCCCTTGTATTTTTATCTTGCATTTTTCTTTATTAAACTATTTATTGTCTGATTTTCTACTTTTTTTTCTCAATGAGAATATACTGACATATCCCTTCCAATAGGAGAGGAAGAAAATAATTTTTCTTTGTTTTCTCAAAAATATAGCATATAAGAAATAATTTAAATATATATGTAGATATATATCTATCCATATAAAAATTTTTTCTAAAAATAATAAGTTCACGTACACAGTTTGGAGCCTCAGACTTTTAAAAATTTACGCTATACCTACCTACCTTTTGCTTGTTTTCATATTCTTCCATAAATTCAACACATAAGAACTATTGGCCACCTATCAAAAACAGAACATTATGGACATTACTCAAATAGATTACGTAAGAGGGAGAATAGGAGAAGGTGGTGGGTGGAATGCTAGGGAACAATGACATTGAATGACTGTTTTATGGGGAGAGGTGTAAGAAAATGAAAAGCCCACGAAACCCAGAGAGGAGAGTTTCAAGCAACTCCACCCTGGCCCAGTCTCCAGGTCACTGGAACTCACTGGCTTTTCACCTCAGGCAAAAGGCCACATTGCCTCTCGTGTGCCTAATCCTTCAGGTCAATAAATGTTTTTCCACAGTCTTTCCAGTCCCCTAGTGATGTAAAATCAACCCATCTTGAGTTTCATGACCTCAGCACACTGCTGAGTGACTGGATAATTAATGTTTTCAAGAAATTTGAACTACTAGGTTAATGATATAACAGGTAATACTTTTATCGTAACAAATGCATGCTCTCAAAGGAGCGGTAATGTCAGAATTCGTGCCCCTCAGCAGTTCCCTTGGCAGGAGGGCGTATTATGACCTCTCTCAAATTGGACCAAATAAGCGATGAGTAACTTCACCATATTCCGTTCAAATTTCATATAATCTTTTGTTAGCTTCACAATGAAGATATTTCTCGATAAATTTATGTTGAATTAAGGTCTCTTCTAATACCAAGATATTACAACTTGATATTTATAATTTGCAGCCTGATTTTCATATGTTTAGTATCTCAGTGCAGCGATTCATAGCTGAAAATCCCTTTTTTATGAGAACTCAAACATATGAACAAATTATTTAATTTACACCTAGAAAACTTTTCCCACGATATGATATTTTCCCACTAAATTCACTGGCTAAAGTATAAATACATGCCCATAAGTGTTTTGGTACTAAAAGGACAACCTCAGGATGTTATAAAGATGTTAATATAAGTTTCTAAGAGTACTGTGGGAGATTAATCTCTCTTTCTTGCTCTCTCTTTTCTAAATTTGTGTTTAGAATGATTACAATGATTATTTCTATGAGAAGTAGAGTATATACTTTTTATCTTCCAAGCAATGATATTTGTCACTGAAATCAGAGACCTTCTGTTATCTTAAAATTTTTCTTAGAATTTTAAATTACGAACATCATAATGTGCTTTGTGACATAAGCGAAACATTACGATGTAAAAATGTATGTATGCAAGATGATCATCTCCACATTCCCCTCCAGCTCACACCCCAGATGCAGCCAGTGTGAGAAACCTGCTGTGACGCTCTTCAACACCTTTTTCCTTGTTCACTCAATGTTTATAGGCGTGTATGCACATACAGAGAGGTGTTTGTTTATCTGACTTTTAAAATTAATAAATAATTATACTATATATCTTACTCTGCAATTGCTTAGTTTTAACTGACAATATGTCATGGATATTCCTACAATTCTGTATGAATATCGGCTATATAATACACAGGCGAAAGCAACTCAAAGAGAATGCACAAAGGCTATGAATAGGAAATACAAGGAGAAACAAATGTAAACCCGAAGCACTGATAAACATGAAAAAAAACCCCAAAAAACAAAAAAAATATCTCAAACTCACTGATAATAATGGAACTGCTTGTAATACTAGCAAGTATTTAAATGAATTAGGATGCCTGTAAAGAGGAAGATACAGAAAAAAGAGTAAATTATATTCTTTAAAAAATGATCTGGCAATATCTATCAAACTTATGTATTAAAAAGATACCAATTATCTATCTAATCATCTATCTATTTTTTAAAACGTTAATCCAGACATTCTATACATTATCTGACTTATAGACATCTCTTCCATAAAAATGAAAGCATTGGTATTCAAAAATACAGGCACAAGATGTTCCTGTGAGGTGTTACCACAGGACAAGGGAGACACGTTACCTGAGAGGGACGAGGAAGGTAAAGGACAGAGTCAAGTAAAAGAAAAAAAAAGGACTACCATAAAAGAGTAAGCATGTTATGATCACATTTATGTAAAATTATATTACATATATACATGTATTTGCATTAGTACTTTAGAGAAAAGTTATTAAGTTCCATATGAACCTAATATTTTATATTACCCAGGACAAGACAATCTTATGTGATTCTTTACCATATCTGATTTTAACTAACTGAAAATGATTATAGTAAAAATAAGTTTATGACTGCAGCTGAAAGTGTCTTATTGGTGCATAATATCATGTATAAAAGTTTTCCAAGGCTCACACAGTCAGGGTATTTACTGTTTCATTTGTGAAAATGAGTTCTGTCTGTTAGTGCTGGTAAATGAGAAACTGAAGCAAGTTTTTACCTAGGCTACTTTATTCAATAAAGTGAACTATCACCCTCAAGAGCAAACAGCAGATGTCTCTTAAGCATTTAAGGAAGATGAGAGTAATTAATTTAATAGGTGGAAGTATATTTTCTTTTCTTTCTTTTTCTTTTTTTTTTTTTGGCCACACCGCACAGCATGCGGGATCTTAGTTCCCCAACCAGGGATCAAACCTGTGCCCTCTGCAGTGGAAGTGCAGAGTCTTAACCACTGGACCGCCAGGGAAGTCCTAGAAGTATATTTTCATTTTCTTTCCCCTCAATTTTCCCCTAAGTAATGTCAATATATGTACTTTAAACATGTAAAGAATCTATGCTTCTGAAAGTGTGATTGTATTTTAATTTAAAAAAATTTTGTTATTAAGACTTTACTTTTCTAGAGCAGTTTTAGGTTCATAGCAAAATTGAGGGGAAGGTATAGAGATTTCCCATATACTCCCTGCTCCCACACATGCATAGCCTCCCCCATTATCAACATCCACCATCAGAGTGGTACATGTGTTGCAAGTGATGAACTTACATTGACCCATCATAAACACCCAAGTCCACTGTTTACATTACGGGGTTGCAT
Organism: Balaenoptera acutorostrata; assembly: GCF_949987535.1. Lineage (NCBI taxonomy): Eukaryota > Metazoa > Chordata > Mammalia > Artiodactyla > Balaenopteridae > Balaenoptera > Balaenoptera acutorostrata. The sequence goes on along the minus strand of NC_080070.1, from coordinate 81,711,944 downwards.
ATCATAAGTAATAAACACATTTTCTCTACTCTTCTCTATTTCTAGGGAACCTCTGGTCCCTTAAGATCTCTGGCACTTTTTTTCTAAGCGCGCTTGTGCGGCATTTCATGCATGCACATTTAAAACTGGCCTTCATCAACTGTGCCACTAGCATCCTCTTACTGTGGGTGAGGGCTGATGTTCGTGCTTGCGGTTACCACTGCTGTGCCAGCCTCCCATTGCTTTGGATGCAGTTGTCCAAGTGCCACTACTGTGTTACTGCTTCAGACTGGGTGCTAATGAAGAGACTGAGGTTACCCACCACAGGCTGGGGAAATATTCTGGAGTGTGTGCTCTAAGAATGCTGTGCTGTGTTACCCATGTGCCGAAGACACATGGCATCGCTCGTCGCAGGAGGCTAGGACTCTCGATGCCTTCTGTGAAGCTTCCTGACAACTCACACTGATTTCTGTTTGAAAATAATTCTTGAACCTTTTAATTTATAGCTCATCTGACCTTAAAACACAATATGCAAATCTGTGGGAGGCTTGGAATAGGATACAAACTATCGTGAATATTAGCGCGGTATATTCAGAACTTCTATTGCTTCCTAGGATACTGTAATCCATTGATCAAGTCTCCCAGACCCAAAGGTTCTCTGTCTCTGGTGAAAATTAAATTCACTGAGACAACTTGCGTAGTGAAGCTCAAGCTTGGCCCCAGCTAATAGGGAATGGTAGCAACGTTTCTTTATAAGAATCTGTTGCCTATAAAATACCCCAAGCTACACAGAAGGGTTTAAAGCTCTGAACAGAGCCATTCTTATTACTTTGGGGTAACTTTGGGATTTATTGTCATCATGATTGCCTAGCATTTTGCAAAAGGCAGATCCTGATTAAATTGTTCTAAACTATATGTGCATTTTAATAGATGTTTTCACTGATGTCATAAATTTTATTATGATTTTGCCCATTTCTAGGGCAAGAAAATAGTTAATTTCCTACTGGAATGAGTTTTAAAATTGGTTATTACTTATTGGTAAATGAAATACTAAACGTTTTCTGAATATTTTAAAATTTACAAATTTTGATGTGGAAGTAGGAAATGGGTCATTTAAGAAACAAATAATATAAGATTAAATTACAGAGCATATTGAGGTAATACATGCTTTTAACTTTTCATATCAGGATTTTAAAGATTCTATTTTTCAGCCATTTGGTTTATGACATCACAGAAACTTTCAATGAAATTAGAGCCTTGTAATTCTACACAGGGTGCACTTTTTCACTGCATAATAAATATAAAACTGTGCCTGTAACTTGGGTCCACTTACAGTTCAGTGAGAGAAATAATTGTCCCAACAAAAACTTTAACTGCTTAAAGTATGGAACTGTTCAGATTCGTTTTTGTAGGAGCAATAAAACTAATTGGGAAATTGAGCCAATGAAACTTACCACATACTCAGAGTTACAAATAATTTTGTTTAATGCTAATGTAAAGCCAAGCATTTGTTACCATGAAAAGACTATTTGTTGAACAGCCAATAAAGTTCAAAGAACTTGGGTTTTGCAACCCAACACTTTCTCTATGGAGAAAGGTGTTTACTGCAAACTGCCTTCTCTTTTGCTAATTAGCACCTGCCAATGATTCAGAGTAACAATACCACCCGCCAAGCAAAGTGTTTGCTGAGAATTTCTTTCTTGCTGATAAAATGGAAAAGATTATATAAATTTTGTATTGTGTTTTTATCGAAAATGATCCAATGTGGCATTTTAAGTAATAGCATTTAATATGGAATACATAGTGGTTAAAAAGAAATGAGTTTCTCTTAAGTTTTTTCATTATTTATTTATTTATTTAAATAAATTTATTTATTTATTTTTGGCTGTGTTAGGTCTTCGTTGCTGCGCGTGGGCTTTCTCTAGTTGTGGCGAGCGGGGGCTACTCTTGTTGCGGAGCACGGGCTCTAGGCACGAGGGCTCAGTAGCTGTGGCTCGCGAGCTTAGCTGCTCCGCGGCATGTGGGATCTTCCCGGACCAGGGCTGGAACCCGTGTCCCCTGCATTGGCAGGCGGATTCTTAACCACTGAGCAACCAGGGAAGTCCCAGTTTTTTCATTAATTTAAAAAAAAATTGATAAACTAAAATGTAAGTAGATGTTTTAAGAACATGTGATTTTTTTCACAAAAATATTTATGAATGCATTGGTTTTTACGATGATATCAGTAAAAATATTATAGTAGTGTGTTACAGTGTACCTAATTATCATCTCAATGTCAAGCAATTAGTATTCCAAGTGACTGTCTGCAATGAGATTTTCTTTTATCTGAGTCCTAAAAATTTCACACTTCTTCTCTCACAAAATAAATTTTTCTTTCATTTGGTTGACACTTGTTTTGGGGGAAGCCTGAGTTCATCATTATCATAATTATAGTAGGCAATATGTATAATTCTATAGTTACAGAATAACTGTGCTATACAATAGTAAATCATAAATCATAATCATGTAAGAGTAGATTTTAATGCACATAACCATGTTTTTATAATATTTTAAATTATGGAATATAAAATCTGTTTAATAACCAGTTATTATATAATTGGGTTCCACTGTTATACAGCCACTTTGCACTGCTTTCAGTTTCCATTTCCTGTTTAAGAGATGGCTGGATTTCAAATGGAAGAGAGTGACATTTAGGCGATTTTTTAAAAAAAGAAATATATAAATCTACCAGATGGAATCATCAAAGTTGGAAATTTCTGAAATTGTAGTAGTCCAAAGTATTGATTTATTTAAAAGAACTAAATTTAAAATTAAATGTATTTTCTTTCAAAAGATCTTGCTAAATTTGTCAATTACATTGGTGTGTTTCAGTGACACTTTATCATGAACATAACAGTACATCAAATATCTCATAATCTATACTGTATGTTAAATATTTAACTTACATTATAAAGGGGGAATTTTTATTCAACTGTTAACCTATTAACAGAATATAGCCTATTTATTTGTTTTATAGCTTCACTAATTCTTTTTCTCTGATTTGGACATTCAGGTATATGTTCCTGCCTGCCTAGGAAATCTGCCAAATTTTGGGTGGTGATATGAGAAATTATCAAATATACTCATGAAGCATTTCTCATGGGAGAAACCAAAAGTAAGTTGGCAGGGTTCCAAATATAATTTTTTAAAATTAATTAATTAATTAATTAATTAATTTTTGGCTGTGTTGGGTCTTCATTTCTGTGCGAGGGCTTTCTCTAGTTGCGGCGAGCAGGGGCCACTCTTCATCGCAGTGCGCGGGCCTCTCACTATCGCAGCCTCTCTTGTTGCGGAGCACAGGCTCCAGACACGCAGGCTCAGTAATTGTGGCTCACGGGCCCATTTGCTCCACGGCATGTGGGATCTTCCCAGACCAGGGCTCGAACCCGTGTCCCCTGCATTGGCAGGCAGATTCTCAACCACTGCACCACCAGGGAAGCCCCCAAATGTAATTTTGATTGTTGTAATTATTTTTTCCAGACTTTCATTGCAGCAAGAACAGGCTTTCCAGAAAATTGATCTGTCGTAGTTTGGAGTAAGCTTCGTACAGAGAGGATGTTGAAACTTCGAGTCATGTTAGTGTGGAATGTGTACGTTTATATCCATGTAACTTGAAACCTATCCATATATTCAACATTTGGCTTCTGTTTTTTCATAGTATGTGTAGTAACTTTGCATTTCCACTTTTAGTGTTATTAAATATTAAAGCTATTAATAATAATTAACTCATTAATATGAGTTAATTAATTTGTTCAACAAACATTTATTATCATGTATTATTTACCATGCTAAGCATTAAGAATATAAAAAGAAACCACAAACCCTATTGTCAAATGCTCACATACACTTTAGTAAAGAAAATAGATATTAAATAATTATGAACGATCTATATGGTCGTTCATAATAAAGATACGTACAAAGCAGGGTGCCTGAGTGGGAGAGAATAAACAAAGATATAGCTATGAGAAATAGCAAGGGGGTACAGCGAACTGTATGATAACCCATACAGTTTGGTACCATATATCAAATGTAAGAAAAAAAATGGTTAAACAACTTTACTGAGATATAATTCATATACCATATAATTTACCCATTTAAATTGTAAAATTGGATGGTTTTTGGTATATGTACAGATTTATACAACCATCATCTCATTCTAATTTTAGAACACTGAAAGATATACTTATTGAAAGACATTACAACACATAAATATTTGAAACTTAAATAATTTGCAATTTAGAAGAAATACCTGAATCACAGATTGGGCTAACTGCCTAAAACCTCTATTGTGAATTACTTGGCATGTTTCAAAAACAACTATAAATGACACATAACTTGAAATTTATTCTCCTTTGGGTTAATACTGACTAGTTAAAGTGACTTAAAGGAAACAGTTTTCCAACTTTAGTAACATTCAATGTCACTTCTGATAAAAATGGGATAAAGTGAGGTAATAATAATTAAAATAAATTTTTACAGGCATACATTTTGTGTGTTTTTTTTTTAGAAGAGAGATGAATTACTTATTATGAGATATGCAAAATAATATCAAATTCACTTCAGAAATAAGAGCACACCTTACTTAATGATCAGTTATTTATTGATTAATTAAAATATTTTATCACAACGTGTTTATATTCAAAATTCAAAGGAGTTTTCTTTTGTATGTTATTCTTGATTAATTTAGATGTTTCTGTGTTTGTTATATAAGTGCTAACTTTAAGTTTTACTGGTTTGGAGCACAGGTTTCACACACACACACACAAAATATTCTACTTTGCTTTACCAGTACCTTCTTGATCTGATGTAAAATATAGTGGTACAAGCCCAGTATAGATACATTTTACTTCTATACTGTAGTCCAATACAAACTTGGGAAACTATACCTAGGTCACATCAAACCCAACACATTGATGTAAATCCTACCCCCTCCGCCTTTTCTTTGAGAAGTGAAGTATAGGATTCAAGTTTGGAGGGAGACAGAAACTGAATTGTACTTTAGCTAAAATTGGTATAATTCAAAAATAATGTGAATTTGAAAACAAAATTTTTTGAGATTTGAATTGTCTTTTAGTATATCACTCTTACATATCACTCTTCATTCAAATTACATTTTGTTGAATGAGGAAATACAGATATAGCTATATTATTTGCATAGATTATCAAGTGACTCATCTAATGATTCATAAAATTTCTACTACTGGAAGGTCAAAGTGATTTTATAAGCCATCTGTTGTGTAGCATCTGGCTTGTCAGCTTAAACGGATTAACTAAAAAAAAGTATATAGTGCAAATAATTGTGTTGATGTACTTAACTCAAAAATTTACATTTAGAATATGAAAAAGAAACAAATATTTGTATAATTGAAAAACTGTACTTTAGGAAATTATTATAGTTATATTGTTGTTAAACATTTTAAGGAAGAACCACAATAGATTCCTGAAATTTTCTTTCCTGTGAAATACATCAAACAATGGATTTTAATAACACCTATATTAAAAATCATAGTTATTTTTCAGCAGCCCAAGACAATGAGAAAGTGATAGTATATGAATATTACAAGGAGTCCTAGAACATATCTATTAATGCTTGTAGTCTATGCACACCTCTTTGGCAATTATTCATTCTACCCCTACTTGACTACTTTTAGTTGCAGGAAAATCTGTGACTCATAAAATGGTCTAATTTTTAAAATTTTGATTAGAAACATGCTCTAGTTTATCCATGATGGTTTAAAAATATGGTTCTGAGAACTAAACAAATTACTCCACATCACTTCCATTACTATGAATTTACTATCAATATTCACTATCATTACCACAACTTTTCTTACTGAATGTAGCACCAGGGAAAGGAAAATCTTGCTCTTAATTCTCAGTTGTGAACATTTTAATTAGTGTTTTTCAAGATATAATATACCTACTAAGGGTATTATGTAAGTGATCTTAGATGATTTATATAGTAATCTTCTATTAATAATCATGTGTTAATGGTCATATATATTAGAAAATAACTAACACAGTTTACTTGTCATTTCATAAACATTGTTGTTTAGAATGAGATTAATGTAGGACTGATTTTAAGAAGTGAGTCAATTTATAGAAAAATATTGTGTTAGTACAGTTGATCCTCATATAAGGTGGTATATGAGTAAATGAAATTTGGCATGATGGTTCTCTGCTTTTAATTGTAATCTACATGTGAGATAGAAATACGTTATTTTTCTCTTCAAAGTAGTGAATGGTTGGAGCAGAGAATTTTTAATTTTCTATACAGAAACATCATTTTAGGCTTCTTTAACTTTTTACACAGTATTTTTCTAATGAGTTTTGCTGCCTCAGAAATTCACAACACAGTATGAAAGCAAATTCTTCAGTGAAGAATAAATCCTGACTAATAAAGAATTCTCTCTCTATGGCCGAATCATAGTAGAATCTTTCTGTAAAGCATGAATTGGCAGTAAGTACCACAGAAGAAAGAATTTGGTGCAAAAATTTTAGAGGATGGAAAGAAGCTTCTAAAGAAGCAACCCTCTCATCAAAATTAATTTATTTAATGATTCTTAAGGCAACAATTTATTTTTCTTGTTTCTGTTTAATATTGTTTTATTAGACTAGGGATGGTTTATCAATGAATATTTCTCCTTCGTTAACAACCATGTTGTTTTTGAAGGATTATTCTCTTTATACAGATAATTATCTCAAGTCATGAAGTCACATTAACTGTGAGAACTTCTTTGCCTTCTCTCTGCAACTAAGTGGAAATTAAAAGCTTAAATTGAAAGGAATTAGGTGTTTGGTAAAGTATCAATTTTATATAAAGCATGTAATTCTACTGGCATGCATGTCTGAGAAACCAGCCCAGACCAAAACAACTGCCCAGCTCAGGCAACCCACTTACCCAACTAAATAATCAGGAGCTAAATAAACCGTGGTTGTTTTAATCTCCTGATTTGTGAAATGATTTGTTACTCCATAAAAGCTAACTACTACAAGACTTAAACTTAACCTGGTTGATTTCAGACCCTGAGAGTGAATTAAATGTCTGATCCACTCAAGTGTCTGGAAGCAAGTGAAATCCTTACAATATCTTAACTTATACAAAAAATAAACAAATAACACCCATTTATGATAAAAACTCTCCAGAAAGTGGGCATAGCAGAAACCTACCTCAATATAATAAAGGCCATATATGACAAACCCACAGCCAACATCATTCTCAACAGTGAAAAACTGAAAGCATTTCCTCTAAGATCAGGAACAAGACAAGGATGTCCACTCTCACCATTTTTATTCAACGTAGTTTTAGAAGTTCTAGCTATGGCAATTAGAGAAGAAAAAGAAAGAAAAGGAATCAAAATTAGAAAAGAAGGAGTAAAACTGTCACTGTTTGCAGATGACATGATACTATACATAGAAAATCCTAAAGACACTACTAGAAAACTACTAGAGCTCATCAATGAATTCAGTAAAGTGGCAGGATACAAAATTAATACACAGAAATCTCTTGCATTTTTATACACTAACAACAAAAGATCAGAAAGAGAAATTAAGGGGAAAAATCCTATGTACCATTGCATCAAAAAGAATAAAATACCTAGGAATAAACCTACCTAAGAAGGCAAAAGACCAGTACTCAGAAAACTATAAGGTGCTGATGAAAGAAGTCAGAGATGACACAAACAGATGGAGAGATATATCATGTTCTTGGGCTGGAAGAATCAATATTGTCAAAATGACTATACTACCCTAAAGCAATCTATAGATTCAATGTAATACCTATTGAATTACCAATGGCATTTTCCACAAAATTAGAATAAAAAATTTTACAATGTGTATGGAAACACAAAAGACCCTGAATAGTCAAAGCAATCTTGAGGCGGAAAAATGGAGCTGGAGGAATCAGACTCCCTGACTTCAGACTATCCTGCAAAGCTAGCGTAATCAAGACAGTATGGTACTGGCACAAAAACAGAAATATAGATAAATGGAACAGGATAGAACAGAGATTAAACCACGCACCTATGGTCAACTAGGCTGTGACAAAGGAGGCAAGAATATACAATGGAGAAAAGACAGCCTCTTCAATAAGTGGTGCTGGGAAAACTGGACAGCTACATGTAAAAGAATGAAATTAGAATACTCTCTAACACCATATGAAAAAATAAACTCAAATGGATTAAAGACCTAAATGTAAGGCCAAATACTATAAAACTCTTAGAGGAAAACATAGGCAGAACACACTCTGACATAAATTGCAGCAATATCTTTTTGGATCCACCTCCCAGAGTAATGAAAATAAAAACAAAAATAAACAAATGGGACCTAATTAAACTTAAAAGCTTTTGCACAGGAAAGGAAACCATAAACAAAATGAAAAGACAACCCACAGAATGGGAGAAAATATTTGCAAACGAAGTGACCAACAAGGGATTAATCTCCAAAATATATAAACAGCTCATGCAGCTCAATATCAAAATAACAGACAAGCCAATCCAAAAATGGGCAGAAGATCTGAATAGACATTTCTCCAAAGAAGACATATAGGTGGCCAAAAAGCACATGAAAAGATGTTCAACATCACTAATTATTAGAGAAATACAAATCACAACTATAATGAGGTATCACCTCACACCAGTCAGAATGGCCATCACCAAAAAATCTACAAACAATAAATGTTGGAGAGGGTATGGAGAGAGGGAAACCCTCCTACACTGTTGGTGAAAATGTAAATTGGTATAGCCACTATGTAGAACAGTATGGAAGTTCCTTAAAAAACTTAAACATAGAGCTACCATATGATCCAGCAATTATACTGGCAAAAATCATAATTTGCAAAGATATATGTACCCCAATGTTCACTGCAGCTTTATTTACAATAGCCAGGACATGGAAGCAACCTAAATGTCCACTGAGGGAGGAATGGATAAAGAAGATGTGGTACATATATACAATGGAAAATTACTCAGCCATAAAAAAGAACAAAATAATATAATGCCATTTGCAGCAACACGGATGGACCTAGAGATTGTCATACTGAGTGAAGTAAGTCAGACAGAGAAAGACAAATATCATATGATATAGCTTATATGTACAATCTAAAAAAAATGATACAAACGAACTTATTTACAAAACAGAAATAGAGTCACAGATGTAGAAAACAAACTTATGGTTACCAGTGGGAAAGGGAGGAAGGGGGATAAACTGGGAGATTGGGATTGACATATACACACTAATATATATAAAATAGATAATTAATAAGGGCCTACTGTATAGCAGAGGGAACTCTACTCAATACTCTGTAATGACCTATATGGGAAAAGAATCTAAAAAAGAGTGGACATATGTATATGTATAACTGATTGACTTTACTGTACACCTGAAACCAATACAACATTGTAAATCAACTATACTCCAATAAAAATTTTTAAAAAAGCAACAAATGAGAGAAAAAGGTGTGATAACAAAAGAATAATGATATAGCACCTGGATTTTTATTTTGCATTTTACTGTAGTTAGAAATAAGGATTGACTATATATAAAGCTAAAGGAGGATAACAGTGAATCTGTATAGAAATATAACTAAGTCCTATATTTACATTGCACCTAATTTAGGAAAACAGAACTATGATCATGAAAACCAGCAGTTATTAAAAGAAGATGGGTGACTTCCCCGGTGGTGCAGTGGTTAAGAAACCGTCTGCCAATGCAGAGGACATGGGTTTGAGCCCTGATTCGGGAAAATCCCACATGCCGCAGAGCAACTAAGCCCGTGCGCCACAACTACTGAGCCTGTGCTCTAGAGCCCGCGAGCCACATCTACTGAGCCCATGTGCCACAACTACTGAAGCCCGTGTACCTAGAGCCCGTGCTCTGCAACAAGAGAAGCCACCACAATAAGAAGCCCGCGCACCGCAATGAAGAGTAGCCCCCGCTCTCCAAAACTAGAGAAAGCCCGCACGCAGCAACGAAGACCCAATGCAGCCAAAAATAAATTAAAAAAAGAAAAAAAGAAGATGGAGGCATTTTAAACCAATAATTCCATCGAGAAAGAACATTACATAGAATAAGTTAATGGAAATTGTAATAAGGAAACAGTTTTCTTAGGGAAGAACTTTGACAGATAAATAGCTACTTATTTTCAGCAAGAAAAATATAGAATAAATCATATTCTTGCATCCTGATCTCAAGTAGTAGTGCTATTCTAAAAGTATGTTATAAAAATAGAGAAATGCTAACCTTGAAATCACAGCAATTATTGATATTAATAACATAAGGAAAACAAACGATAATATTTCCACTGTTAGAAAATAAATTATGTCAGCATCTACCTTGAATATGTTTTTATTATTAGGTTGACATCTAATTTATGAGGTTATATGGTAATTCTGCTTAGCCGTGTGAGAAAGTGTTATTATTTTACGTTCACCTACAACGAGTATACTAATTTTATCACATACTGATCTTTCTACTGCTGTGTAACAAGTCATCCTAAACAGTGGCTTAAAAGAATAACCACCATTGATTTTGCTTGCAGATCTGGGATTTGGGCTCAGGTAGACAGTTTGCTCAGGGTCTCTCACTGGATTGCAGTCAGATAGCGGTAGGGGTCATCTCTGGATTCATCATTCAGGTATCTGGTACCTGAGCTGGGAAGACACAAAGAGCTCTGTGGGTCTCTCTCTGTTTCTCTCTCTTCATGGGCTCCAGGCTCTGAATGCAGTCTTTCCACGTGGTGAGTGAAGGCTCTCAGAGCAAGCGTCTCCAGAGATGCCAGCCGCATGACATGGCCTTTTCAAACCAAGCCTCAGAAGCCACAGTATTGCCATGTCCCTTGTGTTACATACTACAGTATTTGTCAAGGCAATTATAAAGCCCCACACAGTTTGGAGGGGAGGGAACATAAGTCCCAATTCTTGATGGAAGGACTGTCAAAGAATCTGGGGACATGTTTTTAAACCACTATAGATTGTTTATTTTTAGTTTCTGTACCTTTCCTTTTTGCCCTCTCCCACCTCCAAAATGCACACCACAGATATACTTTGGGTTGTACAGATCAAAGGTCATGGGTTCATTTAAATTTATTGCTTTAACTGTGTGCAAAACTTTTTGGTATTGTTCTTCAGTGACTATTTAAAAGAATTACTTAACATACCTTTGTGGAATGGCCCCTTTGGTATGTACGTCTTTGTTTTCATCAACATTTGTAAAAATAATTTTCTACTTTTACTTTCCAAATATTGTGTGAAATATAAGGAAGCCTACTTGGAAAAAATATTAAGTTGGAATATTTTCTTTTATAAATGTAGTGATCAAAAGAGGCAAGAGAAAATTAACATATTCTGTCCTAGTGAAAAGAACAGGGATATGTTTTACTCACAGAACAAAATCCTTACCTTTGTGTTGAATAAAGCTTGTCCAGTGTGAAAATGAAAATACAGCTATTTCCTTAAGTACGTGATTATTATGACTAATTAGGTCAGTAACTTCAAGGCTTTTAGATCAGTGATTTCAAAGCTTTTTGAAGTATTGCTTTGATGTATTCTACTTCTAATATCTTCCACTGGCATTTTTCTCTTTATTTAAAATTAAAGAAATAATTTATGATTCGGATAATAAGGAATTGGTAAATAGAATAAAATGTTACTTAAATAGGGAGTTGTTTTCAATTTTATCTTAAGCTTATGTGTTGGGTCAGTCAGTCTCTAGGAGATTATATTGGGGAAATAGTAATAAATCTTACCTCCGTTTTGTGGCATTCATGTAGTTGCTTGCTAATGTAACTAAAATTTTGAAGACTCCAAGTAAATACTTTAGAAAGTGAGCATTTTTTAGTTAATTGTCAAACAAAGAGTGATCCTAACTTTCCTTGATCTAAGCCTTCATTTGTGTTAATAACCAGAGTGAGAGAAAAAAAAAGGATGGGGGGATTTTTTTATACTTTCCCCATCCAGTCTAGAACTATGTGAACAGTTAATTACCAATATGTGAGTCAGGTATTTTTTTTTTTTAACATCTTTATTGGAGTATAATTGCTTTACAATGCTGTGTTACTTCCTGCTTTATAACAAAGTGAATCAGCTATACATATACATATATCCCCATATCTCCTCCTTCTTGCGTCTCCCTCCCACCCTCCCTATCCCACCCCTCTAGGTGGTCACAAAGCACAGAGCTGATCTCCCTGTGCTATGCGGCTGCTTCCCACTAGCTATCTATTTTACATTTGGTAGTGTATATAAGTCCATACCACTCTCTCACTTCGTCCCAGCTTACCCTTCCCCCTCCCCGTGTCCTCAAGTCCATTCTCTATGTCTGTGTCTTTATTCCTGTCCTGCCCCTAGGTTCTTCAGAACTTTTTTTTTTTTTAGAGTCCATATATATGTGTTAGTATACGGTATTTATTTTTCTCTTTCTGACTGACTTCACTCTGTATGACAGTCTCTAGGTCCATCCACTTCACTACAAATAACTCAATTTCATTTCTTTTTATGGCTGAGTAATATTCCATTGTACATATGTGCCACACCTTCTTTATTCATTCATCTGTCGATGGACACGTAGGTTGCTTCCATGTCCTGGCTATTGTAAATAGTGCTGCAATGAACATTGTGGTACATGCCTCTTTTGAATTACGGTTTTCTCAGGGTATATGCCCAGTAGTGGGATTGCTGGGTCATATGTTAGTTCTATTTTTAGTTTTTTAAGGAAACTCCATACTGTTCTCCACAGTGGCTGTATCAATTTACATTCCCACCAACAGTACAAGAGGGTTCCCTTTTCTCCACACCCTCTCCAGCATTTATTGCTTGTAGATTTTCTGATGATGGCCATTCGAGTCAGGTATTTTTAATGAGAGAAAAAAATCCTGTAAACTTAAAGAACTTAGCTGAGAAAAGTACTTTGTACAAATGCAGTATTTTAGGGCTCTTAGGAAGAGGCAGTTTTGCCGTACCCATGAGTAAAGTCCCACAAACAGTAAAGTCCCAGGAGCTTGACTTTTCTCTACCTTGAACTTCCTGAGAGAATATTATTGATGTAGCTAGCTTCCGAGCCAGGAGCTGCTGGGTGAAAATAGAAAACTAAAACCAAACCGTACCATGTCAGGCAGCCTCCCACTCTCACAGCATTTTTGCAGAGGGCTTCTTCTTTATTACCAGCTGTGTCCTTTGTAAACAGTATATATGGCTAGGGGTCAAGGGGGTTTCATTTGTTTCTTTGCCTTGCTTTTAATCTGTAGAAGGGATAGGTTTACAGCATATGGTTTCTTCCAGATCTAAGTTCAAGATTTCTTCTTCTGTAAGTAATAGGATGTGGTGATCTACATGGCATTATCACCCCGTAGCTAACCTTCCTCCAAATTCAGCCCAGTTTTCAATGCAACTCTTCCTAAAAAAGGAAACCCTGGAGAAAGTTCACCCTGAGGCAAGACCAAAAGGTGATTTGTGGTAGAAATAACTGAATCAAAGAATATTCATGCTTAGGTGGGCCCTGATAAAATTTCTTTATAATATCCCCAGTCATGTCAGAGAGACCCAATATTGAAAGAGACTAAAGAACAAGATAAATCAATAAATAAAAAGGCTAAAAGGACTCCTGATTTGCCTGGCTTTCTCAGCTTGTACTTCAGTTTTGCAAAAAGCTACCTTTAGGACTCAGCCAACTGCAGACCTGCACACATACACAGGTAAGCTAACTCAGGAACCCTACCACGATGACATCCAATTAATAACATGCAGGCTGGTGGGGCAAAACTTTATTGACAAGCACAAAGACCTCAATAGATGAATACATGTAGGGATATGAAGTGTAATAAATATATCAATTCTCCCCGTATTGATCTATAAAAATATAATGAAATTCTAATCAAAAAAAGAGGCTGAAAAAGAATATATGTATATATAAAACTAAATCACTTTGCTGTACACCTAAAACTAGCACAACATTGTAAATCAACTATACTTCAATAAAAATATAAAAAAATAAAAATAAATAAAGAAAGAAAAGAGTCATTTTTAAATCTATATGGAATATTAAAGGTCCAAAATTAACTAAAATATTTTTAATGAAAAGAATAATGGTGAAGGACATCATTCCAGATAACAAGTTTGTTTATTTATGAGCATTTAGCAATGTCTAGTGAAGTTTCTACAGGTGCCTAAGATGCGGAGTACACAGCTCTAGGGGGCAGTGTTTACATAAATGAAAATGTAAATTGTAGCCCCTGGATCTGTGTTTGTGGCAGCCCTGCACATATACCTCAAACCAGATTTTATATCTACAATTATTATAAATTATTTTAAATATTAAGCATTTAAAATAGAAATTTTAAATATTTTCAATATTGAACATTAAATATTTAATATTAAATACTTAAATGTAATATTAATAGCTATAATAGTTAAATATTATAATATTTAATATGTATTAAATATATACATGTCATTAAAATTTTATAATATACCATATAAATATAATATATTTATAATTATATACATAGAAACATATATAATTATTTTTTAGAAAACATCACACAGGTACACACAAAGGCAATTCCAGGAATGTTTATTGCAGCATCATTTATTAGAAAAAAAATTAATTTCTACCAGTAGAGAATTGATAAAAAATTTATAAATAATTGTTCATATAGTATATAATATTTAAGAAGAACAAACTAAATTGCAATGTATGTTCATCGACAGATTTCAAAAACATAATTTTGAGTGAAAAAAGCAAACTCTAAAGATTTATTTGTTTAGATAAAAATTTAAAACGCACTAAATCGTTCTATTTATTTATGGACATATACATAGGTAATAAAGGTATAAAAACATGTATCGAATGGATGTACACACATTTAGGATAGCGATTACCTTAAAAAGGAAAGAAAAGGTTTTGGGTAAGGTGGTGGCTTTCAACAGAATCTGAAGCATTTCTTTTCAAACAATTATTTGAATCAAGTATGGCAAAACTTTTAATGTGTGTTAAGTTGCAGGAGTGAGGTCATGAGTATCTTGTATTATTCTTATACTTCTGAGATATTTCATAATTAAATAAATTTTTTTTAAAGTTGTAAGTTGTCGATTATGACATTTCTTGCTGAAAATCAAGTAAGATGAAGAGGTGACGCTGACCACTGGCTTTCAACAGAGCCTGGTTTTCAAACTTCAGTGTCATCAAGGATGCCTATAGGACAGGCTAAAACATGGACTGCTAGAACCCAGACTTTCTGATTAAGTCTGAGAGGAGCTTGAGAATGTATATTTCCAACAAATTCCTTGATGATATTGATATTGCTGGTCTGGGGACCACACTTTGAGAATCACTGGTGTAGGATATAGGTGACATTGATAAGAGCCTTTTCAAGAGTGAATGGAAGAGAGAATGCATGAGTATTTTTTTCTGAATTAATGAATAGATTTTTTTTTTATGGTACCACTGTCAAAAACTAACTTAAATGAGGATAGAAAACCATGTGGTCATTGCCTTAAATACTGTATATTTTGAATATTAGAATCAGAATTCACTTATTATATTGAACAGAGTTGATACTGACAAATTATACCAATTACTTATCCCTTGATATGAAATGTTACCAAACAGGATTTTACAAACTTAATATCATCATAATTTCAAAGGCATTCTGAAAAACAAGGTAACATATATGTATATATATATATATACACATACATTTATTCATACACATACACACATATATTTATAAAAATATATTGGCCTTCAAAATTAAAGTGGTATTTGACATTTAGGAAATTAATAGCAAATGGATATTTGATAAGCAATTTAAATAAGTCCTTTAAATTGAGATCCAAATCTCAATATCACATCAGTTTCAAATACTAAAAGTAGTTTAGGATTATTTGCATTTAACTTGATAACTCTGGGCTATCTGTGGCCTTTGGGAATTTAATATGAATTAGAATTACTCTATGGCTTTCCAGCAAAATCCATTAAGGGAAATTAAGCCCAAAGAGATTCTCTTACATCTGACATTGCTTAATGTGCTTACAGTATTAAATGGATACTCTACAACTAAGATTAATTTGTTATAAAGAACTCACTTACGTGGGTTTGTCTTTTCTTGATATTATTTTCATACCTAAAGCTCTTCATAATAAAGTAGAATAGAATTCATATACCTATTGATTTCTTTTTAATTGGAAGAGTTTTAATTGGGATTTCAAAGTAATTTTTTAAAGCGATTTTTTTATAGAATTAACACTTTTTTTTCTAAAAATTTAGGTTAATAAGTTATTGTCACTTTCTGGCTATCCTTCCAATTTATGTCTTTTTATCGTATCAGAGAGGCAGTAACTACATAGTATGAATTTGGAACAATGGCTACACTTGGCAAAGCATGAAAATTACCTGGGGGAACTTGCTAAAAATATAGATTTCCATATCACGTCTCTAATTCTTATCAATTCTAATTCCCTATGTCTAAGGAAGGACCCAGCAGTGTGATTTTCATTCCAAAGTTGCATGGCTACCCTTGGAACTGATCTTTTCCTATAGAGGAACCTTAGGGAACACAAGGAGCCTTTGGGAACACGGCAAATGTTTCAAGGAGGCCCTGACCTACACCAAGGACTCATACTACTATTTTCTAATTGCTGAGGCCATGTGAAGTTTCCACTTTTGCTTATTCTGGGCCCTGACAAACTCCCGGCCACTGCAGAACAAGAAAAATTCCTAAGAAGCAAGTCAGGCTTGAAAGTTTGTAACATCAAGGATAACACCACCTGTCTTCATAAAAACTAGTCTTGCTTCTCTATGTTTGCAGCTATGTTTCTCTTTTAGAAAACGGGTTAAATACGCCTCCTTCCTCTGCCTAAGGCAATACACCTGCATGAATTTTTGTTACCAAAGGCTGTGTTCCTCATGCTTATAATCTCTTGACAGTTTCATTATTACCATTTTCTCTTCAGGCTTACTAGTAACACAGCTAATATTGTGTTCCCCACATAAATTCTAGCTGCTTTGCCAGTTTTGGCTTTTCAAGACAAAAAGATGCAGAAATATGCAAGAAGACAATGATTAGATGATCCAACAAAATGACTCTTTCCTGACTTCATTTTTAAACTAAGCCCAGAGCAAGCCAAACGTATATATGCACCTGTGTGGAGCTTCCCTAAGGCTCTGTGCACATCTCAAGTCCTCGTACTATGTCATTTTTAAAAAATGATCTGGGTGTGTGTTTGCAGTCTAGGTTGGACAAAGACTCCTTGAAAGTACAGGCTGTCATCAACGTTAGAAACAACATCAGTGGTAGTATCATAGGGAAATTATTAGGTAATATTTGTTGAGTACTGAGTAATGTTTTACTTTATTTAGAAATAGGATGTCATTTAAAAATGTCCTTTACAAACAGAATGTCATTTAAATCCTTAAAACAGACCTGTGGGATAGGTACTATTCTGCTTTATGTATGCTCAGTTATTTCTCTCAGCAGCTATCTAAAATATAGATTAATATTATTCCCATTTTATTCCCATTTTATAGATGTGGAAAGGGAACTTCATAAAATGGTTTTAGAATCCCTTCTACTTCTGACCTGCCCTAATTTATAAGTATAAATGCTGGAGATCACAATGTAAATAAATAATAGCACCATACTGGTCCTCTGGACCAAGCTGGATGCTGGCAATATGAAGTCAGAATGTGTGTTGGTAGACTATTTAATGTGTTAGGAGTGAATGGACTGTTGAGCAACAGTTTTACGGGTATACACCAGAACTACCCTTTTCTCTGCCTTGAAAATAATTTAGTTCCCTTTTAACCACAGTGTTGTCCTTTGATCTAGGGAGGGAGCCTGAGGGAATAGAGGCACCAGGGCGGAACTCAGCACTTTCAGTGTCTGTGTTTGTGTAAACACACAGGAGAAAGACACACTATCAACGAAGGAAAACAGCCCCAGAGAAATATGTATTCTAAGGAATATTCGATCTATTTTGGATTCATTAATATGAATGTTTCTTCTGCCTCCACAGATTTGAGATATGACAAAGCCCAGAGCCCTTCTGCAAAGCATCTCTTCACTCCAATTAGTTTGCTATTGTTCTCTGATGTCACTGTTATTTCTAAATGAGTTTCAGTTAGATGAATTACCTTCATACTCTGAGAACTATTGTTGAATTCTGAGGGCCTTTGTCCAAAAGTTTAAAAATAAATAAAGTTTCGTCAAGTGTGCAGTAGAAATGGGAAATATCGTAAGGGAACAGTAATAACTTTGTTCTTGAACTCTTCTTGCTCTCTCTCTCTGTCTTTATACGTTGTTCCAAACTTCCATGGATATTATTCCCTAATGTTTTTAGAATACACTATATTTTTAAAGCAGAATTACAGAACAACATTGCAGTCATCCTCAGGTGGCATTTCTCACTCTAATTTCAAAATAAATGACGGAAATACACACATCCATATTCTAATGCAGTATTGTAAAGTTTGGTGGAGAGCTTAAAAGTAAATAGTTAAGATTCCTTTTAATAACCATATTTTCAGCATTTTTTCCATGTACAGGACCAGTTTTAATATTGATTACTAATTCTCTCTGCTATCCACATCACGCACGAGCAGAGCGCTAGGACATGTACAAAATAGGAATCACACCTACCCACCTTCCATTATACTATTCATAAATTTGTAAGTCATTATATTCAATTTAGGTTCTACAGTTAAGGGAGCATGAGGAAGAAAAAAAAAAAAAAACAGAGGAAATGAGGTAATTCAGGTTGCCTAGGAATATCGAAGGATAAATTTAGCAATGATTTTCAAGCACACAGAGACTGTGATCTCCATCTCCCCGGAGGTTAGGAAAGGAAAGAGGAGACTTACACCAAAGCCTAAGAGGATTAAGTTGGATATATAATCATAGCAGGCCAGAGTGAAAAAGACTGTAAGATCGTCTGGTGCATCGTCTCTCTTTCAGAGAGCAGGAAACTAAAGCCCACAGAGGGAGGCTCAGTGTGTAAAGTTATATTGTAGGCAGCAGGCTAAAACCTGTGGCCTTCAAGGACTCAGCCTCCTGTCAGTGAAGAAGGATAGATATGGGAATGGATTACCAACAGACAATGGGCTTTCCTTCTCAGAGTGACAAGATTTTACAAACAATCCAACAGACAAATTATCATTTTCATTTTTGCACTAATCAGCACAGAACATTTTAAATTATTTTCACATGGCCCCAGTAAAGGAAAAGAGATGACTTTTTCTTTCTTTTTCTTTTTTCTCTTTGGGTGTAGATTTTTCTTTGGGTGATTCAGTCATTCAGCAAATATATCTTGAGCATAGATGCTTTGCTAAGGAGAACAATATAGTGGGCCTTCCCTGAGAAACACATAGCTGAGTACAGTGATTCCTAAAAAATGCTATGTGGATAAGGTGCATGCTTCTTTATGAAAAATTTTAAGCGGTCTGGGAAGACAAAGTTGCGAGGCTTTCATAGATCTAAATTCTTTAAAATATACATATGTAGTCATTTCTACCTTTTTGGTGTTAAAATACCTTTTATTTCATTCATGAAATGATGCTACGAAGTAAATTTGATGTTAGGATATTTTTATTGCCTGATTTATTAAGAAAAAATATTGCTCCATGAAATTAAAAATCTGGTCTAGTACAATGAATCGGTAATTTTAACACTGAAAAATGTACCGTGATAAAGGTACGGGCATTGTAGAAAAGCACAGGAACACTGTTTTAGTATTAGATTTAGACACATTTGACAGAAAACAACACAACATTACAGGAGATGAAAGAAGTCTAGAGCTAGGAAGTACCGGGCTAATAGGATGACTCCCCTATCTCTTTCCAGCTCACCGCTCTATCATCTTAAAGTTTGGTTTAAAAGAACTGTTGAACTCTAACCATTCCATTCAAAGAGAGAGGAAAAAAAAGAAACAAGTTTTTAATCTTTTAATCACAAACTTACATAAGATACTTCTCTCAGAAGTCCCATTCAATACACTTCTTGTATCTCACTGGCCAGAACTATGTTGACTCTTAGATACAAGAGTGTTTGGGGAATTGATCATTTTCACCTGGGCCCACTGCTGTCACAAACAAGACTGGGATTCTGTTAGATCGCAGCAAAAATCAATTAAGAGCATCTTATTTAGTTTTTAAGTATAATACAATAGTTTGAATAGGGAAAAGAGAAAGAAAAGGATTGGGGAATGACAGCAGTTAGCAAAGAAAGTTTATATATTATTATTTTCAAACATGGTTAAGTAACCTTTTTTTCTTTACAAATGATTTTCTTTTTTTGTATTTTTCCAGAAAAAAAGTCTGATTTTTTTTCCAAGTAAGGATGACTAGCAGGTGTTTGATATTCTGTACATGGATGAGGCTTAGAAATCCAGTTGTGTGTGTTCTGGAGTGAAATAAATGTTAGCTTTGGTAGAATTAATAGTTCCTCCTTCCTGCTGATGCCTCTTAAAAACAAATAAATTGTTAGCACAACATCAGTTAATGGTAACCTGTCTGAGGATCATTCTATTTTTGCATATACTTAAGCAAAGTTCAATCTTTGCCTTTGTAATTAAAGAGCAAAGTTTTAGTAAACCCTTTTCCTGGTTTACTGTTAATAATTAAATTTAGTGTTTTAGTTAAAAAATGAACTCTACTTCTTTTATTAAGTGTATGGTATATAGATACATATTATTTTATTATACCACTTATGTTCTATTTAGAAGTCATGTTTTAAACTTGAAATTTCATTGATTTTTAGCAATTTTCTATAGCTATTGCAATGCCCACTAAAAAGTAGATAGAAAACTCTTCTTTACTGTAGCAAAGCCACGATCCTTAGCAATATTTTCTTTCTGTCTTATAGTTCATGTCCAGATTATGTAAAAGGTGTCATGGGTGAAAAATTTGTTCCAGAAATAAAATACTAATTTTACGGTAGACCGATTCTCAACTTTGAAGAGTTAGGGGTAAATATCGAAATTACTATTAAATATTCTCTGTTTTTTAGATCTGAAGTACTTAGGCACATTAATCTTCAAAATTTGATGAACAGTTTAAGTCACAAAACTTTTAAAATTTTGTAGCTGGAATACAGAATCAGGTTAATCCTCAAGTTTTCAATATGTTTCATAATTGTATCCATAACTAAAATTAGATGAAGAAAAATATTGATTGCTTTAATTTTCTGAGTTTCATGACTGACATGTGGAAGTGTTTAAACTCCACTTTTGTTTTGTTTAATTATTTGTTTTGAAAATCGCAATTCAATTTAATCACAGTCAGGTAACCTAAGCTCACTGCAGTGGGATCTCCATACTAAAGTAGTTTGATATAGATGTTTCTGTTCTATTAGAGCAATAACTATACATAATTTAATTCCAAGAAAAATGGTTCCTTCCTATTCAGTTCAAAGTAGGTGTGTACAGGTATACCTGGGAGACATTACAGGTTTGTTTCCAGAGCACTGTAATAAAGCGAGTCACACATGAATTTTTGTTTCCCAGTGCATATAAATAATGGTTCCACTATCCTGTAATCTAGTAAGTGTGCAATAGCATTATGTCTAAAGAAAAGTGTACATCTTGATTAAAAAATCTTTTATTGCTAAAAAATGTTAACCATCATCTGAGGCTTCCAACTAGTCATAATCTTTTTGCAGCGATAACGTCAAAGATCACTGGTCACAGGTCACCATAAAAAGTATAATAATAATGCAAGAGTTTGAAATATGATGAGAATTACCAAAATGTGACACAGAAACACAAAATGAGCAACTGCTGTTGGGAAAATGGCACCAACAGACTTGCACCACACAGGGTTGCGCCAAACCTTCCACTTGTAAAAAATTTAGGATTTGCGAAGTGCAATAAAGCAAACTGTGCTCAAAGGAGGTAAGCCTGGATGGTGTGTAGCGTTTATAAATATGTGTGTGTGTGGGTGTGGGTGGGGCAGGGAGGGAGTCCCCCACTTACTTTTTGATAGCCATAGTTCCAGTCTAGTAAATTGACAATACTGTGTGGTAAATCTACGCAATCCGACTTTGATCTCCTTTTTGTGAGCCATCCGAATTACTCAGAAGGACAAAAACAACAGGGGAGAATGAGTCATTTCATTTACAGTAAACTCAGCCTTTCTGTTTTTAGAAAGTGGCACACCTTGTCTTTCCTGCTTAGAAAACTACTGAAGTTTGTAATTCAGACCTGTGTTTGGGTTTCCTAGACAACTTAAAGTTTATAAGTTACTGTCACATGGAAAACCCATCTTATGGTAAAGTTACAGAAGGCACGTTAATCATGAAGTGAATAAAATGAGCTTCTTATTAGGGAATTTGGGGGAGAAGAAAACCAATCAAAATATAAGGTTTATGACAAGCTTTACTATATAATTGTGATTCTCTTTAAGACTGACCTTTTCATAATTGCATTATCTGGTAAAAAGTTTGGCTTTGAAAATGTGGGCTTTTTGAACAGCTTACAACAAATGAAACACAATTTTCACTAGGTAAGATAGTCACAGGGTTCACAAACAATAAACTGTAAAAAGATGAACAGTGAAAAGTCTTCCATTCATGCCCATCTCCCAACTAGAGATTATCATTATCTATGCCACTCTTACCCATAACTGCTCTTATTAACTTCTTATGTATAATTCATAAGTCTATCCTTCCTGTTTAAGCACATACAAATAAGCATAAATATATATTATTTGCCCCTTTTTTTACAGAAAGTTTAGTATGTGTGTTATTTTAAACACTATTTTTTCTCCTTAATATATCTTGGAGATTTTTCAACATCACTCTATTCATGGAACTTTTTTTTTTAATTAAGGTATAATTGAAATACAACACTATATTAGTTTCAGGTGTGCAACATAATGATTCAATATTTGTATATATTACAAAATGATCACCATAATGTCTAGTTAAGATCTGCCACCACACATAGTTACAGAATTCTTTTCTTGTGATGAGAACTTTTAAGATCTACTCTCTTAGCAACTTTAAAATACGCAAGACAGTATTATTAACTCTAGTCACCATGCTGTACTTTACTTGTGGACCTTAAGGCAAAGTCATTAAGTACATAAAGTAGCACTGTGACTAGAGAGAAATGATTTAGGATAACTCCTGGGCCATACATAGATGTGATCCTTAAATTATAACCCCTAGGAGAATAAAACTGCCTGTTATCTTTGAATTTAACAAAATGTAATATATACATAGATTTTTCTCTAATACATACATAGATTTTTCTCTGATCTATATACATAGATTTTTAACCTCAAACCAATATTAATCTTAATTAACTAATAATAAAATTATATTTTAAAGTTATTTAATTGTATCATAAATTTAATTTAAAAATAGATAACATTCTCTATTATTTTAAGGTACTTATAAAGTAAGAGAATGGGAAGGGTTCGCATGGATACATCACACAGAATGGGAATCTCTGTACAACTAAAACTAAAAATGGAGGGAATCAAAGTCTTCCTAATAAGAGTCTTCATTTAAAGGATAATCATTATTTAAATAATTCATTATTTTGTACTAATGTTTAATATGTTGTGTTTAATTTTTACCATGTGTACTTTTATAATTTTTAATGAAGAGGCAGAACTATAAGAAAGTTGTTATACGTTAATTCTTAAAGAACATACCTCCAGTTTTTCTGTTAAAGCTTAATTAAACCTATTGTTTTAAAAATTGCTTTTAAGCCATTCTAAAAGAGTAAATAAACGTATCATTAAGTGTATAAAGACAAATTTCAGATACCAAATGAAGCTAAAAGTAAAGATTAGACCTCAAATTATTCAAATTGGAAAATATAAACCATTTGAAAGGCTGTTTAATAAAAAGTAAATTAGGATTTTAAATAACCTTTTTTCCCTCACTCCACTTCTAAATATACCAAACACAGTTTTTGAATAATACAGGAAAGGTAAAGGGTATTTACTCTAAATGATCAGGTAGTTTCTTAGATGTTACCTTTTGCTACATCTCAGTCCCCTCACCATACACACACACACACACACACACACACACACACACACACACACGCATATACATACACAGTGGTCATGAGGAGAGAGTGCTAAAAATTCTTTAGCCTCAAAAGAAAAAAAGAACTTCCGCAAAAGTTAAACATGGTACTTACCATTTGATTCAGCAATTCTACTCATAGGTATACAGCCAAATAATTGAAAACAGGTACTCAAATACATGGATGCTCAAGTTCATAGCAACTTCCTTAACAACAGCCAAAAAGTGGAAAAAGCCCAAGTGTCCATCAATGGATTAATCCATAAATACATTGTGATATACACATACAATGAAATATTATTCAGCATAAAAGGGAATGAACTACTGATACATGTACAGCATTGGATGAACCTTGAAAACATTACACTACGCAAAAGAAGCCAGACACAAAAGGTCACATATAGTACGATTCCTTTTGTATGACATGTCCAAAGAATATAAATCCCTAGAGACAGAACACAGTTTGGTGGTTGCCAGGGGCTGGGGAGAGGAGAGAAGAGAATGGGGAGAAACTGCTTACGAGGTATGGGGTTTTATTTTGGAGTAATAGAAACGTTTTGGAACGAGATAGAGGTGGAGTGTGTACAGCATCGTGAATGTACTAAATGTCACTAAATTGTTCATTTTAATAGACACTACCAAATGTAAAACTGATAGCTAGTGGGAAGCAGCCGCATAGCACAGGGAGATCAGCTCAGTGCTTTGTGACCACCTAGAGGGGTGGGATAGGGAGGGTGGGAGGGAGATGCAAGAGGGAAGAGATATGGGGACATAAGTATACGTATAATTGATTCACTTTGTTATAAAGCAGAAACTAACACACCATTGTAAACCAATTATACTCCAATAAAGATGTTAAAAATAAATATAATAAGTAAAATAAAATGATTAATTTTTTGTTATGTGAATTTCACCTCACTAAATTAAAAAGTCAATTTTAGAATCTTGGCCACAGGTAAAACTAAGCTTACTGGTATGAAAATATATTTTACTTTTTCTCATTTATAGTAAGTAAAAGGCTAGGCAATCAAATAAGTATACAGTTTTAAATATTCCTTCATTAACTTTTATTTACTTTTTCCACCTAGTTCAAAGTAACGTATAACACTGATAAGTTGCATAATGATTTGTAACTTATTAGCACCAAAATGCTTTTGATTTCAACATAGTGTTTTCTCATTTAATATTATGAATATCAGGAATTGATAAATATTGTTAATTTGTGTGGTAAATGCCCTGATTGCATTTGTACTTGATACCAATTGGGTATTTTATATAAGAATCATCTTTTTCTAATTTATCAAAAATTTTCTAAGCTAGACCATATCCACTTTTTTTATCCACAAAACAGAAAAGTCGTAAATATAAATATTCAAGTCCACAATTTCCCCATCTTCGTATGCTTTCTACTCTCATATTACAGTGGCCGATTTTCCAGCAGACACTTATAATCATAGCACTGAAACCATGTTCTCATGTGTATAATTAAGTTCTACCTTCTTTAAATAAATGCCTTTGGTGTTGTGAGACTTGACCTGGTCAGTGAAGTTAGACTTTTGTTCCAGAAGCAAGTCTATTTTCGAAAACCATCCAGCAGCCTGGCAGAGCCAGCAGCAAGTTTCCTTGCTTTTTTGAGGAAAACAAAACAAAACTCAACCAAAAGCTGACAAATACGCACAACCCAATATAGGCTACAGTCCTAAAGCAGTTAGTGTGTTCAATTATAGGACTCATTTTCCAGGGAGGAAATTCTAAACACCATCGCTCAATATCGAGTACAAATGTACAATGAAGACTATTGGACAAAAAGTCTGTACTCTTGCATCGTTTCCACAAAATATAAGGAAAATTTTCTATATAAAATTTCTTCTCTGTGTTATATAAATAAATGGTATATGTAATTCATTACATCTATTTAAAATATGTTTTGCTCTTTGCTGTGAGTAAATTGCAGTCTATTATATAGCACTGTGTTGTTTATGTATTCTTTGTGAATTTTTACTTATTACCACCTTTTGTTGCTAAGAGTAGAGGTAAACCAGCATTGCAGTACACTGACCACTGTCATTAGCAATCAATGCAAGGCTGCTCTGGTTTCATTTTATCTCATTTTATTTGTCTCTTTCTCCCTGCTCCCCACTCTTATTCTACTTTCTACCTAGCCATTTTCTTTGATACGTTTACTATATGTCCCTAAAATTAATAAATTACTGGAAAATATTTGTTAAATTTCTGTTTCTTTAAAATTTACATGTTTATCTACCTTATTCATGCAACACTTTTTGGGATATGTTTATGCTGTTGTCTAGTATTTAGTTTCTTACTTTTAGTATAGCACTGTATTCCATAGTATGCATCAATCATTCTATTTTTCCATTTCCCCAGTGATTTCCTCTAGGTAATTCCAACTCCCAGAGCCACAACAATGCCATGATAAACTTACTGAACAAGTGCCCATGTGATGCCATGTGAGAATTTTGCTTTCATTTTGATAACAGCACATTATTTATTTATTTATCTTTAACATCTTTATTGGAGTATAATTGCTTTACAATGGTGTGTTAGTTTCTGCTTTATAACAAAGTGAATCAGCTATACATATACATATATCCCCATATCTCCTCCCTCTTGCTTCTCCCTCCCACCCTCCCTATCCCACCCCTCTAGGTGGTCACAAAGCACTGAGCTGATCTCCCTGTGCTATGCAGCTGCTTCCCACTAGCTATCTACTTTACAATTGGTAGTGTATATATGTTCATGCCACTCTCTCACTTCATCCCAACTTACCCTTCCCTGTGTCCTCAAGTCCCTTCTCTACGTCTGTGTCTTTATTCCTGTCCTGCCCCTAGGTTCTTCAGAACCAATTTTTTGTTTTAGATTCCATATATGTGTGTTAGCATACGGTATTTGTTGTTCTCTTTCTGACTTGCTTCACTCCGTATGACAGTCTCTAGGTCCATCCACCTCACTACAAATAACTCAATTTCATTTGATAAGAGCACATTAGATTTTAACTTGCTCCCCATATATATTTCAGAATTGCAACAGACCAGTAACTGCTGCGTCCATATCATTCCCGCACCTTTGTGAAGAAGAGCATTTAATGCGACTCCTTGTTCCACCAGAGTATACTGGCAGTGTGGAGGCAGCTAATTTTTTTATTTCACCAAACTGAGAAGAGACACATCCGGGTTTGATGTAGAGACTATCAGACATCACCCAGAGATCCTGGACTTCAAGCTGATGCCTATGACCAGATGCAAATTTGGACTGAGTGTAGTTTGCCTGTAGGAAGGAGAGTGGGCCAAATGACCAGAAGGGCAAACCGTGGTTACCATTAATACTGCTCATGAAATATTTCTGCCTCTCTGCCTTTGGCGCAAATAATGGAGTGGGACAGTGCGACAGAGTGACATCTGTCAGTTCTGGCCCAACTACTGAATTTTTGATGGGAGAACCCCTCCAAAACACTCTTTTTATCTGCCACATTGACCA
This sequence comes from Balaenoptera acutorostrata, assembly GCF_949987535.1. NCBI lineage: Eukaryota > Metazoa > Chordata > Mammalia > Artiodactyla > Balaenopteridae > Balaenoptera > Balaenoptera acutorostrata. Next base: position 81,684,403 of record NC_080070.1, on the reverse strand, counting down.
GCAATAGTACAGACGGTATTTCTTGGTCAGTCTGTATCCAGACATGAGGATAACACCCTCCACGAGTTCCATAATGGACACACAGTGTAAGAATAAATCAGCGCTGGTTTGAGATTTTGAAAGTATTTGTTACCAAAGCATTGCCTAACCTAAAACGGATACAACCATATATACCTAAGTAAGAGCACTGAATCATTGGGTATCCACACTCATAATTTTGCTAAAGACTGACAATTGTACTCCATAAATCCTTGCTAACACTTGATATTAACCTTTCCTAATTTTTGCCAATCTTTCATGTATAGGGTGTAATGATTTTCTGTGTTTTCTGTTAGGTTGATTCCTAAATACTTAAAAGTTTTTCACTGCTACTGTGAATTCTGCTATTATTAAAATCTCACATATGTTGTTGCTAGTCTAAAGGAAAGTTATTAATCTTTGTAAGTTGGTCTGGTACTGGCTGTCATTTCTGGGTACTCTGATTAATCATTTATGTTGGGGTGTTTTTCAGTAGGTGACTATGCAATAATAATGACAGTGTTATCTCTCTCTTCCAATTCATAAATCTACCATTTTCTTAGCTTGTAATATTAATGAGAAATTCTAATATTATACCAAACAGGTGTTCAGTTCCTGAATTTAATGTGAATGATGCCAAAGTTTTCGCATGAAATGTAATGTCTGCTATGGGATGGCAGTTGCCTATATTCCCATTTTTCCAAATTTTCTTTTAAATGAAACAACTTCAGTTTTATTGAAATATAGGTAACTTACAAATTATGTTCATTTCAGGTGTACTACATAGTGATTTGACAACTGTATACATTATGAAATTATATTTCATCATAAGTCTAGTAACCATCTGTCACCAAAGTTATTAAAATATTATTGACCACATTCTTTATGCCATATATTACATTCTTATGGCTTATTTATTTTATAACTGGAGGTTTGTACCTTTTGATCCCCTTCATCTATTTCACCCCCCCACCAGCCCCTTCCCCCCGGCAACTGCCTGTTTGTTCCTTGTATCTATGAATCTATTTTCATTTTTTTGTTTGTTTGTTTTGTTTTTTAGATTTAACATATAAGTAAGATCAAATGGTATTTGTTTTTCTCTGTCTGACTTATTCTACTTAGCATAATATGCTCCAGATCAATCCATGTTGTCGCAAATGGCAAGATTTCTTTTCTTATGGCCGCGTGATATTTCACTGTGCAACATGCTCCCTCTCTGATCTCTGGAGCTATACGCTGTAGGGGTGCCCCCTATGTGGGCTGCATGCAACCTACTGTTGTGGTGGGGTTGACTACTGGTACACAAGCCTGGCCCCCTGCCTGGCTGGCTACGAGGCCATAGGTGGTATAGTGGCTGTAGGCCTGCGGGATGGTGGGGTAGGCTTTCTGCATGGTTGGCCGCACAACTGGTGGGTGGGGCCAGGAGCCTGCAGGGCTGTCTGTATGGCTGGGGGGGAACTCGCCTAGTACGTTTTTAAGCATAAATAGGAGACCTTCAAGATGGCAGAGGAGTAAGACGTGGAGATCACCTTCCTCCCCATAAATACATCAAAAATACATCTACATGTGGAACAACTCCTACAGAACATCTACTGAACGCTGGCAGAAGACCTCAGACTTCCCAAAAGGCAAGAAAATCCCCACGTACCTGGGTAGGGAAAAAGAAAAAAAGGAAAAACAGAGACAAAAGAATAGGGATGGGACCTGCACCTCTGGGAGTGAGCTGTGAAGGAGGAAAAGTTTCCACACACTAGGAAGCCCCTTCACTGGTGGAAATGGGGGGGGTGGGTGGAGGGGAAGCTTTGGAGCCACGAATGCGAGCGCAGCCACAGGGGTGCAGAGGGCAAAGTAGAGAGATTCCAGCACAGAGGATCGGTGCCAACCAGTACTCACCAGCCTGAGGGGCTTGTCTGCTCACCCACCAGAGTGGGTGGGGGCTGGGAGTTGAGGCTCGGGCTTCGGAGGTCAGATCCCAGGGAGACGACTGGGGTTGGCTGCATGAACACAGTCTGAAGGGGGTTAGTGTGCCACAGCTAGCCAGGACAGAGCCCGGGAGAAAGTCTGGACCTGCCAGAGAGGCAAGAGACCTTTGTTTGGGGGCACGTGAGGAAAGGGGATTCCTTCCCCGTGTTCCCAAAGAAGGCAGAGCACCACCAAAATGAGCTCCAGAAATGGGTGCGAGCCACGGCTATCAGCTTGGACCCCAGAGACAGGCATGAACTGCTAATGCTGCTCCCACTGCCACCAAGAATCCCGTGTGCAAGCGCAGGTCACCATCCACACCCCTTCAGGAGCCTGTGCAGCCCGCCACTGCCAGGGTCCCGTGATCCGGGGACAACATCCCTGGGAGAACACACGGCGTGCCTCAGGATGTTGCAACATCACACTGGCCTCTGCTGCCTCAGGCTCACCCCGCATTCCAATTATGACTACCATACCCCTCCCTCCCCCCACCTGAATGAGCAAGAGAGCCTTACTCAGCTGCTGCTTTAACCCCCTCCGGTCTGGGTGGGGAACAGACTCCTGAGGGTGGCCTGCATGCAGAGGTGGGGCTCAAACCAAAGCTGAACCCCAGGAGCTGTGCGAACAAAGAAGAGAAAGGGAAATCTCTCCATGCAGCTTCAAGAGCAGCAGATTAAATCCCCACAATTAACTTGATAAACCCTGAATCTGAAAAATACCTGAATAGACAACAAATGTTCCCAAAATTGAGGCAGAGGACTTTGGGAGCAACTGTAGACCTGGGGCTTGCTTTCTGTGTCTAATTTGTTTCTGGTTTTATGTTTATCTTACTTTACTATTTACAGCTTATTATCATTGGTGGATTTGTTTATGGGTTTGGTTGTTATCTTCCTCTTTATATATATACATTTATATACATATACACATATATATATACTTATGTATATATATATTTTTTTCCTTTTTCTCTTTTTGTGACTGTGTATCTGTATGCTTCTTTGTGTGATTTTGTCTGTATAGGTTTGCTTTAACCATTTGTCTGAGGGTTCTATCTGTTTTTTTGTTTTTGTTTTTGTTTTTTTTCTTTCTTCCTTTTCTTCTGAGCCATGTGGCTGGCAGGGTCTTAGTGCCCTGGCCAGGTGTCAGGCCTGAGCCTCTGAGGTAGGAGGACTGAGTCCAGGATATTGGGCCACCCAAAACCTCGTGGCCCCACGTAATATCAATCAGCAAGAGGTCTCCCAGACATCTTTGTCTGAACACTAAGACACAGCTCCACCCAACAGCCAGCAAGCTCCAGTGCTGCACACCCCATGCCAGACAACTAGCAAGACAGGAACACAACCCTACCCATTAGCAGACAGGCTGCCTAAAATCATACCAAGTTCCCAGACACCCCAAAACACACCACTGGATGCAGCCCTGCCCACCAGAAGGAAAAGATACAGCTCCACCCACCGGAACACAGGCAACAGTCCCCTCTACCAGAAAGCCTACACAAGCCACTGAACCAACCTCACCCACTGGGGCAGACACCAAAAATAATGGGAACTACTAACCTGCAGCCTGCAAAAAGGACACCCCAAACATAGTAAGTTAAATAAAATGAGAAAACAGAGAAATATGCAGCAGATGAAGGAAAAAGGTAAAAACCCACCAGAACAAACAAATAAAGAGGAAATAGGCAGGCTGCCTGAAAAAGAATTCAGAGTAACGATAGCAAAGATGATCCAAAATCTCGGAAATAAAATGGAGAAAATACAAGAAACATTTAACAAGGGCCTAGAAGAACTAAAGAGCCAGCAAACAATGACGAAAAGCACAATAAATGAAATTAAAAATACTCTAGAAGGAATCAATAGCAGAATAACTGCGGAAGAAGAACGGATAAGTGACCTGGAAGATAAAATAGTGGAAATAACTACCACAGAGCAGAATAAAGAAAAAAGAATGAAAGGAATTGAGGACAGTCTCAGAGACCTCTGGGATAATATTAAATGCACTAACATTCGAATTATACGGGTCCCAGAAGAAGAAGAGAAAAAGAAAGGGACTGAGAAAATATTTGAAGAGATTATAGTTGAAAACTTCCCTAATATGGGAAAGAAAAGAGTCAATCAAGTCCAAGAAGCACAGAGAGTCCCATACAGGATAAATCCAAGGAGAAACATGCCAAGACAAATATTAACCAAACTATCAAAAATTAAATTCAAAGAAAAAATATTAAAAGCAGCAAGGGAAAAGCAACAAATAACATACAAGGGAAACCCCATAAGGTGAAGAGCTGATCTTTCAGCAGAAACTCTGCAAGCCAGAAGGGAGTGGCAGGACATATTTAAAGTGATGAAAGGGAAAAACCTACAACCAAGATTACTCTACCCAGCAAGGATCTCATTCAGATTCAACAGAGAAATTAAAACCTTTACAGACAAGCAAAAGTTAAGAGTATTCAGCACCACTGAACTAGCTTTACAACAAATGCTAAAGGAACTTCTTTAGGCAGAAAACACAAGAGAAGGAAAACACCTACAATAACAAACCCAAAACAATTAAGAAAATGGTAATAGGAACGTATATATTGATAATTACCTTAAATATAAATGGATTAAATGCTCCAACCAAAAGACATAGACTGGCTGAATGGATACAGAAACAAGAACTGTATATATGCTGTCTACAAGAGACCCACTTCAGACCTAGGACACATACAGACTAAAAGTGAGGGGATGGAAAAAGATATTCCATGCAAATGGAAATCAAAAAAAAAGCTGGAGTAGCAATTCTCATCTCAGACAAAATAGACTTTAAAATAGACTATTACAAGAGACAAAGAAGAACATTACATAATGATCAAGGGATCAATCCAAGAAGAACATATAACAATTGCAAATATTTATGCACCCAACATAGGAGCACCTCAATATATAAGGCAAATGCTAACGGCCATAAAAGGGGAAATCGACAGTAACACAATCATAGTAGGGGACTTTAACACCCCACTTTCACCAATGGACAGATCATCCAAAATGAAAATAAATAAGGAAACACAAGCTTTAAATGATACATTAAACAAGATGGACTGAATTGATATTTATAGGACATTCCATCCAAAAACAACAGAATACACATTCTTCTCAAGTGTTCATGGAACATTCTCCAGGATAGATCATATCTTGGGTCACAAATCAAGCCTTGGTAAATTTAAGAAAACTGAAATCATATCAAGTATCATTTCCAACCACAAAGCTGTAAGACTAGATACAATTACAGGAAAAAAAACTGTAAAAAATACAAACACTTGGAGGCTAAACAATACGCTACTAATAACCAAGAGATCACTGAAGAAATCAAAGAGGAAATCAAAAAATACTTAGAAACAAATGACAATGAAAACACAATGACCCAAAACCTATGGGATGCAGCAAAAGCAAACTTCTAAGAGGGAAGTTTATAGCAATACAATCCTACCTCAAGAAACAAGAAAAATCTCAAATAAACAACCTAAACTTAACCCTAAAGCAATTAGAGAAAGAAGAACAAAAAAACTCCAAAGTTAGCAGAAGGCAAGAAATCATAAAGATCAGACCAGAAATAAATGAGAAAGAAATGAAGGAAACGATAGCAAAGATCAATAAAACTAAAAGTTGGTTCTTTGAGAAGATAAACAAAATTAATCAACCATTAGCCAGACTCATCAAGAAAAAAAGGGAGAAGACTCAAATCAATAGAATTACAAATGAAAAAAGAGAAGTAACAACTGACACTGCAGAAATACAAGGGATCATGAGAGACTACTACAAGCAACTATATGCCAATAAAATGGACAACCTGGAAGAAAGGGACAAATTCTTAGAAAAGTACAACCTTCCAAGAATGAGCCAGGAAGAAATAGAAAATATGAACAGACCAATCACAAGAACTGAAATTGAAACTGTGATTTAAAATCTTCCAACAAACAAAAGCCCAGGACCAGATGGCTTCACAGGTGATTTCTATCAAACAGAGAAGAGCTAACACCTATCCTTCTCAAACTCTTCCAAAATATAGCAGAGGGAGGAACGCTCCCAAACTCATTCTATGAGGCCATCATCATCCTGATACCAAAACCAGACAAAGATGTCACAAAAAAAGAAAACTGCAGACCAATATCACTGATGAACATAGATGCAAAAATCTTCAACAAAATACTAGCAAACAGAATCCAACAGCACATTAAAAGGATCATACACCATGATCAAGTGGGGTTTCTCCCAGGAATGCAAGGATTCTTCAATATATGCAAATCAATCAATGTGATACACCATATTAACAAACTGAAGGATAAAAACCATATGATAACCTCAATAGATGCAGAAAAGGCTTTTGGCAAAATTCAACACCCACTTATGATAAAAACTCTCCAGAAAGTGGGCATAGAGGGAACCTACCTCAACATAATAAAGGCCATATACAACAAACCCACAGCAAACATCATTCTCAATGGTGAAAAACTGAAATCATTTCCTCTAAGATCAGGAACAAAAGACAAGGATGTCCACTCTCACCACTATTATTCAACATAGTTTTGGAAGTCCTAGCCATGGCGATCAGAAAAGAAAAAGAAATAAAAGGAATACAAATTGGAAAAGAAGAAGTAAAACTGTCACTGTTTGCAGATGACATGATACTATACATAGAGAATCCTAAAGATGCTACCAGAAAACTACTAGAGCTAATCAATGAATTTGGTAAAGTTGCAGGATACAAAATTAATGCACAGAAATCTCTTGCATTCCTATACACTAACAATAAAAGATCAGAAAGAGAAATTTGGAAACAATCCCATTTACCAGTGCAACAAAAAGAATAAAATACCTAGGAATAAACCTACCTAAGGAGGTAAAAGACCTGTACTCAGAAAACTATACGACACTGATGAAAGAAATCAAAGCTGACACAAACAGATGGAGAAATATACCATGTCCTTGGACTGGAAGAATCAATATTGTGAAAATGACTATACTACTGAAAGCAATCTACAGGTTCAATGCAATCCCTATCAAGCTCCCAATGGCATTTTTCACAGAACTAGAACAAAAAATTTTACAATTTCTATGGAAACACAAAAGACCCCGAATAGCCAGAGCAATCTTGAGAAAGAATAAAGGAGCTGGAGGAATCAGGCTTCCTGACTTCAGACTATACTACAAAGCTACAGTAATCAAGACAGTATGGTGCTGGCACAAAAACAGAAATATAGATCAATGGAACAAGATAGAAAGCCAAGATATAAACCCATGCATATACGATCATCTTTTCTTTGACAAAGGTGGCAAGAATATACAATGGAGAAAAGACAGCTTCTTCAATAAGTGGTGTTGGGAAAACTGGACGGCTACATGTAAAAGAATGAAATTAGAACACTCCCTAACACCATACACAAAAAGAAACTCAAAATGGATTAAAGACCAAAATGTAAGGCCAGACACTATAAAACTCTTAGAGGAAAACATAGGCAGAACACTCTATGACATAAAATCACAGCAAGATCCTTTTTGACTCACCTCCTAGAGAAATGGAAATAAAAAGAAAAATAAAAAATGGGACTAATGAAACTTAAAAGCTTTTGCACAGCAAATGAAACTACAAACAAGACGAAAAGACAGCCCTCAGAATGGGAGAAAATATTTGCAAACAAAGCAACTGACAAAGTATTAATCTCCAAAATATACAAGCAGCTCATGTACCTCAATATCAAAAAAACAAACAACTCAATCCAAAAATGGGCAGAAGACCTACATTTCTCTAAAAAAGTTATACAGATTGCCAACAAACACATGAAAGGATGCTCAACATCACTAATCATTAGAGAAATGCAAATCAAAACCACAGTGGGGTATCACCTCACACCAGTCAGAATGGCCATCATCAAAAAATCTACAAACAATAAATGCTGGAAAGGGTGTGGAGAAAAGGGAACCCTCTTACACTGCTGGTGGGAATGTAAATTGATACAGCCACTATGGAGAATAGTATGGAGGTTCCTTAAAAAACTAAAAGAACTATCATACAACCCAGCAATCCCACTATTGGGCATATACCCTGAGAAAACCATAATTCAAAAACAGACATGTAGTTCAATGTTCACTGCAGCACTATTTACAATAGCCAGGACATGGAAGCAACCTACGTGTCCATCGACAGATGAATGGATAAAGATGTGGTACACAGATACAATCGAATATTACTCGGCCATAAAAAGAAACGAAATTGCATTATTTGTAGTGAGGGGGATGGACCTAGAGTCTGTCATACAGAGTGAAGTATGTCAGAAAGAGAAAAACAAATACCGTATGCTAACACATATATATATGGAATCTAAAAAAAAAAAGGTTCTGATGAACCTAGGGGCAGGACAGGAATAAAGACACAGATGCAGAGAATGGACTTGAGGACAAGGGGAGGTGGAAGGATAAGCCGGGACAAAATGAAAGAGTAGCATTGACATATATACACTTCCAAATGTAAAACAGATAGTTAATGGGAAGCAGCTGCATAGCACAGGGAGATCAGCTCAGTGCTTTGTGACCACCTAGAGGGGTGGGATCGGGAGGGTGGGAGGAAGACGCAAGAGGGAGGGGATATGGGGATATATGTATATGTATAGCTGATTGACTTTGTTATACAGCAGAAACTAACACATCCTAATCCAATATGATCTCATCTTGATCATTAATTACATCAGTAAGATCCTATTTCCAAATAAGATCACATTCTGAGGTTCTGATTTGACATGAATTTTGAGATGACACTCTTTAACCCACTACAGGTATGGAAAAATACTGTCATTGGTAAATATTATTGAGAAATCACATCCTCTGTTTCTAGGCATTAAGAATATCTAAAATTATAGAACTTATATTATGAGCCAGGCATTACTCATTCATGTTTTAACTTTTTTAATACTCAGGAAAAACCCTATGAAGTAAGCACTGATATTATTATCTCCAAATTACAGATGAGAAAACTGAAGAAAAGAGGAGTGGAATATCTTTTCCCAGTTATTAGAGCTGTTAAATGACACAGCTACATTTACTTGTCAATATTCTAAACAGAGGTCACATTCTTAAGCACCAACATATTACCAAGGAAAAAAGAGGAGGGGAAAGAGATGAAAAGCAAATAAACCAACAGTTCTGTAGGACTAATATGCCCAGGTGCATGTGTTAGTAAGTTTAACCTTAATAGCAGTGCTATAATTTGATGTATTTTTTTCATATTGTTTTGAACAATACTGCAGTCATGCAAGCAATTTGTTGATTTTTCAAATAAGCAACCAAATGCAATTGAGCAGATGTAACAGAAGCAAAGACATCAAATGACCTCTAAAATAAATCCAAATCACTGTTATTAAGACACAGCTGTCATCAAATGATTTCTGAATTTCTTTCCCTAGCCATGCTATAATTGAGACAAAAACTAACTGACATAATTTTAACAAGTTCCAATCCTACAACACTAATTTCCCACTAAATGTAATAACCACTCAGAAATCTAGCCAACTGATTTGAAGTTGATTTTAACACTAGTCTCCACCTACTTTATTATGGGGTTTCAGACTTTTTTCTTACAGTCTTATGTAGTATTTAGAATATTATGGGTGTTAACAATATAATTTAAAAAATATTTGTCAATTCCTCAAACTTCAAGTAGCAAAACATTTAAATGAATAATAGATTTCATATTCAGCTTTTGTGGTCCATAACCACTTATAGAGTTTAATTTATATCTTTTTTTTTTTTTAAATATTCCCTCTTCCTCACAGCTGCAGCAAAGCAGAGGTTCTTCTTTTTTTTTTTTTTAATTAATTAATTAATTAATTTTTGGCTGTGTTGGGTCTTCGTTTCTGTGCGAGGGCTTTCTCTAGTTGCGGCAAGTGGGGGCCACTCTTCATCACAGTGCACAGGCCTCTCACTGTCGTGGCCTCTCTTGTTGCAGAGCACAGGCTCCAGACGCGCAGGCTCAGTAGTTGTGGCTCACGGGCCTAGTTGCTCCGCGCCATGTGGAACCTTCCCAGACCAGGGCTCGAACCCGTGTCCCCTGCATTAGCAGGCAGATTCTCAACCACTGTGCCACCAGGGAAGCCCAATTTATATATCTTTATTGTAAGAAATGGGATGCTCAGACTGTTCCTGGATGCTGACTTAAATGAAGCCCTTTCTACCCTCTAAAGAACATAAAAGCACCTTCGATGCATCAGTCTCAAACACAACATAATGTACATAATCGGTGAATTGATGCATTTCTTATTTGAGGCTTATCACATGTGCTCTGAGGAAATGCCTTATGAAAATGCTCCACTTACTTACAATAATGTGACAAAAATCAGTGGGTTATGATTAGATTCATTCAAACCCTTCCAGACAGATATATTCCCAGTTGTAGGAGAGTTAATCTCCTAAATAGTCATCTTGACCCAATGCATCCAGCAGCAATATTTACAATGCTCCATAAATGATAATCTGAATATTCCAAGGGAGATGATTAATCCTTTGAAGCTGATTTTAACACTAGTCTCCAAATCTTATAGGGCTCAGTCTAAGGACGTAAAGATGACAAAGACTTGATCTTCTCACACTGTATACATCATACTCTACATCACTGATGTAGAGAAACCATTCCGTGCTGCCTCTCTCCGAGCTTCTGGAGGTTGCCAGTGATCCTTAGCATTCCTTGACTTGTAGTCACATCACTCCAATCCCTGCCTCTATGTTCATATCACCTTCTTCTCTCTGTTCCTGTGTATCCTTTGTGTTTCCTGTAAGAACACTCTCATTGGATTTTGGGCACACCCTAATCCAATATGATCTCATTTTGATCATTAATTACATCAGTAAGACCGTATTTCCAAATAAGATCACATTCTGAGGTTCTGATTTGACATGAATTTTGGGACGACACTCTTTAACTCACTACAGGTATGGAAAAATACTGTCATTGGTAAATATTATTGAGAAATCACATCCTCTGTTTCTAGGCATTAAGAATATCTAAAATTATGGAACCTATATTATGAGGCAGGCATTACTCATTCATGTTTTAACTTTTTTAATACTCAGGAAAAACCCTACGAAGTAAGCACTGATATTATTATCCCCAATTTACACATGACAAAACTGAAGAAAAGAGGAGTGGAATACCTTTTCTCAGTTATTAGAGCTGTTAAATGACACAGCTACATTTACTTGTAAATATTCTAAACAGAGGTCACATTCTTAAGCACCAACATATTACCAAGGAAAAAAGAGGAGAGGAAAGAAATGAAAAGCAAATAACCCAACAGTTTTGTAGGACTAATATGCTCAGGTGCATGTGTTAGTAAGTTTAACCTTAATAACTTAGGTTTCATCACTATAGCCCATTTTCCTGATAAAAGAATGACAGTTGAGAGGAAGTTGTCCAAAGTTCCACAGCTGTGGCTGCTTTAAAGCTCACTCTGTTTCCCATGTATGATGCCTTCAATGTTCTAGGGATAATGGATTTCAACAGCCTTCTCGGAATTAGTGTGTATATTTCCAGATGAATTAACTTCCTAATTTTTGAAAGTAATGTGTTGTGGAATTATTAAAGGGATAGATCTCATTTCTCCTCAATTTATTAATGCTTAATCATATTCTTCAAATGTGTTTGGTCAGTAAATATTTTACATTAAATACTGTGGATGTAACGCCAGGATATGTAAGTGGGAAAGAACAATTAATATTTTATAGATAGTAGAGAAATATAAAATTAATAGAATTAAATGGATTTGGAAAAAATAAACATACACCTCATTTGAATATATTACTGAATATACCAAATATATAAAAATTTCCAAGGCATGAAGATATGCATGCCTAAATTATAAAACTTTAAAGTAAAGATTTAATTTTGAAGCAGTACAAAAATGAATATGCTTTTGGGCCAATTTCTAGTTTCATTCCCCAAAACTTAAACTTGGAAGTAAGTGCTCACTGATATTTCCAGACTGACTATTTTAGAAACCAAATGGAAATCATGGAAGGCTAAAATCTGACTGACCTTTTATAATGAGATTTGTATCATGGGACACTGGCAAATAAAAAATATTCAGCAATATTTGCTTTAAATCTCTCATACCTCATAATTTTTTTTTAAAATATTTATTTATTTATTTATTTATTTATTTATTTATTTATTTATTTATGGCTGTGTTGGGTCTTCGTTTCTGTGCGAGGGCTTTCTCTAGTTGTGGCAAGCGGGGGCCACTCTTCATCGCGGTGCACGGGCCTCTCACTATCGTGGCCTCTCTTGTTGCGGAGCACAGGCTCCAGATGCGCAGGCTCAGTAATTGTGGCTCACGGGCCTAGTTGCTCCGTGGCATGTGGGATCCTCCCAGACCAGGGCTCGAACCCGTGTCCCCTGCATTGGCAGGCGGATTCTCAACCACTGCGCCACCAGGGAAGCCCCTCATAATTTTTTTAAACAAAAAGCAAGCCCTAATTTTTATCAATCTGACAAGTTTTTGTTTTACCATATATTTTATATCCAACTGGCACTTTTACCATACAACATATTATTCTGTCTTTGCATTCTTGGCTTTAAAACCGTCTTATACATTTTGTGGAGAATGGTGTATTAATAGAAGCCATGCAATTAATTTGAAAAAAAAAATAGCCATTAATTTGACTCAAAAATTCCTAAAGAATCATGCCAATCACTTATAAAATAGAATAAATGAAAATAATTTTATAGAAGTTGAAAGAAAACAAAATAGAACTGCATATTTATAGTTTCTACTTTAAATTGAACACTTATAAAAGGCTGCAAGTTTATGTCATATTCTCCTGAACAAAAAATATGCTTTGTCATGTATTCAGTTTGAGATTCCAATGAAATGCTAATAATGGTGCATTCAGTATTATAGTCATTTATAGAAATAATAAAATTACTGAAAATCTTCAGGAGAAATTTCTATATAAACGATACTTTGTTCACAAAGAAGATTCTGACATAATTACAATTCTTCTTTGTCATATGCCATTTAAACTATTATTTACCATCTCTGAAACCACTTCTAAACTTCATTAGCAATGTTCCCCAATAGGGTCTATCAGCAAATTTGTAATGGGAAATATACATGGAGAAAAAATTTCTCAGTATTATATCAAATGACCATTTATTAAATCAGTAAATATTTACTAAGCATCTACTTGGGATAGTTTTTTTTTAAGCTACGCAATGGAGATGTTGTTTAGGGGGAAAAAGAAAGGGAGACAAGTCTTTGCCTCACTGCGGGCACATGATCACACAGGTTGAAAACATGGGGGAGTGGTATCCAAAAATTTTTGTTCACTAAGGATAGCATAAACAAAGAAGAGTTAGATCAGTAATTCAGGAATTCAAGTCAAAGGCCAAAGCACACTTGGCATTTGACTTGACACCTTCCACACAGGGTTGTTTTGCAGCGAGGGTTTTCATTATTTTCCCCTCTGAGAAAGGCAGAATGAGTATGTGCATCAATGAACAAATATCGACTCTTGCCTTTTTTTTTTCCCTTAGTGAGCATGATTAGCAACGATTATGTAAGGGAACAGATGCCCTTCCAACTAATATCAAATTTATAGATGCATGTCCTTATCCTAGCTTAATCCTATTATATTTATAATAACCTAAATAGAAAAATCAGAGGTCGGATGAGTCAATATATGACACTATCAATGCCTGTTAAAGGGGGGCCAGGGAACCATGAATTTGCCTATTAAGCTTTGAACTCTGAGAGGCAGGTAAATTTTGCTTTTGATATCGACTTATATGTCAAATTAGTGATATATTAATATTGATACTGTTTTTGTTCATGCATTTTCCAGGGAGAATTGTATGTTTTTAATTAATTATGCATGTTAAAATAAATCTATAATTTAAGGGAGAATGTTTGCCTTGTATTATTTCACCTCCAGAGCTTTGTTCACTCTTTTCCTGCTGTCTGCAGACCTGCGATTCTCACATACACACATACAATCACATTCAGTTTTGAAACCCCGCGACGTCCCTTTTCATTTCAAATTCATATCAGTACTTTAAGACACAGGTCAAACCCTTAATCCCTCTTGCTACCTTTCCCAATCCATCTAACACCTGAATTTCCATAGCAATCGTTCTCTGTACAAATCATTTGGTTTAAAGATAGGGTTAAGTACACTATGCTGTGATTCCACATTAGACTCTCTGGAGACAGACTGCTTAGGTTCAAAACTGAGTCTTATTTTACTAAATATGACACCTCGAACAAATGACTTAAATTTTGGTTTCTTGGGAGGACTAGATGAGATAAACATACAACCAAATGCTTAGAACATTAAAAAATGTTCAGTAAAGAGCAAATTTCCCACCTTATTTTCCACTGTCTATCTTTCCTTTTCCTTTTCTTTTTTCTATTTTTATCCAAATATTTAATGCAATGATTTTTAAAAGTAGCATTAAAAGATTTTTAACAACAACACTAGAACAAAATGGTCCTTCTCTGTCCACATTCCAACTCACCCAGCTCATTCCTCTCCCCAAATGCAATCACTTGACGATATTCTAGTGATCAATGGCACATATTTGGGAGATTTGGCCAATATTACAGTAAAGTATTTGCTCATAGAACAATACAGGAATCACTCATTAATGCCAGACTTAATCACAAAATAGTCATTACATGGTAAGTAATATTTAGTAATAAAATATCATGAAAGTAATGTCAATATAATCAATAGATAAGATTAAAACTATTTACTAATACTATCATAGTACTTTAAGATTGTTTCTTTTTCTCTCATTCTCTAAAAAACTTATACTATAATTTTCAAATTTCATTAGAATTTTTATTCTGTGAATATTAAATTCCAAATATTTAAAATTTCTGGCTTTTTCTTCCTATTTTATGTACTGTAACAGCAAGGTAATGAGAGGATATTCAAAGACTGTCTTAGGTTGGGTTCTCTTGATGGCAGACTCTGAAGCAGAGTTTAGCCTATAGGAGGCTTATTAGGGAATTCCTTCTGGATTGATAACTTTGGAAGCGAAGAAGGGAGGGGACACAAGCTGAATTTGACAGAAGCAGAGGTTGTGCATCCACTGATGTGCCTTGGCTGATCCCATGGGCAGCTCTGGAACTAACACACTAGAGTTGTTCTGAGTTGGGTCAAGACTGTGAGTTTCTTCTACCTTCCACATCTAGGCTGACTGACGTACCCCCATAACAGTCAGTCATTGGATACAGGCAGCCTTGGAAGAAGCATAACCTTGGGCGAGTGGTCCACTGCAGCTGAAGCAATCCTGAAGGAGCTTGCAGCTGAATGTGGTCCACTGACAGCACTCCCTGAAGCTCTGACAAGAAGTCTTTCTTTGAAAAGGATAGAGCATCTCTTTGTCCATCGTAGTGGTTTATGTAATCTTTTGGAAAAACTATATTAGTTCAAGAAACATTTTCAGACAATGAGAAATATCTTGACAAGGTCTACTGAACATTTAATAAGAAATGCTGACAAGTGATAAAATTAATGGAATTTTTTGGGAAATGTGTTTGTTATTTTTGAAGGTCATTATGTGATTAAGGAAATAGATTTTTCAATTTATGTATCTAGTTTATATAACAGGTAGAAATAAATATACCATAGAAGCCTAGTTGTTTAGATATTTGGGCAAGTTTAAGAATTTGTAGGGTAAAACATGAGATTGTGTGTTTGTCTTGACTTTCAGAAAAGAATTTTAATTCTAGTTTTGTTAAATGATTACTCATGATTTATGGTTCAATGATTCTTCCAACAAGGTCACCAAAGGCTATTGTGGAGTTCTGCTTCTCCAATTTTTCAGTGGACATCGAAAGGCTTATAGCTGCAATTCACTAAATCAACTGTATTTTTTGGTTCAGTGAATTGGAGACTATCAATCATATAGTTTTAGAACCAGAATTTAAAACTAAGGAGTGTGAAATAAAGTTTACAAGATGGTGGCCCACAAGCCAAATGTGGTTCACTGGCAAGTTCTGTTTGTACCACTTTGTATTCATATAAATTATGAAGTAGTTGCTATAGACTGAATTAGTTGCTATTCTCTGCCCCATTGCAGGAAGAATTATACTTACTGCCTTCATAGACATTGGTCTTGGCCATGTGACTGTTTTAGTATGTGAAATGTTACTAATTTTGGCTTTAAGGACCACTGGATGCTTTGCCACATTCTCCTTGTCCTCTGCTGCAACTCAGTCAGCCTCAAGTGAATATGACATGTAGCAGACATGCAGCACAGCTGCAGCGAAACTGTGATGCCATGTAGAATGGACAGGAAATAAACTTTGTTGCTGTAAGTCATTAGAATTTTCAAATTGCTCATTACTACAACATAATCTTGCCTATCCTTTAAAATTTGCCAACATTTATACATAAAAACTGTGATTTCTGATTTAACCAGAATATTTGACAATTTCAGTACTGAATATTGGTTGCTTCTTTAGGTAAACAGTGCACGGTTCAGTTTACTAAGGTGCCCATGTAGTTTTTGGTTACATATAAATATCTATCCCTGGTAGAAAATCATGTTTGCTACTCTGACCTAAGTAAGACTTTTCCTGCCAATCCAACCACATTGCATGTGACGTG
The DNA here is from genome assembly GCF_949987535.1 of Balaenoptera acutorostrata. Taxonomy (NCBI): domain Eukaryota; kingdom Metazoa; phylum Chordata; class Mammalia; order Artiodactyla; family Balaenopteridae; genus Balaenoptera; species Balaenoptera acutorostrata. Next base: position 81,667,784 of record NC_080070.1, on the reverse strand, counting down.
AATTTAAGCTGTATGTGTGATAGCCCACGTAAGCAAACTGAAACCTAAGCCAAAGTCAATTCCTGCAAAAGCCTCAAGGTTAGGAAGAACAAACACCTTGTTCCTAGCTCCTGTCACTGGAGCGTTCCTAACCACTTTCTGTTTGGCACTGCTTGACTGGAATTCATGTTTGCTCACATAAACTTTTAAAAATTGTAATATGCCTCAATTTATCTTTTAACAATATATAAATCACATGCATATACATACACTTACAGTCATCACAATATTACTGGCAACTACTGAAGTATTTCCATAATGTCAGAAATAAAACAACTACACTCACCACCAGTAATATGTAATATCTTGTCGGAAATATTAGCCAATTCACAAAGGGATAAGAAGAGTTACCTATACTGGAAAGGATGAGGCAAATTATTAAGGTTTACAAAAAGGCAACTCACTACCAATTAATCCCAAAAGATTTAGTTAAATAATTATTAAAACTAATATGAGATGATTAATATATCTTATAAAAAATATGCCAGAACCCATAGTTTTCTAATATATTCACAATACATACAGTAATACACTATAATGGAAAAAAATTAATTTACAAAATAAACACTATAGAGTTCCTTGGGGAAAAATTAGAAGAAAATGTGCAGGTCCTCTTTGGGAAATACTGTAAAATATCACTGAGAAAATTTAAATAACAGCTGAGATATGCTATGCTCTTAAGTGGAAAAGTTTAATATTATAAAAATAGGAATTACTATCAATTAATTTACATATTTAATACAATTGCAATCAAAATACAAATATTAATTAAAGGAACATGAAAAAATGATTGTAAAATTCTATCTAGACACTACAAGTATAAGAACAGCAAGGAAAATTATTGAGGGACAAAAAATTTTAAGAAGTGTTAAAAGATAATATGACCAAAATGAGTGTGGTACTATCTTAAAAGATAAAGAAAGCAATGAAACAAAAGAAAGACCTGCAAAAACAGGGTAATTTACTGTGTGTTGCAGGTGAGAATTTAAAAAAAACAGGTGAAATGAATAGGTGTATTATGATTTTATAAACATGGAGTCATGCCAGGAAGAAAGAAAAGGTTAGACTTAATAAAAATGTAAAAATGTAAAATCTTCAAAATTCTGTCAAAAAATACCATAAACACAATTAAAGTAAAGAGAATTTTTACAAATCAATGAAAAGATGTACACCCCAAAAGAAAAAGGGACAAAAAACATGGATTATTGTATCAGTCAAGAATCTTTCAGTGTTGATATCAAAAACCCAACACAATTGGCTCAAATAGAAAGAAGGATATATTTGTTCATTTAACTGGAAAACCTATGTAAAGCTAGATTCAACTGTTTAAGCTACAGCATCTGAACTCTTTTTCCATCTCTGAGGTATGTTTTCCTATATATTGGCTTCATTTTCATACAAGCCCTTTTCTTCTGGTGGCAAGGGGACCATGGGCAGTTTCAGGGTTACATCCTACTTCCTCAGCTACCCCAAACAAGAAAGGAATCCCACCAGCAAAATCTAAGATAAGCTTAAATTTGCTCTGATTGGGACATGTACTCCAGAATAAGTATAATCAGGAAGTCAGAGATGAGTTCTGTGATTGGTCATCCTTGGTCACATGAACCTTTTTATGTGCTCTTAGCTCATCCAAGCCACATAGAATATGGCACAGAGATAATTTCTCATAGAAAATAAGTTCTGTTCCTGGAAAGTGAGGGGTAGGCCAGGCTACAAAGAATTGATCCAAATTTGAATACGGACAAGAATGACAACTGAGTTGAAATTTTCTTCACTTTGATTTATAAGCAGAACTAGGATAAAAAAAGCTCAAAGGATGAAAGAAGCTCCCTCACGCCTCTGGAGTTCCTTGCAGAGGCATGCCTGAAGTTTTTATATAATTCTACATGTGTGGCAAGCTGTCAGTCAGAGTGACTGTGAGTTTCAGGTCCATTGCCAAAATTATATTGTTATCCTGCTACAGGGGACACGTCCGCACTCTTGGGTCTACCTACTACTATGTAAGGGAATTCTTGCTGCCCTAGGTTGACTTCTAGGGCTTGTGTCCTTGGTCTAAAGATGGACTGGATGCTGGGCCTTAAATGTAAATCATTTAATATACTTAAAGAGAAAAGTCACAAAAGCAGAAGAGAAAACCAACTATAAATAGATAAAAGACAACAACATGCACTAGTAATGAAATAACTGTAAACTAATGAAACATTGCAAGTATTCTTTACCTACCAGATTAGCAATGGTTTTACAATTTATACTATTCTAATTGGAAGGGGGCATGAAGAAATGCGCACTTTAATATACTGTTCAATATATTTTAAGTTGGTAATATTTCTACAAGGCAATCTGGTATCAATTTATCAAACTCTTAAAGATGCAGTTTTTTCTTAAAATAACATTTATTTCACTATTCTTTACTCTTGGAAAAAGTTATAGAATTATATACATATGTGAACATATAGAATACATGTATTATTTCAACAATCTAGTAATTGATAGCAAAATTAAACATGGATATAATTAACACTTGATTGATCTACATTATATTTCCATGGCAGAGATGCTATTATTGTCTTAATTTTGAATCTCAATATTTCAAATTTTGATAATGGCTATTTAGAGTTCATTTTGGAGAATGAGTTTTTATCCGTAATTATATGTAGATTTTTCTAAAAACATTTTCTAAAAGGGTCTTAATTTTTTTAAACTTAAAAATATGCACATCATTAGTTGATTACCCTCACTGTACTTTGAGAAAGGCTACATTGTCAAAATTTAAAAGATATATACTAAAAGAAGTGTATTGTTAGTGGACTTCTACATTCTGAAAAAGAGAGTATCTGGGTAATATAATATCTTCTTGTTTATAAATTTATGAAGTGATACTGAAAATATAATTCATGTTCTGTCCCACAAAATGCTGAAATCATATATATTTTAATGAAACAAATATATTGTGTAATGTAGTCCATATATATTATTTGGTCCCTGCATAGTAAGCCCAAATCACCAATTTTTTTTTCAATATATTAACAGGCAAATATAAATTACACTAATATCTATTATGGAAACACTAACTCATAAACCCATAAAATTATGTAAATACTATCTTAACAGTTCATTTTGCATTAAAAAAATTGACGATTAAATACAGATGACAGTTTAATCATAGGGTACTCAATTAACTGAGAAAAAAAGTGAAAAAATTAACATAGTCATAAAGCACTCTTTTAGCAGATACTTAAAATGGAAAATTTATAAATTTGAGATGAACAATTTTCTTTAAAACTAAAGTGAAATCTACATTATTTTATATCAAGTGAAGTTGCCTTTCATTCATTTTTCCATTAAAAAGAGTGAGTCTAAGAATCCTGTGACATAATTTAACTTTTTCTGGAAACACTAAAGAAAACAATTCCTTTGTTTCTAGGAGGCCGAGGTATCTTCATATCAATTTTAGTCTAAAGTGAAATAAATTACTAAACAAAATTAATTTCTCCAATCCATGTTTTGGAGATCAGGTTATCACTAACTTGGAACAAAAGTAGTTTTAAGAATTTTCTTTTTCCTCTGCACAATTCCTGAAATGACAGTCTTCAGATTTAGGTGTGATTGTAGGGCATGTTGTTACTTTCTGAACAGTCAGGAGGAAGTAGATTGAGTTATTTGCCTAGACATTGCTTCTAAGTGGCAATCTGGCTGAATGGTTACCGTGAATATTTACAAATACTACCACCCATACAGAGCAAACTTGCTGCTCCAAATATTGTTCTCCATTATCAAAAGACCACATTCTACGTATTGTTCATTATATTCTTACTCAGCTGTGTTGTTATTTCACAGTTCCAGCTGAAACTCTTTCTTCACTAGACAAATGATTTCTTTCTCAAAAAAAAAATTTGTTTTTGGAAGCCATTGGAATTAGCATAAAATTTAGTTTTGAATGAAAAACTAGAATGACATCTAACTTTAAATTTCAGTTCAGGTCAGCAAAAAATTTTGAGACATCTGCTTTATACAAAAAATTATCTGCACTTATGAAGATTCAAAATAATTAGTGTCCTTGACTTCAAGATCTAGAACAGTGGTTCTCAACCACTCTTATTGTAATAGGGAAGAACACATCTGACTCCATGTTGGATCTGTTTCTTTTACTTTAATCTTTGTGTTCTGTTGCCTGTGCTTAGCCATGCTGGTTCTGCACTTTTTGTAGAAGAATGTTGCCTATAGCCTGAAATATATAGGATAGGCTATTCTCGAGGCTTTGACCTTTAAAGGTATAACACTCTTTCATGCACATAGAGATAAAAAGTTGCAGAACGGAGAATAACATTTGTCTTGTTGGAGGTTTACAGGAATAGCGCGACCTGACCTACATGGACACATGCAAGAACAAAGGATTCTGACACCAAGAAGTTCGCCACAAGCAACCACATCCCCTCCCCTTTTAGTATAAAAGAAGCCTGAATTCTAACTCGGGTAAGATGGTTCTCTAGGATATTAGTCTGCCTTCTTCTGGGTCTGCTGACTTTCGGAATAAAGTTGTTATTCCTTGCCCCAAAAACGCATCTCCCGATGTACTGGCCTGTGATGAGGAGAGAATGAGTTTGGACTAGGTAACTTTATCACTTCAATGCTCCTTCCAAATGTGACAGACACCCCTGCTCCTCAATGCAGGCATGCCCTTGTGGGAAGGGCATCTCAGAATTGCCAGAATTACTGAAGGAATGAAGTAGAGCATAGCTGATTTTCCACCAATTTTCCCATTTGAAAGAGTCACAAATCCTCTAGCAATTGTAACATTTATTGAAAATTTATCATTCTCTGGTATTTTGTTAAGTACTTTAAAAAGATTGTGTCTTTTAATACGCACAACACACATAAAACAATCTCTGAACTTAGGTACTAATATGAAATCAGTTTTCTCAGGAAACTGAGTCTTAACAAAGTTAATAGGTGATTCCTGTTACGTTTCCCAAGATTTTGCTCAGTCCTCACTAGATTTACCCTCATACAGACAATCATTCTATCATTTCAGGATAGTCATAAGCCCCAGAGAATAGGAAAGTAGATCCTGGACCCCTAAGTGGATGGAAAGTAAAGCCTATCACCAACTTCCCCACTCAAGTATTGCTAGAGAAATCTGTTCAATATTTCTCCCTGAACGAAGACAATGGAGAGGCACTCTTATATTGAATTCAAATAGCAATGGATCTGTATAAAGGGAGGTATAGTTCTATCCTATAATTCTATATTCTACCTTATATAGTTTCAATGATGACCAATTGATACTTGGTCACCAATTGATATAAAAACAAACATACTTTAGCATACTAAGCGAGGTAAGTCAGAAAGAGAAAGACACATACCATATGATATCACTTATGTGTGGAATCTAAAATATGACACAAATGAACTTATTTACAAAACAGAAACAGACTCACAGACATATTAGAAAACAAACTATGGGGGGTGAGGGATAAATGAGGAGTTTGGGATTAGCAAATACAAGCTACTATATATAAAATAGATAAACAACAAGGTCCTACTGTGTAACACAGGGAACCATACTCAATATCCCATAACAAACCATAACGGAAAAGAATATGAGAAAGAATATGTATATATATGTATAACCAAATCACTTTGCTGTATACCAGACTAACACAACACTGTCAATCAACTATACTTCAATTTTTTAAAAAGATACTTTAAATAATTACAGAAACATAGTTTTTTGTTATTATCACTCATTTGGCACCTCTAATGCATTGGCTTATTTTGCTACTTTTGCTCCCACTAAACTGAAAAGTCCCAGGATGTTAGCTGGTTTGTGAATTGTGCTGCATTGTAGCTCTTTGCTTTTGCATTGCAGCTCTACGCTTTTAGCATAGTGCCTTATATTATAGGTTCACAGCTTTCATTTTCTGACTTATCATAGGAAACTTTAAATGTGCTTGGTGGCAAAATATCTTGAAAACTAAATAAATAAGAGGAAATGTGAAGGGAAACTTTGACTTCAACTGTCACTGTTATGAATACTGAGTCACATACAAAAATGTTCAAGGCAAGTCTCTGACATTGCCAAGGAAATAAATATAGTGTGAACATAAAATTATTGCTGGTTTCTAAAGAATGACACCTTATTATAAAATTCAGTTCTAAGTTAGAAAGTGAGCTTGTTTTGAATTTCTTTCTTGATGAGGTCTAAGAGACATCACTTGCTGGCAGAGCAGGGGTTTATAAATGATTTGATCTCATCTCATTGCATAGTGACAAGGAGTTAGAAGTTAATTTTTATAGTGTAATTCAAAGAGTTTAATAAATTAATCAGAAGTCAATTTTTAATTTTCAGTAAGAATAAGACCAAAATAGACATGGGTTTATAATTCTAAGCCCAACATCTTCTATAAAATTAATGATGTGATCTGATTTTTGAATACAGTTTAGACTACCAATTTAGCTTTGTACTAACAATCTACGTCAAAGACTCATTCTAGTTGTGTCTGGGGGAGAAGGATGAAATAACTACTATTTTTCCCTTTCAGAGTGATGGCTTCTCAGACTGTTTGAAACATGCCTAATAAAACTACCATGAAGAAAGTATAAGAACATAATAAAATACAATACAGAAGCTTTGTGCTAAATAGGTTATTAGGTGAGAAGTCCAACAATAATGAATAAGAGGTTATAAAAATATGTTAGGAAAATATATGATAGAAGAAATTCCCTAAGTATGTTCTTCAACAAATCTACTTTTGTCCATGAATTGGCTGAATAAACTGGCCGGCATGAATAATGTATCTGTTGGTACTTTTTCATTTATTATGTTTATTATTTATGTAAGACATTAATACGTACTATGAATTATGCTGGGGAAGGGCAGTATGAAGGTAAATTGACTTTTTTTTCAGGAGATACCCACAATTAAAGTCAGACATAGCAAACATTTATAATAAAATAAAAGTGATATGTGTGACTTCCCTGGTGGCGCAGTGGTTAAGACTCTGCACTCCCAATGCAGGGGGCCCGGGTTCGATCCCTGGTCCGGGAATTAGAACCTGCATGCATGCCACAACTAAGAGTTCACATGCTGCAACTAAGAATTCACATGCCACAACTAAGGAGCCCGCAAGCTGCCAATAAGGAGCCCGCCTGCCGCAACTAAGACCTGACGCAACCAAATAAATAAATATTTTAAAAAATTAAAACAATGGCAATGAAATAAACTATAAGGCGCAAAAAATAAAAAAAGTGATATGTAGCATGCACTGAGGAATGGAAGGAATAGCAGAAAAAACAACTAAACGCCCCCCGCCCCAGCCCTGCTGAGATGACTGAAAAATGTTCATTTACGAGAAGCCTTGAGAAATGAATAGAAAATTTCCAGAGAAATGAAATTAGGGAGTGATTCAAAGACTGTAGAAAAAATTGAGGTATATGGTCAATAACAGGCAGTTTGAATCCTTACAGTCTATGTAACTAATTTGAAGGTGATGCCATAGTCAGTGAAAATTTACAGAATGTTTATAAACAACTACAATCATACCTATAATATTACCCTGTGATTTGTGTTGATAATGTTTTAGAATGAAGAGATTATGTAGATTGAATAGAAATAGTAGCAATGGAGGAAATGGATCAATGATATATTTCATAGAATGCTAGCTACTGTAACCCATCTATTCAATGATGTTTTATTTCTCATGGCTTCCTCTTGTGACTTCCCTATAAGGAGGGATTTGGAGGTGCTGCCATCTTGTACTACCTTTATCTTGAACACATTACCACAGATCACAGCCGAAAGGCAAAAGAGAACTACATGACACTCTCAGAAGAAATATTAACAGCCGGATATTCATCATTTTCTCATTTTCTCCCACTTTCCATTAAACAGAACTGTTCATGTGGAAGTTAATTGCAAAGGAGGCTTGCAGGTATAATCTTCCTATTTGCCAAGGAAGAGGAAACAGGTTTGATGAATATCTAACCATTTTCTAACACAGTCTAGTCTTTTGATCATTAAGTATCAAATTTACTTGTTTCTTTTCATATACAATCCTCCCCACAGGGGAAAAATCAAATTCTTTCCAGTGACTGCACTGAACTCAAAGTGCTGTACCTTTTGGTGAGGCGCAGTCCTCTCCAATAGTCCATAGATGGCTTCTTTCGTATTAGAACCTGTGAACCAAATAAACAAGTTCTTTAGCTACCTTCTCTCTCTCTCTGTCTGTCTGTATGTCTGTCTCTCTCTCTAACACACACACACACTCTGCCCAATGCTGGAACATAGAATGTAATTTCTTAGTCAGAAAGGGAAAGAATAAAAGACAGTGGACTTGCCCATTACAGTTCTGAAATCCCACTGAGAAGACTTTGTGAAGGTCCCCCACCTTGAGCATGGGGTGGGGGGGGGGAGTACCTGGATTAAGATCCAATTCATCTCTCTAGGAGGAATTATTACATCTATTTTCTCCATGGCCCCTTGGTCCACCCATTTGGAGACCCCTCTTAATCCATTACTCTCCATGGCTGCATTGGAAGTGAGTGTTAGAGAGAATACCTTTGGGGCTCTACAGCCTTCAAAGTTTGTTTCACGCTGATGGAAAATTGGGGGTTCAAGGTTTTATTATTATTACTCATTTGTTTAAACCTGAAACAGTCAAAGGCTTCTTTAGTTCAAATTTGTGATTTTGGGCAATAAAATTCTCTCAAACCAGTAGACCGCTGATTTGTTTTATTCTAATTTTACATGTACCAGTAATCACATATCCAAAGTTCATCTCCAGATGTAGTTCTCAAATATCTTTATTTTATTGCTTTTTACCAACTTGTTTCTCCCTTAATTTAATTGGGACCACCTATCTAGGGTGGGAAGACTGTATATACACTTTATTGATTTTAGCCTTGATTTATTTTATTCACTTGACACATTTTACTGGATCTTTGTTGTTCGCTCCTTTAAAAATACCATCACCAACTGCTCAGTATCTATAAGCAGCTACCTTTTCCAACTTTACAAGGCACAGAATTTCAGGACTCTGTATTCTCTTTCATTTCTGCTTGCAAAATGCCCAATTTACTCCTGAGTTTCTCTCTTTAATGGTAATACCTTGTTGAAAGTAGTCAATAATGTCCAAAATATAGTAATTCTGTGATTTTTTTCCCCCAACCACATCCCCTAAAGCTTCTGACTGAATAGGCAAATAGCCTAGTCTGCCTTTCAAGTTACTGCCCACAACACTTTTACCAAATGCTTGCCTCTACATAACAGGGATCATCATCTTTCTAAATTTCAATGTCATTTTTCTTGCTATCACCTGATCTCTAAGTCCTTAACACATATTTTAGGAACCCTCATATAATGCCAATTTATGAATTAGGATAGACTAAGTTATGCCATGGTTAAAAATAAAGCATGAAATCTTAGGAGCTTAGTAACAGCGAAGGTTTATGTCTCCCTTCTGTCACAGTCTGATGTGTACTGGGATTGATTTTCTTTGGCAGTTTGCAGCTCTAACTATATGAAGTCATTCTGTGTTTTCAGGAAGAATTTGATAAGCATCTAGCCGTATATGCAACATAGCTCCCACTGTTTTTGTTTTTTGTTTTAAACATAACAAGAAGGATCTCAATATGTAGTCTGGAAAATACTTATTAAGGATTATTTAGTTAATTTAAAAGACCGGCCCCCTTTACCCCTCACACATTGTCATTAAAATAATGTCATTCTCCTTACATACTCAAGGTTTGTCCAAATTAAAAAAAAAAAATGCCATGAACCTATGGTCCACCTCTAGCTAGGACCTACTTCACATCTCCTTTACTTTCTGTACAGCCAAGTTTCTTGAAAGAGTAGTCCACATCAGCGGTTCTCAAACTTTAATGTGCAAACAGATCAATTGAGGAGCATGGTGAAATGCAGATTCTGATTCAGTAAGACTGGGGAAGCATCAGAGATTCTAAATTTCTGTCTAACAAGTTCCCAGGTGATGCTGATGTTGGTCTGCAGGCCACACTTTGAGAAGTAGGTTTCTACGCTCTAGTTTCACTGATGCTATTTCTGCTATTAGAACCAACATCCATTCTTTAATGGGATTCTGGGAATGGAAAACTGCCTGATTCTGTTCACTTATGTTCTTTGAGTAAGAGCACCTTTCTCCTGGGGGCCTCAGATAAATATAGCACACCTTTCTTTATCCTTTGTATGGAGATATATATGTACATATCTCCATTAGAACAATGGCAAATAGCATATCAGTGCCAGGGTTTGGACTCGATGACTAACACGCTTTATCTCAAGAAGAGGGGACCTCTGTGTATAAACAAATATGCTGAATAGCAAGTAAAGTTTTTCAACAAATGATGGAACCATTATTTTACAAATCTTATCAACAAAGGTGGGTTAAATTCCTGAAGCCCTTGTGAACCTGAGGCAAGAACCACTTCTGCACATCTAGCTGAAGTTTTTAAGAAATTATCTCACCAAAAAAAAAAAAAAAAACAGTCATGCTCTTCCAATTTCCTAAAAATAAAACTTCTTCCCTGTTTTCCCCAGTAACATCAGTTTTCATTTCTTTCAACTTCCATCTTTCAGCATATCATTATGAGTACTTACTTGGTCTTACTGTTTAATTCATTCTCTTGCATTTGGGGGAAAAATATTCCACTCTTTTCCCTTCTGTGGAATTTCACAGATCACAATTTCTCCTATGGAGAAAACACACCTGCCTAAGCGTTGATTCCTTAACCCCCTTGGTCCTTTTTCTTCATTGCAGAGAATAAATGATTTCATGGTAGCAGTATTCCCTATCCCGATTTGCCAAAACCAAAGCTAGTGCTGGACCACATTCACTCCCCAAGATTTTGAGGAAAATGGGAGGACAATTTGAAGATGGTTTTTGGGTTTATCTCACTCCAACTGGACTCTGATATCTGAGAAATGTCGGGATAAGTTGTCAAATCAATCATGATTATGAAGATGAGATCTGAATTCCTGTCAATTCCATAAGATGGCAACAGTCACCTGTACATAGTGTGATTCCTCACAACTGCAAGTCTGTAAATTACCTTTAGTGTAAAGCCTTAGAGATGTTTGCAGAAATTGGAGCGTCATTCTAGCTTCAAAACTACGTAAACTTTCCGGGTTCGGCTGCATATCCTAACCACCCTCAAAGTTCCAAATTTTGGCTCCTAGAATGGAGTTTCCAAGAATTTCTCAATTTTCTATTAGCAATTACTCTGCACTAGCAGTTGCAAATCCTGCTTACTTCCAAGATCCCAGGCAGATACACAAGGATCTGATTTCTCCTGGTGGCACAGGACAGAGAATTTGAACTAGTCCAAATGTAGGTGCACTTAAGTCTTCCTTTGACTACAGAGGACTCTGATTTTGTAAGAAATTGAATTTCTGGAGATGTGCAAAAACCAGTTCAGAGTTTGGTTTTACAAGGGATTTTTTAGATGTCTTCAATCTAATGGACTCATAATTTCTAAGTGCTTTGGTATAATCTGTTCTCAAACATTACATTTCCACCAGTTTAGAAACTTCAACTTAGGTGTCATCCACACAAGACCTCTTTGGCTTTCTAATGCTCTTCTAAGAGTCATGATGACTTACTATTTGTTAATGAATCATATATTTTTCCAAGAGATTCCCCTTGCCCCCCAAAAAAGACTGGAAATTGTAGTAAAAGTGTACTCTCAGTTCAGGTCGAAAATTATGATTTTAATCTTAGGCCCTAAATCCTAAAGGGTAACTCTCAAAAATGTAATAGTTATAAACCAAAGAGATTAAGTTTTTCAGTATGACAAAGAAACACTCTAACAAATAATTTGAAATAGTAAAATTCTATACTAACTTGCCATACTACTTGGGTCTAAGAGAACACATTGAATTTTTTGATATATGATTAGGTGTTCATCAAAAATGAAAAGTCATAAGGTTTTTATTTTTAAATTTTAAAGTAGAGGGTTTTATTTTTCTTTTATGTTTTCACTTCTGACTTTTACAACTTAACTCATGTGACATATTTCATTACATCATTTTATAGTACAAGTAACTGAGAAGTGTATTCTGAGAGTATGAAAACTTTTAAACCGTTTTATTAGAGATCACAATATCCTTAGTGATCTTGAATCTTTGATAGGAAAGAAGAATCCACATTCTTTTATAATTGCAGAGTACACAGTCATTTTTTCAAATTCAACCACATGTATCAATTTGTCTGCTAAAACTTGACTGAAAAGAATAGTGAGAAACCTTCTCTCTTTTTAATATCTACTTTGCCAGATTAAAAACAACAGTGCTGAAATAGCACATTAGTTACACAATTCTCAGGCTTTCTGCATCTATGAATTGAATGGCCAATATCAACAGCATGACATTAAACAAGACTTCCTTCCATACCAGTGAACTTAACATTGGGTTCTCTATACTACTATTCAATGAAAAGATACTGAAAATGATTTTCAATGGTCACATCTGCTGCACATTTAGAAGAATATTGATGTCGAAAGCTGCTTATTTCCTAGAGAAATACCTTTCACTGGGCAAGTGTAGGCATGGCCTGAGAGTCAATGTTAATATTATTCTTTCAAGTGTTTGTAACGTATATAAACATGACCTTTTATTGACTCATTTAAGACTCTTAGTGGAAATCTTATAGTTCATGTTACAATAACTGATCTTTAGGGATTCAAGTGGGCAATTACTCAACTAAATAAAGGGATTGCTTTTCTAATCTGTTCTTGTAATATTTAGTTAACATGTTCAAAACAAAGCACATGGTGACACTATTTCTTGTTTCTTTTTCCTTATGAGTCATATGGGATTATCAACGAACTCCTGCAGTGCCATTATAAACTGGATTCTAGAAACACATTATGTTAGAAGTTCTGTGCAAATCTCACAAATATGAAGCAGACAAAAAAATGTGGAAAATGGTATTTTACTATTCCAATTGGAAGAGCAAATTCTTCAAGACTCTGAGAGGGAACATATTTCCCCCATGATTTTAAATTTATAATTAAAAGCCATGCTTCCCCTTTTAGTCCAAGAAAGCATAAAATACTCAATTTGAGAACAAACGCGTCATAGATATTCTTCATGTATATCTGAGAGACACATTCTGGGCACTTCAGATATCATACTGAGTATGAATTTTTTTGTAATGAATATTGTGGAAGTATATCATAACTGTCACTGATTACCCAACATCAGTGTAGAGATATCAGTTGAGTGTGAGGCTGGGAGTTTGGGGTTGTGATGCTAGAGTAGAACCCAATGAGAGTCTGCAACCCTTTTCTAACACTTGTTCAGAGGCACATACAACAAAATAGTTTCCTTTGGTAAACTCCAGACAGATGGTGACCAAGACGAAACATCAAAACAACAAGGGCACATGAATATAAACAACTTGATTCCTGAGATGGGGTATTCACTCAGGATAATTCTGGAAAGTCTGCAAAGTGAGTATTATTGTGTTCTCTCTCAGTACTACAGACCCAGGGAGCCTACCTCCCATGTTCCTGGGGCTTGAGCATTCTTCTCTTTTTGTATGCGCTCTCATGAGAACTATCTATTCACTCATGTGGTTTTCACTACTGTTTGTAAACTGATGACTTTCAAGCCTTTCTTCCAAGATTGACCCTTTCCTGAACTTCAAGCTAGGTCTTTTCTTTGGTGTCTCACCACACTTCAAAATCAATATGACCCAAATTGAATTCCTTATGCCCACTTCTGCTTGTCACCAAATCTAACACTTCCCAGCCACTCAGTTTCTGCCCCTCCTATAATCCCCAGCTCTGAGGGTAGCAAAGCTATCTACACAGTCACTTAAGTATAAGTCCTAGAACTAATTCAGTGGGGAAAGATGTCCAAGGCCATAGACAAAAGAAATTTTAAGTGATTGTTGGTGTGGATAACAGGGATGTATTATATGTATATGCAAGATGTTTAAAGCTTATGGATAGAGCAGAGCTTCTAAACATGTAATACAATATAGTAAGATAACAATTCTAAGCAGAGATTCTAAAGTTGACAAATATCAAACAAATACATTTAAATTCCCACCAAAGACTTGTTCTTGCAAGTCCTCACCCCAGTAAACTCTACTGTTTGCCTTCCCAGGGCAGGGACTGATGGGCACTTGACCTTTTGGGCTAGACAAAAAGCCTTTAAGCAAGGCTTCTATCTTCAGAGAGGATTTTCTAAATCCTTCCTCTTCTCTTTTAGCATTTCAAGAACCAAGTCTGGAGGGCTCAGCTCAAAACATTCTTCCACATGGAAGAATGGAAAAGCAACAACTGAATCTAAGGTTTTCTATTCTAGGTTGGAAAATAGTCATTGGGATTGGGGAGGAAAATAGGAGTGAGAAAGACATAGGGAGTTCCATACTCAGTGTTTAGAGTTCAAAATATTCAGGGATATTCAGTGTTCAAATCCATGTCGCCAAATTGTATTCTCTGGGCTTTCATGGGAATGAGGCATAAGGCCTAAGATTTAGGCCCAGTATCATGTATGCCTTGAGATCTGGGGAAAACAGAGAGGGATTTGAATGGCCTAACTACAAGTTCCCCTCCCCACTCTGCTCCTGTGGATAAGGTCCACTAGCCAAACAGCCTCCTATCACAGTGACCAGGTACAGTTCCCACTCACCTCTGAGTAGTGGACTTCCATTCCCTGTAAGCTGCTGAAATTATTCAAACACACCAATCACTCTTGCGTGGGAAATGGGGTACCACATCCTCCTGATACTATAAAATCGGCCTCCCACAGCCCGGGGTGCAACCCCCATTGGCCCTGTGTGGTGTGACCTTCTCCTCCCCCAGGCTATAAGTACATGGGACTTATCAACTTTTGTCCATCTCATCTGCCCAGGGTTGGGTGTCCTGTGTTCAGCCATCCCCATAACCCTCGGAAGAGAATCCCTTCCTCACCAACAGGATGAAGAGAAGGCAATTAAAATAGGGAAGTATGTTAAATATGTCTGGGGATTCCACAGGAATACAGGTTTCTGCCCTTTTTCCATTTAGGGTTTTGGAAAGTCATCTGTGCACCAAGAATGAACAAAGTATAAGCAGATAGGGTCCCGGGTGAACCAAGCATGGTTTTCTTGACATAAGAGAAGCCATTTTTGGCCTAAGCCATGCTTGCCTTTGAACAGGTCTCAGTAATTAATGATCTTCAGGGGACAAAAGCATGCATGAACAAAGGACTGTTATCAGTCAAGAGAAGTAACAATAGCAAAGAAAACAGATCAGTTGTAAGGACTCCCAGTTCTGTTTCAATGGTAAAGATTAGCCTGAAGCGCTCAACCACTAAATCAACTGGAACCTAAGGGATGTTGCCGTTGACCTTTTCTGACCCTTGTAACTTCAAAATCAACCACAGCTTGGACTCTGTAGACCTTTGCCCCAATTTTATGCTGAACTCTGCTCTGCTCAAGCCCCTTCATGAATATGCATGTACCCTTAGTTTAAAACTTCCCCAATTTTGCTGTTGGAGGAGACACTGCTTTGGGAAAGATCCCTGGTGTTCTTACTTGCTGCAAGTAATAAATCCTTCCTTCTCCCGCTCTTTGGCTTGGTTGTGTCTTCTGGCTCGACACTCACCAAGAGGTGAACCCAGTTTTTCGGGTAACAAAAGTACTTCAGAGTGAACTTGGTGGCAGAGTGTGGTAAAATCAGAGAAACTTATATTGTTTATTTAGGCTGAATTCCTGGGTGGCGTGCAAGGAAAAAAGGACTTGTGCCCCGCTCTCTCAAACCTCCTTGCCCCCAGTCTGGCTTCCTTGAACAAAGTGTGTCACAGTGATATTATCATTTGCAATGTGTGCCATGACAAGAAAATTTGTGGTAGCACTGATTAGAGCGAGGAAGCATTTAAAAATGTTAGTTATTGTTTGTCAATATTATTACATTGTTTTCTATTATTTTTTTCTCTAAAATGCCTCTCTCTTGGACTTTCATGACACTGCAACTGTAGTATGTTTCTTACTTTTAAAAAATTCTGGGCTTCCCTGGTGGCGCAGTGGTTGAGAATCTGCCTGCCAATGCAGGGGACTCGGGTTCGAGCCCTGGTCTGGGAGGATCCCACATGCCGCGGAGCAACTGGGCCCATGAGCCACAACTACTGAGCCTGTGCTCTAGAGCCTGTGCTCCGCAACAAGAGAGGCCGCGATAGTGAGAGGCCCGCGCACCGCGATGAAGAGTGGCCCCCGCTCGCCACAACTAGAGAAAGCCCTCGCGCAGAAACGAAGACCCAACACAGCCATAAATAAAAATAAATAAATAAATAAATAAATAAATAAATAAATAAATTTAAAATTACCTTTAAAAAAAATTTCTCATTTCCTGGCTTTTCCTCTTGTATATAATCCTTTTATAGAAGAGCTCATCATGGCTCCATCTTACGCTCTCTTCTCTTCCTCTACATGCTTTCCTTCCACAGTCTTCTTCACTCTGGTGGCTTCAATTACTATCACTGTAAGCTTTCTCTCAAAGGAATATCTCTGTGGCCCAGATGGCGCTCCTGAGCTTCAGCCCATCAATCCACTGCCCACTGAACATACTCAGTTAGACATTTCACCGGCACATCAAATTGAGTATCCCTGTCTCTAAATTACCCTGGACTTCCCTCTTCTGATCTCACCTAGTCGGCTCCTAAATATACGTCACATCTCTTCTCTTGTTTGCATCCACACTACCACAATCCTTGCCCAAGGCGAGAATATCCTCTTAAACTACTATATTAGCCACCTAACTGGTTTCCCTGAATCTACCTCCATTTGGTTCTCACATTATTTCCAGAATTTGTTGTTAAATATGCATATCTGATCATATATTCCCCAGCTTAAAACACTGGGATGACTGCTTGCTGATACCTTTCAGCTGGATTAGCAAAACTTACAATGTCCTCCATTACCTGCCTCCTTCTCTCCCCTTACTTATTTCATGCTATCGATTGTTTCTTCTCTTTCCTCCAGTTTTGCTTAGTTTGTTGAGCAGACTGTTTTCTCCCCTTCCAACCCTCTGGATACAACCTCCCCTCTTCTTCGCCATCATGAGTTACTTGATTAATAGGTACTTCTCATTCAGGACTCAGATTAACTATCAATACTTAGAGAAGTCTTACTTTGATGCATCGGACTAAGTCAGGCTGCTCTGTTAAGCATTACCAAAGCCTTCTATGCTACCTTTGTGAGGCCATCTATTACCTTTGATATTGTCTACTTTAGGGCTGTGTTCTCTCCCTCTCATCTCAAGTTGTAAAGTCACAAATCACAGGACAGTGACTATGTCCATCTTATATCCCTGATGCCTTGCCCATAGTTAAGTTTTTAGTATTTAATACTTAGTGAGTTATAATTGAAAAACTATGACATGCTCTATATAGAAGGGAAATGAAATGACCAATGTTGCAGATTTAGGAGTTCAGGGAAAAGACCACAGTGAAATACCTGATGACAAAAGCAAAGAATCACTAGGAAGAGAGTGTCATAGGAGTAAAAGGCGGATCCACATTGGAAGGCACTTCTCTACCTTTCAGGTAAATCCAAATATTTTTACCTCATTCTGCAATCTCAATTTCTTTTCTCTTCTTGATATTGTCCTTAGGAAAATAAATTTTGTAGGAGAAAAGGATGCAAAATGTCCCTGTTAACATGTTTCTCTGGTTTTCTTTACCATTTTTTCTTTACCTTTTTTACCTTTCCCCTCTTCTCCCCTTCCCTCCAGTCCTGTAAAGCCATTGAGTTAAGTTGCTCTCTCTCCTTGCTTTACCTATTTATTACTTGACAGCATTTACTGGGAAAAAAAAATTTTTGAGGTAGGGATGCCAGTTCTAGGTTATGATGTGTACTCTATTATTCATTACCCACTTTAAATACAATTGGATGAAATATGTATTCACACTGAAAAGCAGAGAGTTAAAAAACTTTCAGCTCCCCCTTTGCTAACTTTTTAATGTACTATTTTCTCAATTCTAGAGTAGTGTTGCTATATTATGATACTTAATAATAAAGATGTTTTTAATTGTTATTCATCAAACTTTTGAGCTTTATAATTTATAAGTATATAGTTTTTAAAATTTTTCACATTCTTTTAAAAATTAGATCTTCATAAAATTGGGTGGGGTAAATAGGGCAAGAACTTAATAGCCATAGCAATATTTTCACAATACAGGATATATAATTTTCCAGGCCATACATGGATGTGAAAAGAATGTTTCTATTTTCTAACTTAGATATAGGGGAAAAAGCCTTATAAGCACAATAAACACTCACACATACACAAACGTACCACATTAAGGCTCTCCTGATTATAAGTAGATAGTAATTCTCTATCTTGTAACAAATTCCCAAACTGAAATAATATTATACATCCAAATCTTACTAAAGAATTTTGTGCTTAATGGAAATTTGGGGTGATACTTATATTTTTGCACATGTTATAAAATAAATTCAACTAAAATCATCTGTTTTCTCATTAAGAATTGCCAAAAGTATCTTTTTTCTTTGAGTAACTGAAAACAAGTAATCGGGGATCCTATGCCATAACCATACAAGACTTTTTTTTTTGAGCATGTAGTGTTTATCCCTTGAGATCCATAAGCCTCTACAAACTGTGTTTCATATGCATAAGTGCACTCTGAAAGAAAGGGGAATTTAAAAAATTCATGGAGTAGGTAAGTGCATTCCATGTTGAATAATCACTGTTAGTACAGTGTGTGTGTTTTTTAAAGCACTTGGGCACTTGGAAAAAAAAACAACATTGGCTTTTAAGATTATTACTATACGTAGAGCCATTTCCACCTAGAAGTTGAACATACGAAATAATCAGCACTGTCTTTTTAATTTGTCAATATCACATTATTAAGAAAATAAAGAACACAGTGTATTACACATACCACAATAATTGAACCAAGTTTTCAGTTCTTCTTTATATTCTCTTTAAAGACCTTGTCCAACCTTTTATCAGTTGAAATGAAAACTGGATATTGTATTTTTAATTCCTTTGGAAAAAAGGAATGAGAACAAAATGGAAGAATAGAGGGAAAAAGAAAACAATCTATTGAAAGAGACAGATTTAAGATTGATGCAAATGTATTCATACTCAGAGCTCCTGACCTGGTTTTGTAGTTCTAGTACAGCTCTTGGATGGTTATTCTTTCTGTTATAGTCAATTTGTTATCTGTCTGATTCTTCTTTGCAAGCCAGGAATTTATTGTCTTCATAATTAGGCCTTTGTACTATATAACATTGTCCTCAGCACACACATGCTTCTCAATAAATATTTGTTTGTACTGAACTCGGTTTATGGCCATTGCAGGTGTCGAGTTGTGGGATTCCCAATTTTTTGTTTCTCATATTGTGAGAGAACTAGAATGAGACTCTCCCATTCATCCCTTTAATCAAGGATTAATCAACGACTGTTGCCAAAAAAGAACACCGGCTTGACAGAGTGGTGATTTGGGTTAACTTAAAAATGTGAACCAAATATTTTTGGGGATTTTACCTTATATTTAACAAAGGAACATAAGGAGAAGGCTGCTCATTTGCATACTTTCTTGATAGTATACATAGTACAACACTGTTCTCTTTGGGTGATTAATACTAAAATATGTTATGAACTATGTCATTTTAAAATTTATTTATTTTATTTATTTATTTTTGGCTGTGTTGGGTCTTTGCTGCTGCGCATGGGCTTTCTCTAGTTGCAGAGAGCACAGGCTACTCTTTGTTGCAGTGTGCGGGCTTCTCAACGCGGTGGCTTCCCTTGTTGTGGAGCACGGGATCTAGGCACAAGGGCTTCAGTACTTGTGGCACGCGGGCTCAGTAGTTGTGGCTCACGGGCTTAGTTGCTCCGTGGCATGTGGGATCTTCCCGGACCAGGGCTCGAACCCGTGTCCCCTGCATTGGCAGGCGGATTCTTAACCACTGCACCACCAGGGAAGCCCCGAACTACGTCATTTTTAAATCGAATTGACAGGTTAGTCAGACTCAAATTTACTTTATATAATTTACTTTGATATTAGTAGAAAAAATAGAGTTTTAATAAAGACTACAATTTATATTTAAAGAACTTTCATTATTTGTTGCATGCTTAATTTATCAATTTTATAAATATTTTAAACTTGTTATAGAAACATTTTTTAACATGTCATAAAACTTGGATATTTTAAAATCTTAAAACTCACATTGTTATCACTTAGAGTAAACTGATACTTATGGTCTTTTAATTTTAAATCTAGTGCATTTTAAAACATATAATTATTTTTGTTACTCCTTTTGTTAACTTCAATTTTTACCAAATACGATATATTTAAATTACATTCAAATCTGGCCATGAAGTACATCAAGGTAAGGATGGATGAAACTGAAAGATTTTAGGATACTAGATTAGTTGCATATTTAGGTGTGACAACAAATATTTATATCATTGGTAGGGCATAAAGAATGTCATGAGAACCCTCTTCAAAATAGGCCAGAATGATTTATGACTCTTATAGGAAAATGCTACTGAAAATAGTAATTCACCTCTGGAAAGAGAGAAAATGAAGAAAAACATAAGACAGTTTTTCCCTGTCCTTTTCATAGATTTTTCCCTGTTTTTAAGACATAGCTATAAAAGAGTGAGTGAGTTTAAAAGAATGAGCTAATTTTAAGACGGAAAAAAAGGCATTCAGGCTGAAATATTTTTCAAAAATATTTTTCGTTATTTGGTGACCTTCAGATATAACTTGTAGAGCAAACTCTTGCAAAGAAGGGAAAGCAGTAACAGGAAATTACGACTATAATCCTTTAAAAGGTAATAGAATTGTATATTTTTGCAAGTAGCAATGTTGATTTTCACATAGCATTTTCTGCTGGGTCTATATTTTCTTTTTTTTCTTCTTCCTTTCTTTCCTTCCTCCCCCTCACCCCTCTTTCTTTCATGCTCATGAGCAATGCAGCATATGACAATTTCCACTCCACCTGTCCAGCTGCCTGTGGTGATACTGGCATCATAGGCTGCAGTTGTCCCCACCAACCGTGTTTAGACTACAGGGACACACCTCAGAGCTGTCAGTGCCACATTCCACCAGCCCTGAAACCGCCAGAGATTTATACCACCACCTCATCCCAGAAGAGTCACCCAGAGAGTAAAGTGCAAAAATGCTTCCCGGTGTTTTTCTCTTTTCTATTATCTTACCCATGTTTAGCCATCCATCGAGAATATACCATGAAGACGGGACCAGAAGAAATTTTGAACAGCAGATACAATTCTTTCACCCACACCAGCCCCATGTCCATGGCTCTTTACTGGAGGTAGGAATCTTCCTTCCTCTACTTCATAGGAAGTCCCACATTCCTTCATGCCATTTGAATCCTAGCAGACCTCAAGATAATCCTTTTGAGGCACACTGTGATCTCTGACACCTGTGATCATTAGTTTTGTCTTTCAAGCCGGGACTCCTACTACAAGTTAAAAAGTTAAACCTCTGTAACTGAAGGAGCAGGGTGTTTGAATACGATGTAAATCACCATAGCATTAATGAGAGTATGTCTCAATTTTGACTCAATTTGCCTACTACCCTCTCCTTTTAAGATGATATCCTCTTCCTACCCATAGTTCATGATATTTCAGTAAATACACAAGTAGTAGAACAATCCTTCAGAAAAGAGAAAGACGCAAGACAGCTTCATACCACATAGAGACAAATTGGTCCTAGAAAATGGTAACTAGCACTGGCATTTTTCAGACTATACTGGAAGTAGAAAACCTCAGATCTGTGTAACTAAGTGCAAAGATTATTAGAACAATAAAAATCCAGGTGATGGAAACTTACAAATTAAATCTGAACTGAGAATGATTGTGGCTGGGGGAGAGGGTGTTCAGTGGTGTGTGTAGGGGAATGACTGAGGATTTTTTACAGCTGCTCCAGTAGAAAACAATTTTCTTCACATTCATCTAGCTAAGTATTCTGAATTTTCACTATTTCCTGAATTGGGAAGCACTGAAAATTTATGTGAGAGTGACTTTATTATTTTTTTCTAGTTCGCATTATCTATATCTCTGTCTACATGAAAACTCTACAAAATATTTACTACTCTCTGAGTAAATTTGTACAAATATACATATACACATAATCTTGTTTTAGTTTTTGTAAAGTCCTGATTAAAGAAAACCTGTTCATATATTTTTACCTATTATAACCGAATATGGAACTTAAGATTATAGTCATGACTTTTAGGCACTAAGTAGCCTGAACAGGTAAATAAAACCATTTCCATTGTTCTAAATTACTACACTGAACACACACTTGCTAATGTTTTCATATATTTAATGTTTTTTTCAATGGCATCAAATTACTGGACAGTGAAGGATATTTATGAAAATAAATCAGCTAGGATCCCAACCCAGGTTCTGAACTTAGTGTACTGCATTTTCTTTTGGGAAAAGAAGAAAACGGTTATGTGGTGCTACAAGGTTGGCATATCATCTATCTCGCGATGTAATTAGAGGCTGGTCTCCCAGCCAAGCATATCTTGGTGTTAAGTACCTAATACAAAGGAAAGATTGATAGATGAGCTCTTCGTGTTTCACTTGTTTAAGAAGTTTATTTCTGTGCCAAATGGTCTGCTGCCACCTCAAAAACAATCAGAACCTTGTTTCTTCTAAACGGCTCTAAACTTGCTTTTGGTTTCATTATGCTATGTCTCTGAAAAATTCAGAGGGTGTCGGCAACACGCACATATCCGAGCAGACACAACGTTTAGAGATTGGCAACTTAACGTAAAGTTGGCAACTGAACCTTATTGTGTTCCGTTGTATTATTAAATAAGCTTACAGCTGGTCATAAATGTATTGGGGACTAACTGTACTCAGTGCATATTAATGGCTACAATGTTTGTTTATAATCTGTGGCTTTATTAATTTTAATCATCACAATAGGTAGAAATCTGAGATTGTTTCTTTTCTTTTACAAAACCGTAATCAGCTCACTGTGCATAGATATGTACGTGCTCACATTTACTTTCTTACTTTCTCTGCAGGTAATACAGAGAAAGTAAGTATATTCAGTTCCCTGAAATCATCTCTCTCACAAATAAATATCACAGATACTTTTCTGGAAGATGGATCTTTTAAAAAAATAAAAGTACACTATTGGATTTTACAAGTAGATATGCAATCCTAAGGTTAAGATTCCTGCAGTAGGTTTTTTTTTTTCCTTTTATCACCCCCTCCCCCCCATTTTCTATTAACTGCCTGGCTAAATACGATATGATTCAGAAAAGTGACTTTATTCACTATAATTCTCTTGGGAGACAGACTCTTTCAATACCTGTCTAGCGGGGAAGTGACCTGCCCAAGAGAAGGAACTCAGGAGGAACAACATTTTACGAGACACGGACTGCTGAATGGAGCCTATGTGATCTGTGATCGGACGGCAGATGTTGTGAATAAATCACTGGGAAGTCTCCCATCAGCCACCTGAGTATTTTTCAGTTCCCACTGAATGGCCATAAATTAGGAGGAGTGCTGAAAAGTCTGTCGACAATGTCGCATGCCTGGAGTGACCAGGCTTTCATCTTTTCTTAGATAAACAAAATAAGGATCAACCTTAATATGATTAACAGTTTGAAGGGACTACTTTATTTCTTAACTTGGAAAATCAGTGGAGGCTGCCTTTACCAAAACTTTATAATGAAAAGATCCTATGTCCCATAAAAATGTGTTAGCTATCAATCCCTTCATTCCAAATAATATTTAAATAACTAAGATCTACAGAATGAAATCTCTTAAAACATCAAGTTAGTCTCAAACTAAATACATGTAACGTAGAAGAGAACAACATATATCCACAAAATGTAAGCTCTACATACAAATAAATAACACAGGCCAGTTTGTCAGTTTTGCTACCTAATTCTAAGGGTTTCCAGGCCTTAGGTGCATTTCCATTATTTAACAGAAAAAAAAAAAAAAGGCATTTCTCCACCCTCTTATGACTATTAGAAGGTTGTTTTCAATTTTTATAGTTCAAGACACACCTGTGCTGCTACTCATGTAAGTAAATTTAATATATTACAGTCATAAAATACCTCTGATAGTTGGAATTTGGTTCCCAAGAGATTACTGAAATACTAAGTTTCAGAATTTGTTTACCAGAAGTTGCTGGTGCTACTTTACCCCCTCTCTACTTGTCTTTTGCTCAGAGCCCCTAAACTTGTTCTAGTGGGATTAGCCTCAAAGGCCCAATAATGACTTTAAATTATAGGCGCAGAAGCAGAAAACTGTTTCAGCCATCAAATTCACTTAATATTGGCCTCGCTTCTGTTTAGTGTTATACTGCTCTTGAAGGCTGCCCTACCAATGAGCAATTCCCCCAGAGTCAGGAAGAAATGTCTGCTCTTTGGTTAACAAAATTTGCAATATTATTTTGTCAATCTAGTTTCTATACTGTGACTTGTTTGGCATTGACCTTTCCTTCAACTCCCCATGGCACTTTACTTATGGCTCTATTACAGCACTCACCTTATTTTGCCTTATATTATAGTTATATTTTTACTTATTCCACCATTAAGTGTTATGATCATAGAGGGAACACAGCACCTTTCTTTCTCTATAACTATCCCTCAGCATGAAGTAAATGTCTGTTACTTTCCATTAACTCTTGCTTTGGTGATGAGCTTAATTAGGAGAATTTCAGTTTTAGAAATTCATTCCTCTTTTTCCTTTTTTTTTTTTTTTTTTGGTTCTAAGTGGATAGTTTCTTTTCTCTTGCCATATAATTACCTGATTCTCTAATTTTGAACCTAATACATTGTAAAGCACTTTGATCCAAGTTCACCCCAAGTTTTATATACCAACTATGACATTCTGTTCCCAAACGTGGTGGTGATCTCATATCATATTGTTCCTGTTTTAGGTTGCTCTAACGTTTGTCCCAACTGTTTGTTACCCAAACAGGTTCATTTTATCTGAAGAACAGCAAGCCAAAACACTGAGATGCCGAGGTTTTAAGCAAAGAGAGGTTTTGGGTTTTTTTCCACAAGGCAACCAAGCAAGGAGATGGGAAAACAAGTCTTCGGTTAGCCTCCCTGAAGACAAGGGGCTAAGGGTACTTATGGGATAAAGAATAAAGAATCAGGGTGGTCTGAGGCATGGGGAGTGTGGGGAAAAGAGATTGGACAAAGGTGCAGTAATCGCAGGCATAACTAAGCTACAGGCCTCTGTGTATTAAAACTTGGAGGCGTTTAGCAGGATCTGAGCATGGAGTTCTTGGCCCTCAGACATCAAAAGGTCACCGAATGGACATCTGCACATGCCCAGTTGGAAGGTCGGTGGTCCTATACAGTCTTAACCAGCTCAACTCGAACTAGACACAACTGACTCCAAGTTCCTGGAAAACAACTTGGGCAAACATCTTATTGTAGGCAACCTGCTGCTTGGAGGTCATGCAAGTCTTTTGCAGTAGCAAGGAAAACAATCTTGATTAGTGAAGGCAGGTGAAATGGATTTGACTAACGATTACCCACGGTTTCAAGTTTTGTGATAAGCATGGCTATGCATCACTGGACAAAACAAGGAAAATACTGCAGGCTCAAGAGGGCAGCAGAATCTTGATTCCTCTAAGATGAGGGCTGAGTAGCCCCTCAGTCATAAAAGCGGAGGACAGGTGCAGAATTAGCCCCAAAGAGAGGCATCTTTGTTTTATAGAAAATTAAGAGAGCTCTGGGGTCTAATTTGGCTCTCACTAACTGAAGTATGATAAGATTAAATATGTGGTCTTTTTCATCTATAAAATGGAGATAGTAAAACATACCTCAAAAAACTGCTGTAAGTATTAAATCAGATAACAGTCATTCAACCCATTTACTGAGGTTCTGTCACATGGCAGGCTCTGGTCAAACCATGTCTGGATAATTGTGATGAATGTTGGGTTAAATCTGGGTCCAGCTGGATAGGTCCAGAGGGGGCAGTGGAGGAGGGTAACCATAATAGAGGAGCTATAGATTAGAGAACTGGAAATGTTAATCTTGTTAAAATAAATTGCATAAAAGGATGTGATAGCTGTCACATGGCTGGCTTCCAATTTTGGAAGCTAGAATGGAATACCTATCTCTGGTAAATAAGTCGTTCATGCTGAGAAATACCTTTATAATAATTGAGGAATCTCCAAATAAAGCTCTGTGGTTAGGACTGGATATCTAATCTATTTTTGATCTGCAGAAAGAATATGTTGGAAAATGAGTCATTTTTCAAGTACGATTTTACATGTATATATATGTACACACACACACACACAAACACACACACATGCACACTCTGCAGTGTTTTTCAACACCAGCAACCAATTCTCCAATTCTCCAGACAAAATCTGGGTGTCCAACAATTCGATTCAGTTCTGACAGTAACTACCCAGAGTTTGTACAGACCCCATAGGTTAAGGGCTCTGTCCCACAAGGCTGCCCCCACTTCAGACACCAGTCACAAGTCCTGGGACTCTTGTACTTCTGATCAACTGGCTACTGATATTTCCATGACTCCCTCCTCAGGTGCAAAAATTTGCTAGAATGGCTCACAGAGCTCAGTCAGTCACTTGACATATTATTACTATTTTATTATAACGGATACACCTCAGGTACAGCTAATGGAAGAGACTCACAGAGCAAGGTATGGGGGAAGGGTATGGAGCTTCCGTGCCTTTTCCCAGCATGCTACTCTCTCAGTACCTCTATGTGTTCACCAACCTGGAAGTTCTCCAAACCCCATCATTTAGGGGTTTTTAAAGAGGTTTCATCATGAAGGTATGATTGATTATTAACTCAGTCTTCTGCCCTTTCCTGTTTCCGGGGATTGAGAAGATGCGGCTGAAAGTTCTAGACTTCTAATCAAGGTTTGATCTGTCTGGTGACCAGCCCCCATCCTGAAGCTGTCTGTCTAGGAGCACGTTAGTGGGAAGTAGCCACATAGCACAGGGAGATCAGCTCGGTGCTTTGTGACCACCTAGAGGGGTGGGATAGGGAGGGTGGGAGGGAGACGCAAGCGGGAGGAGAGATGGGGATATATGTATATGTAGAGCTGATTCACTTTGTTATACAGCAGAAACTAACATACCATTGTAAAGCAATTATACTCCAATAAAGATGTTAAAAAAAAAAAAAAAGTCACCTCATTAAAACAAAAGATGCTCTTTTCTCTCAGGAAGTTCCAAGGGATTTAGTAGCTCTGTGTCAAGAACTAATGATAAAGACCAAATATATTTCGTATTATGCCACAGGTACACACACATACACACACACAGGTTATTCCATACATTTATATGTTGTCGTTAGGATAGGTCTAAACACGTGTCTAACATTACATGTGACTGGTTTTCACCTAAACTACAGAAAATAAGAACGCCAAGCCAGATTCATCAGTAAAGAGGCAGAGAACAAGGAAATTCTTGACAATATCTACAGAGGCAAATGTGGATGATTGTATTTTTCTAAATGATGCAACATTTCTCATCTCATCTCACCTGCTCTTCTTACAACGTAATTCTGATACTCCTTCCAGGAAGAGGTGTGTCTGTGTTCCCTCCTTTTAAACCTGGTAGGAGTTTTATGACTGTTCAACCAATAGAGTTAGTGAATGTGTTACTATGTGACTTCTGAGGTTAGGTCATAAAAATGTTATGGTTTCTCTCTGGCTTGTTCTTTTTGGCATGCTTTCTCTGGGGAAGCCAGCCACCACACTGAGAGGCAGCTCAAACTAGCTTTTCTGGTGAAACCACAAGGAGAAAAAGCCACCTAGAAAGGACCTGAGTCTCCCTGCGGATAGCCAGCATCAACAGATTTGCAGATAATTCTAACGTCCAGCCTTCAGCAATTCCATTTGAGGCTTCACACATTTTGGAGTACAGACAAGTCATCCTTGCTGTGTGCTGTCAGAATCCCTGATCCAAGAGTCAGTAGGTATAATAAATGGTTCTTTTATGCCACTAAGCTTGGTAGTCATTTTTTTTACAGTTATATGTATTAATCAGGGTTCTCAAGAGAAACAGAACCAATAGGATATATAGAATGTGTACACATATATAAAATAAATATAAATAGGATATATATACATATATACACATAATTAAAATAAATCTTCCTCTATTTATATAGCTCTATCTATCTATTTATCTATCTATTGAGGGGGACAGGGAGGGGAGATTTACTCTAGGAATTAACTCACACAGTTATAGAGAACAAGAAGTGCCACAGTCTGCCATCTGGAAACTGGAGAACCAAGAAAGCTGGTAATAAAATTTAGCTCAAGCTCAAAGTCCTGAGAACAAAGTAGGGACAGCTGGTATAAGTCCTTGAGTCCAGAAGTATAAGAACCAGGAGCTCTGATGTCCAAGGGCAGGGGAAGATGGAGGTTCCAGCTCAAGAAGAGGAATAATTCACCCTTACTCCACTTTTTTTATTATTCAGGTCTTCAGTGGATTGAATGATGCCTGCCCACATCAGTGAGAGTGGATCTCTTTTACTTTGTTCACTGATTCAAAGGCTAATCTCTTTCAGAAACACTGTCACAGACACACAGAGAAATAACCTTTTATGGGCTATCTTGCCATTTCTTGGTTAACACATAAAATCACAAGTCCACCCCTGTCAACTTGATGCCTATATGAATTTCCTTAAGCCATACATGGTCTCCAAATAAAGACAATAATAAAGTCATAATTCTATCTAACATGATACAACTCTCCTGCATACAACTGAAAATGCAAAAATCCTCTCCCTAGAAGAGGAGGTAAAGTCCTTGAATAATGTTTACTCTTCTCTTGATGTCCTATAACTTGAAATCCATGATGTAAAATTAACAATACTTAAAGATGATATAAAGTCAATGTGTTATGTTACATAATAAAGAAGTAAAAGAGGAAAGAAGACAAAGATGTTTGCCATATGTATATATATATATATATATATATATATATATATATATATATATACACACACACACATACACAAACATATTCATTAAAAAAGGAAGGAAATACTCATGACAATTACAGTCCTTCTTACTGTAACTGGTCACATCCCTTGTGGATGGAAGGGAAAAGGGTTAGTGTAGAAATGGAGGAAATTTGTTTCAGGGACGAAGATAGTTTATTTATGGTAATGGCAGAAAGGCAGAATATAAGGATACAGATGTAGAAAAGGGACAGATTTGGTGGTGAAAAATCTATGGAACTTCTGGTAGTTCAAGATTCTCAATGAGAAAAGCATGATCATCAGCTGAGAATGGAATGGAGAGGAAGCACACAAAGTTGTAACATGAAATGAATGATATAATGAAGTGCAAAAAAGGAAATAGAATTACCAGGCAGGAAAATGGCCTTCTCCAGGTTAAAGGTCACAAATTTAAAGTGAGATGATTTATCATTAATTGTGTGTTTTTCTATAGTCATGTTTAGCTGTGCCAGTACAGGCATGGAGAAAGAAAGAAGTTATATTTAACCAGGCTTGTAATTGTTTTGTCAATAGGGATGGTAGAGCATGTTAATCTGAAACAAACAGACTGCCAGTTACTTCTTCAGCAAAGATGATTTATTCAGGATCAGCAGGAAATTGCAATTCAGGATCTGCAACCATGGCGAGCCACGGGTTAATCCCCCCACGGCAAGGGAAGGAGAACAATTTTATAGAGAGAAAAAGGAAGTTGGAAAGGCTAAGTAAGCAAGGAGTCCATGGCTTTCTATTGGCTGAGCCCTTGCCAGGAAAGAGCTGTCTTTTTCCTTCCTGTTGGGCTCTGCTGTCTCACCAGGCATGAGAGCTCCCCCTTCTGGTATCCCAACTCTGTTTAAATTGAGGTTTCTGTTTATTCATTTTTTACAAACATGAGATGAGAGGGAGTTAAAAGTTTTCAAAAGGAAAAGATGATAGTGATTGCCATGGAGTAGAAACTGGATTAGAAGGCTCGAGAAGACATGAAGGGGGGTGAGGGAAAGTGAAATGGTAAGAGTATCAATGAGTTGGAGATCTCAGTACTTTTGCAGTCAGAATATTAGGAGAAAAATGGAAAGAGGTGGTAGTCAAAAACTGGTAATGCTTGGAATTAAAACTACAGAAAGGGTACAGCTACTGGTAATTACAAGCCTAGCTTATGACTGTTGAAGTAAGTGGCTGAAGTTGAATGAGGAAGATAATTTGGAGAGGAAAAGGTGAAGGGACTCAAAACCTGGAGAAATGAAAGCATAATCTATATGGATATTGAAACCACCTAGAAACGTAACAGAAGTCATTTTGGCATGAATGATGCTGTATTAGTCACTGTTCTCCAGAGAAACAGAACCAATAGGATATACATATAAACATAGATAGATAGATAGATAGATAGATAGATAGATAGATAGAGGTTTATTATGAGGGATTGGTTCATGTAATTTACGGAGGCTGAGAAGTCTCATGATCTGCTTTCTGCAAGCTGGAAACCTAGGAAAGCTGGTGGTATAACTCAAACCCAGTATAGTTCAAACCTGGATTCCTGAGAACCAGGGGCGACAATGGTGTGTCAGTCTAAGCCCCGAGGCCTGAGAACTAGGAGTATGCCCAACGGTAGAAGAAAATGGATGTCCCAGCTCCAGCAGAGAGCAAATTTGCCCTTCTTCTGTCTTTTCCTTCTATTCAGGTCCTCAGTGGATTGAATAAAGGTAATCTTTACTCAGTCTACTGATTCAGATGCAGATCTCTTTCTGAAACACCTTTACAGACACACCCAGAAATAATGTTTACCAACTAACCATCACAGACAGTAAGCCAGTGGTTAAAAAGGGATGTAACCAAGAGATCCTTTGCTTCTAACGTTCCAGAGAAAAGGTGTGAACGTTTTTGTGTGAAAGGAAGAGAAGTTGTGTGTGTGTCCGGGGCGAGGTTGAGGCTGGGGGTTCAGCACAGATGAGGAGGATACAGGACTAACTCCCAGCTGTGGGTTGGCCAGCAGGGTTTTTGAAGAACTTAACTGTCAGATTTGTACCTTAATGTGGCTTGTTGTCCACTAAACTCTGTGACCTTGTTTATTATGACCAACTTTGGAGTAAAACCTACCAAGACTCACAAATGCTTGAGCACATTAAAAAAAATAATAATACTATTTTGGAGAGTCTTGTGAAGCGGCTCTGTCCACATTTTGGTTGATACAGGAGTGAACAGAGACTAACAGAAAGAAGCAAGAGCTCAGGAGGTGAGAAAACCAAGAGAATATAAGCCTCCTATCAACTCAGAGAAAGTGTGGGGAGTGCTTTGGAGACGGCAGGTTGGGAATTTGGTGGGCTGTGAGTGCGGGATAGCCAAGGTTCCTTATCAAGGGGCGGCAACAGACACATCCAGCACTCTTCCAGTCTTTATCTCCATACATACATGTTACAGTTGACTTACAGCAGTGTTTCTTAACCTTTTTTTGTTTTTGTTTTTAAGCAATCACTTCCCTAAGGAATTTTGTAGTCAAATTTTTCCTAATTACACCTCACCTCCACTCCATGAAACTGTAACACCACAGATATCTTGTAAGCCTGTTTATGTACTGTGGTCTTTTGGAGGGCCACAAACCACTACAGTATTTAAAATTTTTTCACTCTCCCCAAGAATCAATCCCCCTGCCCTGCCATGGGGGTGATATCAGCCCTATTGAGGTTGCATGATCTAGAGGTATAAATTTTCAGATACAGAATTTCTCTGTCTAGTGTTCTTTTTACTATAATCATGTTTTCTTGCTCTAGGTAAACTTACTGCTTTCTAAAACATTTCTTTAGGGAAAATGATTTGTCATGTGTCCCTGTCACAAATCGCATCCTGCCATGTGACTTTGTTTCTTTATACCTATCTCCAGTGAGGATTTCCCAGTAGTTTTTCCAAAGCAATTTAATTCCTTATTAGAGTGGTTGATTCATGATCACTTAAGCAAGTTTCCACTTTTCCTTGAGGGACATGTTAAATGGCTTTGTATCATTATGGTCTAATCCTAAGTAATAAAACATGATCCAGGAACAGCTGGTTAAATGACTTGGCCTCCTGGTAGACCTTTCAGTTTTTCTAGGACCATAAATCTGTGATCATTTGTAGCAAACGTTCTCTCCACTCACACCAGATGTAGGTGGAGGAACAAGATGAAGATGAAGGAAATGAAAATAAGGAAAATAATTGCACAACGTTGGTCTCTTTCATAACTTGACTTTCCAAATTCTATGCACACTGTATCTTACCATTCTTTTGGTGTCACGGGTTAGGGTACAAATTTCTACCTGAACATCACAGTGTAGCTTTTATTTTAACGTATACGGTGAGATTGTTTTACGTAGTCTTACACATTTCTGAGTTTTTGTATAAATATAAAACATATTACTTTGATCTTGGACTTTCCGGCCTCCAGAATGATGAGAAAATGAATTTCTTTTGTTTGAGCTACATTGGTATTTCGTTAAGGCAATCCTAGCACATATATATGTATGTGTATATATATGTATCTACAATATAACAATTGTTTATTATATGACAATATATATAACACGTTTTATTATAAAGCATGTTATAGATGTATACCTGTCTGTTAGGGCTGCCATAACAAAATACCACAGAGTGGGTGGCTTAAATAACAGAAATTAATTTTCTCACCGTTCTGAAGGCTGGAAAGTCCAAGATCAAGGTGTTGGCAGGTTTGGTTTCTCTGGAGGCCTCTGTCCTTGGCTCACAGGTGGCCACCTTCTCCCTTTGTCCTCACATGGCCTTTGCTCTGTGTATGTACATCCCTGGTGTCTCCTTCTCTTCTTATAAAGACATCAGTCATATTGGATTAGGGCCCACCCTTATGACCTCATTTAACCTTAATTACTTCCTTAAAGGCCCCATCTCCATATACAGTCAGGGGGTTAGGGCTTCAACACATGGATTTTGAGGGGAACACAATTCAGTCCATTGTATTTATTTATTTGAAACAGTAGCACATCTAGTTACTGAGTTTGGCTATGAATAAATGCCATTTAATGACTCTAAAAATGATAAAATGATAACCTCACATACAGGAATCATAATATCAATTTGTATCTGGAATGTGCATCAAATACACACTAGACTATGTCTTATATTTAGGACTATTGGAAAGATACAGTGATATGAACTTACTAGTTGTCATATATTATTCTAACTTTCTAGGACGAAGAATGACTTTCCCTAAGGTGAGCAGGGATCTTAGGAATTTAAGAGGAAGGCAAAAATTGGTGATACAAGTTGAACAGCTACGCAACTTCTCTCTTACTCCATTGTTTCCCTTATGGTCAGAGATACTGGTGAAGAGAAATATACATTTTTTCTGGATACTATCAGGGGAGTTGAATTTTAGGAAGTACTTGTAGTCACCTATTACTTATTTTAGCACTTGAACTTTCCTTTTTAAAAATCAGTAAACCCCAAGCGAATAATTTACTCCTGTGTTTCTCCTGTCTGAAACACTAAATACTTAAACAAAATGTCTGAATGACAGCAATATAGAGTGTTAAACCAATCCAGATGCTTAGATCTTTTTATATGTGATTTGACTTAAAATAAAGCTTAGGTAGCATAAATTTGGCCTTAAATTGTAGCTATACACATCATTATATATTGCCCCCGCTGCCTTGTTCTTACAAAATGGCATCTCACTACACACATTAAAACAAATTTTGCTTTTTTCTCCTCTAAACAACATCTTGAAATTACTTGCTTTTCAGGTCAGTATCTACAGATCTAACTCATGTTTTTAAAAATGTAATAGCTCCATAATATGGATATTAAATAATTTATTCAGTTTTTCTAATAACGGTCATTACTGTAATGGTCATTATTTAGAGTTTTTGTCACTCTAAATAATGATGCAATAAATACCGTTATAATATATTCTTATTTACTGTTGCATTTATTTCAGAAGGCAAAGTCTTACAAGTAGGACTGCTTTGTCAAATGTGTGCATAGTTCACATTTTACTAGAGCTGACAAATATCTTTATAAAAATATGTTAGCAAACTTTATACATACACCAGTGGTTTTTAAGATTCTCAGTTTCTTCCACCCCACCAACATTTGATATTATCAATTGTTTCACGTATTTTATTTTTTTCCACTTTGCAAATTTTTTAATTAAGAAAGTTGTTGTGAGACATATCATACATATAAAAAGAATATATGATAAAAGTACATTTTATTTATTTACTTACTTAAATTGAGGTATAATTGACATACAATATATTAATTTTAGATGTACAATATAGTGGTTGAACTTTTGTATACATTGTGAAATTGTCACCAAAATAAGCCTAGCTACCATCTGTCACCTTACAAAGTTAATACAATACTCCTGACGATATCTCCTATGCTGTACATTACATCCCCATGTCTTATTTATTTTCTAATTGGAAGTGTGCACCCTTTGACTAACAGCTCTACATTTCTTCCACTCCCTGCCTCTAACAACCATCATTCTATTCTCTATTTCTATGAGTTTGGCTTTTTTGGATTCCACATGTCAGGGTTGCCATACAGTGTTTGTCTTTCTCTGTGAGACTTATTTCAAGAAGCATGATGCCCTTGAGGTCCATCCATGCTGTTGTAAATGACAGTATTACCTTCCTTCTCATGGCTGATTAACGAACATTCCACTGTATGCATGTATGTATGTGTGTGTGTGTATATGTGTACATATATATATATATGTGCCACATCTTCCTTATCCATTCATCCACTGACACTCAGGTTGCTTCCATATCTTGGCTATTGTGAATAATGAGGCAACTATTGTTTTAAAATTTGTCCGTCTAATGGGTAAAATGTGATATCCAGTCACATTGGCATTTTCATTTCCTCCAGTTGCATACTGGTTCATAGATTTGTTGTCCATTTTTACTTTTATCTTCTGCCAAAACCATTTGTTATAACCTGTTTTCACATTAAATTTAAATGCAGCTTTTATTATGTAGTAAATGCACAAATATATACATATTTGGATATGTTTATGTACTTTATTCTGTTCCAGCAACTTACTAGTGGTGTGTGGATATGTTTATACGTCTTCTAACACTGTTTTGATTACACAGCCATATAGCAAGTTTAAATGATTATGATTTAATGCTTATAATAAAATAGGTTTCCACTGCCCAAATGTAGTGACAATGAAGTAATTATCTTATCTGGATGATTTATGAAAAATGCTCATGTTGTAGCCTTAATTCTTAGGGAATTACTTTGTTCTTCCAGGTCTTCAATGCTGGTGATATACTCAGGATAAATGGGGAACTCCTTTCCTTCAATATTTAATATGATGGCATTGTGCAAACTGCCACAATTAATTTTTCAAATACAGTGTTATTCAATTTGAAGTAGGCTCACTTAGCTAAAAAAAATCCTTCTATTATAACACAGAATAAAGTTCTGTTTTAAAATTTAACTAATTTGTGTAATACATAAATATGCATAACAAAATAAACTTAAAAAGCCAAAGATCCATTTCAGCTTGACAGAGAAAGGAACTTGCTTCCTTCCCTGTACAGAGTGGCTGTCATGTCAGAGGCACCTTGTCCTGGTGGGGAATTTGATGATGGCTTTAAAAACCTTGAAGTTTCCAAAGCAATTTAAATATGATCTTTAATGACTTTGGAGTGGATTAGCCCTTGACCTTTCTGTTCCCATGGTACTTTTCCCATCTAGCTTTGACATATGTAACAGAAAATTGTGCTCTTCAGATCACTTTAAAACTTCCAATTATGTCAAGGGGCTTAACTTGATTTTTGATTGACTTATAATGGCAAGAGTTGATCTTTAAAGGGCATTACAGATGCAAATCAGTGCTCTCTGGGACTCTATTTTATTAGCTGTAATTCTGTTAATACTAAAAGGACACACTTAAAATAATAAAGTTGTGATATGATTTATGTTTACGTGATTTTGGAAAAAAATGTAATTGATTTCCAAAGGAGTCCAAATTATATTACTTGATATGATGTCTGTTCCTACATTACTTTTTATCATTGCCCATTTACTTTTAAAATCTATACAAGAAGTCTAAAAAATACAGTGTATCATAAACAACATAACTTCAAGAGACAAACATTTTATACACTATAATTTGGAGAAATGTAATTATAAGATAGAAAACACACTTCAAAATAAAACAGGAAAACCATATGAAAACTTGAGTAACTGACAAATGAAGCTCTTATAAAGCAGCGTTTCAAATGCAAATAGAAGAGAAAGGAAGCAAATATGGAAAGTAAGCCGAGACATGGAAAAGAAATGTAGAAAATTCTAAGATGGTAAATATAATAGAAACAATTAAAATGGTCACTAAAGTACTCTGTGCTTTAAAAGAATAATGTCAGTTTTATATAAACATTGTTGAAGAGGGGAAAGGAAATTTTATATGTATATATACTTACTGAACTTTAAAAAAGAATTTTAATAATTTAATTATTTATGTAGCTCTAAATAGGAAGAGAGTATAAACTATGAAAAATTGATGATTCATATTAAGAATGTGTGATTTGAAGGTAGTGATGGTGGACAGTATATTTTCTTTTTTTTTTTTTTTTTTTTTTTGACAGTATATTTTCATTCATGTTTATAACTGCTGAATATAATTCTAAATGAAACACAAATCAGAAGGAAGATTTGCTGTCATTCCTGTGAATGAGGAATTTAGATTAAAAAAAAAAATCTAGTTCTTTTAGCCAAGCATAAATCTGTTAGGTCATGGTGTTGTTTTGATTTTCATTCTTGTGTCCTAGCAATATTAAGCCATTACCTCATTTATGGGATTTACAGTAAAGGTGTTAGACAAATGTATGACAATTTCTCCTAGTTCAAATTATACGTTTATTTAATTTCTCTACATATTCTTGTATTCAAAGATAATAAGTGATGTGGGTTGAATTATGTACTTCAAAAATTCAGATACTGAAGTCCTCAGAAGTACCTCAGAATGTGACCTTATTTGGAAATAGGTTTTTGTAGATATAATTATTTAAACTAGGATGAGGTCATATTGGAGTAGGGTGAGACCCTATCCTTATAAAAGAATGCCACGTGAAGAGACAGATATACACACAGGGAGAATGCCTGAGAACATACATAAAGATAGAAGCAGAGATTTGGGTGATGTTTCTACAAGCCAAGAACCGTTAAAGATTTTCATCAAACCACCAAAAGCTAGGCGAAGAGGCATGGGATATATTCTTTCTCATAGTTCTCTGAAGGAACCAAGCCTGTCAACATCTTGATCTAGCCTTCTAGCCTCCAGAACTGTGAGATAATACATTTCTGTTGTTTAAGCCACCCATTTTGTGGTATTTTGTTACAGCAGTGCCAGCAAACTAATATATTAAGTGCCCATTAATCCTACTTTTTCTATAATGCAGTTAAAACCAATAGAAATACATAGTATAGAGTATATCAGTAAGCTTAGAGCAGAGAAAGTATGTTATAGTGCCAACGTGAGACAAGAAGACTAGTACAAGTTAAACAATTCAAGTGGATATTTACCAATAGATTTGCAAAAACGTAAATTAACCAATGACGTGATAAATAAGGACCAATGCTGTGGTAAGAACTCCTTGTTCCTGTGTAATAGGGAAGAACAAATCTGACTCCATATTAGATCTGTCCTATTGCCTGTGCTCAGTCATGCTGGCTCTGCACCTTTTGTAAAAGAGTATTACCTATAGCCTGAAATATATAGAATAGCCTATTCTCAGGGCTCTGACCTTTAAGAGCCCATTCATACAGAGATAAAAAGTTACAGAACAGAGAATAATATTTATTTTATTGGAGGCTTACAGGAACATCGTGACCTGACCTACATGAACAGGTACAAGAACAAAGGATTTCAACACCAATAAGTTTCAACACCAAGCAACAACTAACCACGCCTCTCCCTCACTCTGCTACAAAAGTGCTTCGCTGAAACCCTTCAAGGAGTTCAGGGGTTTTTTGGGTACGAGCCACCCGTCTTCTTGCATGGCCCTGCAATAAACCTTTCTCTGCTCCAAACTCCGACGTTACAGTTTGTTTGGCCCCACTCTGCACTTGTGTTCAGTAACACCTGGGCTAATAATTAAAATTACATCAATTCCACAAATATATACCATTTCTTATTCTACTAGTATAATATATAGTTCTTTAGTTCATCCATAATCTATGTGTCTATCTTCAGATACCCTACTTATTTGCTGCCAATGATAAATTCTGTTAAAACTCAGCATATTGAATGTGTTACAGATATATTACTCTAGCCTAAGACTTTAGGTGTACAAATAAGTGTTGCAGTATGGAGTTTTTTTCACCCTGTCCCTTCTTCCTGCTACAACTCCTTGCTGGAAGAAGGGGTCTTTAGATAAGATGAGAAAGGAGAAGGAGACTAGTGGCATCATGAGCCATTAAAATTCCAGCAAAAGCTATTGTAATTTACCTCACTTTAACCAACTCGTGAGGTTTATTAACATAGCCTGCAGAGTCTATTTGTTCACGGAGATTTACAATATGCTGAACTGTCTAGGTTACTAAGCTGTTCATTAAAATATCTGACCATTTCTCCTAACTTGTAGAGCTATGTTCTTACTGAAAGTCAGGTGTTAACTTCTCAAGTCTGTTTATGCTAATTTTACTTGTTAACGTAATTACAGAATTCAGTTAATATTATGCAAACCAATGAAATATGAATGCAAACAGAATGAAAAAAAAAAAAAAAGATGTGGTTTCCACTAATGGAATGCTTTGGAAAATCTTAACAAGGACAAGCCAATCAAAAAATTGCTATCAAACCTAGTACTGTTGAAACAACTGTTAAAAATTAGGAGAAAAAGTTTCAAAATCTAGAATTACTATTCACTCAGACAGCTTTAAGTATCCTTAAGTTCTAAGTCTCTTTAACAAATTTCGAAGTGAAAATCATAGATGATTATGGGTATGCTTTAATATAAAATACTCTGAAAAACTTTATTTAATGGACACGTATTCAAAAAAAGAGACCTGGGTCTGTATCACAAAATTGGCGAATGAACACATATATTTACTCTTTACATTAAAACAAGATGTATAGATTTTATAAAATTTGTTTAAAATTCCACACTTAAACAAAATATTTTAATTAACCAAAGAAACTACTAGCGTTGATCTAGTCAGATAGGAGGATGTCAACGATTTCGTCTTCAATCTAAAATGACCTGCAATCCCCTTCTTTGCATTCACAGAAAACTGGATGGAGCCAAATGACTGAGAATCTGCATCTTGTTGGGAGGACTGAGAGATAAAAATGATAGAAATAAGTGGAGAAAGAAGAGGGCAGGAACTATGTAAAAGAAAACCTCTGCATGGACTGTAAAATTACTGAAAGGCAAAACAAAAAACAAGCACTTTGCATTTCTTCTGGACTTTAGATGTTTTTGTAGTGAGATTTGTAAAATGCACATTTTTATTTCTTTTGACTAAAACTCCCTGTCCACCTAAAGTTAAATGTTAAGGGCATAGTTAGACTTTTACAAAGTAAAATTAATCTTATTTGGCAGAGAGACCAAAATGGCCTGACCTCTGAGGTGAAGCACTGAGCAATACGTGATAGTTCTGAATGAGGACAGACAGGGTCTGGTTCAGAGCCCATGCTCTTAACCATTCTGCTATGCTTCCTCATCAGCAATTGCTATCAGCTAAATGACACTATTTAAATTGGCTAAAAGGTTGCACAGGTTATCGTAATGTAAGATTTTTGTTTGTTTCTTTGTTTATATCCACAATGTAAAGTTTTTGTTTTTATTTTGGAGGCTACAAAAGGCCTGAAGTTAGAGTACTCTGTTCATAAGAATGAGGAAGAAAGGAAGGAAGGAACTGAATTGAGACTCTCTGAAAAAGAACTATAATTTGATTTGAAACGTTTTGGAAGAGAAATAAAATGAAAATTCACATCCCCAAAACATCCTTAAAGTACTTTTAAATAAAGCTGTATTTTGAATATTTTATTTGCTTTGGCCAGCTGTGCTCAGATACCAAGAAACAGGTCTAAAGATTTGCTTCAATTTTCCCAGAGCAGAGGAGACAAAAAACAGGTCTGGAGAGATAAAGTGTTACACAATTAAAGAGCTTATTTCTATTACATTTGTACATCATTAATAGTGCCAAAATAATAGGGCCTCCCATTTGTCCCACAGGTCATTTAATGCTACATAGGTCTTTCACAGACCAGCTTATATTCTGAAATATTAAACTTATATCTTGTTGCAACATGACCTATCCCGTAAGCTTCTTAGATACACAGGAAGATATGCAACTTTACAGGACAAATTGTTTCCTTCAGATAAGCATGTCTTATGGAAAATCACTATAATTATATTGTTTAGAAATACATTTTCAATATTTCCCAAACTAAGGACAAAGAAATATACAAAAACAGCAAGAATATTGTGGCATCATTCTACCTAAATTAGAATAGGCTATATTATGTTGACCTTGAAACTCTGAGTCCACTAGAGAGTCAAATTAAATCAGGCACATGAATTGAAAGGAACGCTCCATTTTTGTGACAATAATTTTTACCTTTTTAAAAGAGTGGTATTGTATTGAATTAATACAGGTTGACCAGTGAGAAACCTAACCAAAGGGCCGGTTGCAGTAATCCCAGAAAGAGAAAATGCTAACCTGAAACTTAGTTTGTTTAGATATTAGATATATTTTGAAAGATTTCCTGATTAATTTTCTGTGGAATGTGAGAAAAAGCAAATCAAGAAAACCCTATGATTTTTAGTAACCAGAAGTATGAAGTTTGGGGGAAGATAATGTATTTAGTTTTGGACATGATGTTTGAGATGTTGCGATTAGACATCCAAATAGAGATGTCAAATAGGCATTTGAATATGTGAATTTGGAGTTTGAGAGAGAGAGAAAAACAGATATGGGTAGGAATATAAATTGGAAAATTCCTGGCATAAACATGGTATTTAAACCAGGAAATCTGACAGTATCACTAAAGGAATGAATATACACAGAAAAGAAAAGAGGAGCAAGCCTGAGACTGGGACACCCGAATATTAAGAGATTGAGATTGAGATTGAGATTGAGGAGAGGAGGAATTGACAAAGTTGTTCAGGGAGATGGAAAAGAAAACCAAAAGAGAGGTGTTCTGCAAGCCAAATGAAGAAAAGGTTCAAGAGGAGACATTGAGCAACAGTGTCAAATACTTCTCATAGGCCAAGTATGATAAGTACTAAGAATTGGCCATTGGACTTTGCGGAATGGAAGACATTGGTGATTTTGACTAGTTTCTATGGACCAAGGAGAGCAAAGCCCTCACTGAAGTGGGTTTAAGGAAATGGGAGGACAGGATTGGACAACTCTTCTAAAACCAAAGAAATTTAGTGGTAGATGGTGGTAGAAGTGGAACAAGAGAAGATTTTAAATTTTGTTTTGTTTTATTGTGTTTTCAGATGGTAGTGATCATAGTATATTTGAATGCTGATGAAAAGCATCCAGTAGATTAGAAAGCACTGATGATTTAGGAGAGAAATCCTGGATTGTTGTTCTTGAGCAGATGAGAGGTGATGAGACCCACATCACATGTGGAAGGATTAGCTTTAGACAGGAGCAAGAATCATTCATTCATGGTTATATAGGCTTTTAACTCCTGATATTTCTGAAGTACAAATCAATACAAATCATCTGGTTCTTTGTAGACTTTTGTGCATATTTGAGTTTCTTCTCTGGTTGATTACAAGGATTTTCTTTAATGATTTGTTTTAACCTTAAAAGTTTTTGTTGGTATCTTTTATCTGTCATTATCCCTCTCTCTAATTCTATTTTTTCTGGTCAATTTTTAATTTACTATCATTTTCATGAGATTTACAGAGAAAGAGAGATTGGACAAATTAAAAAAAAGAATTCATGAGAGTTGATCTTTTAATTTGCTATTTTGGACTGCCATAAGATGGTTTATATTTTAAATAATAGAAGGTAGATGATTTCATATTTCATTTTTTTCAGTGTGTGTGATATTTTAGGCAGCACATGAATAAATATTTTCAATTTTCATATTTACTACCTTTTTTTAATGGATGTTAATCTTTACTACTTATGGCAAGTGACACTGGTTTTCATTTACCATTGTGATATACATTTCCTATTCTAAATAAATTTATGAGTCAAATAATGAGTTGACTTAAAATTTAAAAAGTAGCTAAATAGTACATGTGACATGTTGATATGGGAAAACTCATGAAGATAGACTACAAGTGATGTTAGTTTTGAAAACATATGTATTAGTGATGGTTAATTCTATCTGTCAACTTGATTGGGCTAAGGGATGCTCAGATATCTGGTAAAACATAATTTCTGGGTATATCTGTGAGGGTGTTTCTGGAAAAGATCATCACTTGAATCAATAAAGTGAATGAAGAAGATCTGCCCTTACCAATGTGGGCAGGCATCATTCAATCCATTGAGCGCTCAAATAGAGCAAAAGGATGGAGGAAGGATGGATTTAATCTCTCTTCCTAAACTGGGTTGTCCATCATCTCCTGTCCTTTGACATTAGAGCTCCTAGCCTCTGGACTTGGACTGAATTACGCCACCTGGTTTCCTGGTTCTCCAGGTTGCAGAAAGCATACTGTCAGACTTCTAGGCCTTTATAACCTTATGAGCCAATTTCTACAATAAATCTCCTCTTATATATAGCTATATATATCATTTTGGTTTTGATTCTCCAGAGAACCCTGACTAAAACAGTATGCATAGGCTATAAACAGATTCCCTGCCCTGAAAACAGTACCTTTTCCATGGACATCTCTCTGTTCCCTGGACATAATAATAAGGTATACACAAAATGAAAGAAACAAATATTTGCTTCTCATGTTGTACAGCATGATCATCTTCATGCTACCATATATAGTTGTTAATACTGATGTTAGCTATGAACCAAACACTGGTGTAAATAAGATTATCAATCTTTTTTCAAGTTGATTATCAACTAAGGAGGACATGCTAAAAATCAAACAGACTATTGGACATTTTACATGGAGGGAGGTGCAACAGATCCAGGGGAATATTAAGAACAGATGAGCTGAAAGAAATGCAGAAGGTAGAAGTGTTTTGTGGTAGCAATAAGGGTTGGTGGTAGGCAAAGTGTAGATAGACTGGGAGTAAAGATGATAAGAGGAATAGTTAAAGGGGTCATGAATAAGCTTGGTTTATTTAAACATTTTTGTCAATATCAATACTACCAGTAAATACTAATGTCAATTCATACATCTTTTGAACATGAATCCTGTATGTTATTTTATAGTCTAATTCTCTTATATAGGTGAATGAGGATGGCAGTTATTGGAAGTTATCTGTGCTTGTTTACCAACTTTGCATAAGCTCTCAGGAACTTAATTTTTAAGCACACATATTTCTATGAAAATCTTTCAATTTAAAACAAGTATTTAGGGGGCTTCCCTGGTGGCGCAGTGGTTGGGAATCCGCCTGCCAATGCAGGGGACACGGGTTCGAGCCCTGGTCTGGGAAGATCCCACATGCCGCGGAGCAACTGGGCCTGTGAGCCACAACTACTGAGCCTGCGCGTCTGGAGCCTGTGCTCCGCAACGGGAGAGGCCGCGATAATGAGAGGCCCACGCACCGCGTTGAAGAGTGGCCCCCGCTTGCCACAACTAGAGAAAGCCCTCGCACAGAAACGAAGACACAACACAGCCAAAAATAAAAATAAAAAAAAATAAATAAAACAAGTATTTATAAAATTCTTTTTAATCAATTATGTAACTTTCTTTACACTCCCCTATGATATTTCACTACTTACTTAGTAATGACTGAATTGTGCAGCAGCATTTAAACCAAGTTGATAACATAATTTAACCAATTCACGTGGTGATGGTTTAAAGACATTAATTACTTAAGTAAAAGTAACAAAAATAACGAGCTAAAGAAAATATTAATCAGGGAAAATGGGTGCCTGCAATTAAAGGTGATTTTCTATTCTCCATCATCTAAATTAATTACATTGCCTGAAATTCATGGAACATATTTCCTTGGCCCTTAGAAACACCTTATTTAGTTATCATGAATTATTTGGATTTTACAGTGTATTAAAATTACTTTATACATTTAAATATTTATAAGAAATAACCCAAACAA
The DNA here is from genome assembly GCF_949987535.1 of Balaenoptera acutorostrata. Taxonomy (NCBI): domain Eukaryota; kingdom Metazoa; phylum Chordata; class Mammalia; order Artiodactyla; family Balaenopteridae; genus Balaenoptera; species Balaenoptera acutorostrata. Next base: position 81,623,598 of record NC_080070.1, on the reverse strand, counting down.
TTAAAACACCTTTTCAATTAAAATCTATTAGGCTTGCAATGCTGTCATTGGAAATTTAACTGATTAAATATTCATACTAGTATTAAACATTTATTGTGCAAAATTTGAAACAATACTAGGTGAATAACATGACACAGTTTTGCTTTTTATTGAAGCACCTGATTGAACAACGATGTTTAAACAAGTTAAAATACTCAAAGGGAATCTTAGATTTAAAACATCATGCTTTTGAAGTCATGTATTTTTACTCCCAAAAGGCTTACTCAAAACTCATGTTTCTCTTCAGATCATACAAATCTTGTGCCTTTTACAAAATGGCTTACTCATTACTCACTGCTCTTCTTTCCCCAGTTCCCATGGTTTTTTTCTATATTGCTTAAGAAATTGAACTTATTCTAAAACTGTAAACTAATTAGCAAAATCTATATTTTAAAATTATAAAATTAACATAAATTATAATAAAACAAGATATTAAATATTTATGTCTTTGCTATACTAGGAAAGGATGGTTTATGTTTTTGTATTTTTACTCCCTAATGTCTGATCTGAGATAAATGATGCTGAGGATGTGAAAAAATACACAAAGTCTATGCTCAACGTATGAAAAATTTTCTTGTTATTTAATTATTACAGAATAGTTCCAACATTGCCACTTCAACAATGTACGTAAAAAGGAATAAAAAACAACAAATACTCAAAGGGACTTTTTGGCAGAGTTTCAAAGTCAATATTTTTTACTCTGAAAGACTCAATTTTCTTGGGAGAGGGTGTGGAGAAAAGGGAACCTTCTTGTACTGTTGGTGGGAATGTAAATTGATATAGCCACTAAGGAGAACGGTATGGAGGTTCCTTAAAAACGAAAAATAGAACTACCACATGACCCAGCAATCCCACTACTGGGCACATACCCCGAGAAAACCATAATTCAAAGAGAGACATGTACCACAATGTTCATTGCAGCACTATTTACAATAGCCAGGACATGGAAGCAATCTAAGTGTCCATCGACAGATGAATGGATAAAGAAGATGTGGTACATACATACAATCAAATATTACTCGGCCATAAAAAGAAATGAAATTGAGTTATTTGTAGTGAGGGGGATGGACCTAGAGTCTGTCATACAGAGTGAAGTATGTCAGAAAGAGAAAAACAAATACTGTATGCTAACACATATATATGGAATCTAAAAAAACAAAACAAAAAATGGTTCTGATGAACCTAGCGGCAGGACAGGAATAAAGACGCAGAGGTAGAGAATGGACTTGAGGACATGGGGAGGGGGAAGGGTAAACTGGGACGAAGTGAAAGAGTAGCATTGACATATGTACACTACCAAGTGTGAAACAGCTAGTGGGAACGGGTGCATAGCACAGGGAGATCAGCTTGGTGCTTTGTGACCACCTAGAGGGGTGGGATAGGGAGGGTGGGAGGGAGATGCAAGAGGGAGGGGAGATGGGGATATGTGTATACGTATAACTGATTCACTTTGTTATACAGCAGAAACTAACACAACATTGTAAAGCAATTATACTCCAATAAAGATGTTAAATAAATAAATAAATAAATAAATAAATAAAAGACAATTTTCTGGCATTAGAAAAGTATTCAGAGTGATTTAAGTTGCAATATTACTACTAGAATCGCTCAATCTTATCACCAAGGGGGTGATAGGGGGAACCCATGTGTTGTATCTCACTTTCCTATTCTGTTTTAAACCTACTCTAATCAAGTTTTCATCATCATCATGACAATGAAACTTAACTTCTCTTATAAAGGAAACCAGTGATCTTCATGTTATTAAATCCAACTGTCAATTCTCAGTCCTCATATGATTTGGCTGGCAGCCACAATTAACATTTAGTCACTCTACAGTACATTAAAAATGGCTATGAATTTCTTAACACTCCACTCAGAGTTGAGGTCTATGTCTCCTTCCCTACATGGGGGAGGTCATGTTGGTCCAGTTTCTGGACCCAGACCCTAAGGCACAGGCACCTTCTACTTCTTGTCTTGAAGAACACTTTCCATCTGGGAGCCCTAAGCCACCATGTAGTAAGTCTGATAACACTGAGACTGCCAGGTTGGAGATGCCATTTGTAAGTGCTCTGCAAGACCATCCCAGTTGAACTCAGCCTTCCAGACACCCCTGCTAAGAAGCCAGACATGTGAGGAAACTGTATTAGATCCTCCAGATCAGCCCTCCACCAGCTCAATACCACTGAGGATCTTAGTCAAGCTATGAAGAGCAAAACGATCACCTGCTCGAGCCCTTCCCAAATTTCTGACAACTGTGAGGTATATGTGAAAGTTGTGAAGTGAGTAAACCCTAACGAGTTCTCATCACAAAGAGAAAAAACTGTTTTTTTTTTTTTGTAGCTATATGAGAGGATGGGTGTAACTAAACTTATTGTGGTAATCACTTCACAATATATGTAGTCATGACATTATGCTGTATGCCTTAAAATTATACAGTGTTGTATATCAATTATATCTCAATAAAACCAGGGGAGAGAAAAGACTCAACATCTAACTTCCTACTCAACCTTCTAACCACAATTCCTACAGGCAAATCAAACTGAGCACTTCCAAAACTTAACTACTGACCTTTCCTCAAAATTCTGCTTCTTGCCAGTATTTCATTGACCACAGAAAAACCATATAATTTATCATTCAAACTAGGTACTTTCAAAGTAAAAGGTGTACTATATTGGATTACAGGCAAACACTGAGCTGGAGGAATCTGGAATGTAGGGCCACCCTAGAAATCCATCCTTCAATACTCAGGTTAAAAGAAACAAGCAAACAAACCAACAAACAAGAAACCCTCCTTGGAGTCAACTCTGACTCCTTTCTTTCTCTTATACAACCATCACCCAATTCTTCTCCAGCTATTACAGTCACTCACTTGTGCCGACTCTCCCAATTTCACTCAAAGTCACAGCCAAAGTCCTTAACGTGACTTACAATACAATATATATTCTGGCTTCCTTCCCATCTCCACTGTGTTTCTTACTTTTCTTCCTCTCACTCAGGTTGCTCCAGCTGCCCTGGTTTCCTTGCCTTAGAGTCTATGTAGTGGCTCCTTCATTGCCTAGAAGATCTCTAGATACCTTCTTCGTTTGTGCTCTCAACAGACCAAGAGAGAGGTTTGTTGAGAGAGGTCTTGTTGCTCCACTGTCATCCTCTCAATGGGGGCAACTCTGACCACCCTGTTAACATTGCAAATGGTCCCTCAAAACCCCTTGTGACATTCCTCATCACCTTTTAACATGCTATGTAATTTACTCATAGATTAATTTTATTTTATCAGTCACCCCCTGATAAATGCAAGCTGTGTGTGTTTGCCAATACACTTAATGTGCCCAAAGTGATCCCTCATATAGAGTAGATGCTAAATACTTATTTATAAATAAAAGAATAAATGAATGGATGGTACAGATTACAGATTGTACATAGACCATAAGAATTGCACTGATCAAATTTAGGTATAGTGAGTAAGAGAGTTTTAAAATTATATTAGGATTCATTAATTTTTGAGCCAATATTGTTTGGGGTGTTTTTCTCCTGTAATGTTTTAATATGTATGAATGCTATTTACATTTTAAGCAACATTTGTATTTTCTTTACATTTTAAGCAACATATGTATTTTCTTTAAGAAAGCTTTTTCATGTTTGTTTTTGTCACATACTTATTCTCTGTGCCTGAAATTATTAGTAATTCTTAGAGAAAAGTGAAAGATATATGCAATCTGTTACATTATGCTTCCAGATTGACAATTTTATCGGCTCTGTGATTTGCAGTCCTGTACATGTTTTGGTATCTTTAAATCACATATTGAACCATTTTTGCCTTTACCATTTGATATAAAATTAAAAATAATTGTCTTAAATATAAGTTAGTTTTAAAAACATAAAACTGCTATATCTTTAAGCAGAACCTTATCACTTATTTTGTGGTTGTGAATAAATATTGTCCTGATCTCTCCCAACGTGATAAGGCTGTGATATGCCCTTATAATAGCAACCACTGTTACTTCATAACTGATTGACTACCATATAAATTAATTTCTTAGTCATCATTTTAAATATAATCTTTTCTGAAAATATTTCTTGGCTCTGATTAAAATGTACTAGAGTCAGGTATTTACCCTGTGGAAGGCAAATTAGTTATTCATTTTATAAAAGAGTGCAAATAATGTAGGCTTCACAATTGTTTTCTTTTTAATCCTTTAAAAAATTTATTTAAAAATAATGATGTTCATAAAATTTATTTTTTGGTGAAGTGTGGTTTTAAACAATTACTGAAGAAGTTATTAAAACTAATGAAGAAACAGATAATGTGGCATGTGTATATATTTTTTCTTATTATGTTACCCTTAATCAATCTTATTAAGAAATAAAACAATTCATTATTTATACTTTACAACAAAGAGGTAGCCAACTACGATCCTTTAGGTTAATTATATATTTTTGGCTCTGATAGCAGTTTGTGCTTAACTTTAACAAACTGAATTGATATTTCTGGCTTTCTGCTGTTTTTTTTCCAACTAAACTGTAAACTTCCAAATACATAACCATTGAATACATTTAAAAAGTAAATACCTCGGGCTTCCCTGGTGGCACAGTGGTTGAGAATCTGCCTGCCAATGCAGGGGACACGGGTTCGAGCCCTGGTCTGGGAAGATCCCACATGCCGCGGAGCAACTGGACCTGTGAGCCACAGTTACTGAGCCTGCGCGTCTGGAGCCTGTGCTCCGCAACAAGAGAGGCCGCGATAGTGAGAGGCCCGCGCACCGCGATGAAGAGTGGCCCCCACTTGCCACAACTAGAGAAAGCCCTCGCACAGAAACGAAGACCCAACACAGCCATAAATAAAAATAAATTAAAAAAAAAAAAAATACAAAAAAAAAAAGTAAATACCTCGATTTATATACTATAGGTGCTCAAAAACATTAGGCAAGCTAATATACGGAATTTTTATAATGCGTATGTTGGGAATCATAAAAATATACCTGCCAAAATGCCAAAAGCCTAACAGAAAACACATACACACAAATATATGTAAAATCAAAAATTTCCCAAGATATGCTGAGTGATAGAAGCCTTACGCGAAAGAGCATAAACTGTTATGATTCTAATTATATGTAGTTCTGTAACAGGCAAGTTACTCTAAGAAAGGGAAAAAAAATTAGAACACTGGTTGTTTACTAAAGGGTAGGAATGAAGATTGAGTGGGACGGAGTACGATGGAACTTTTGGATGGATGGCAATGTTTAATAGGTATTTGTATTACATAGCTGTGTGTATTTATCAAAACTTACAGAATGGTACAATTAACATTTGCGCAGTAAACTGTATGTAAATTTTACATCACAGAGAAATGTTAAACAAATATTGAAAAATTTAGTTAATGATATGCATGCTGAAGTGTTTATGGTTGTTTACTGTAGTATTGTTTTTGACATATAAATTTTCATAATAAAAAATCCTGAAAAATGTGTATATTAATTTTTCAAATTGTTTCCTCAAAAATTTTTAATGAAATTATACTTTTCTTGCTTTAAATATTTGAAAAATCATGAGATATGTTGTCAAAGGTTTGATAAAATTCTATTAAGACTAGAATCTGATTACATAATTTTAGTGTTAATTACATTTTTATATTACAAGCTTTCTCAGTCTCTATTCATTAAGAAAATTGCTTTGAGTCCTCAAATAGAATAAAAATGAATTACAATTTTTTTTGCCATGAATTACAACATAAGAAAAATAACTCTATTTCCTATTTAAAAAACCTGTTATTTTTAGATTCTCTATCCCAGAAAACGCCATTGTATACATTCCTAAAATTATAATATTTTGACCACAGTGTTTTATATAATTCATGATTCTCATGTAAATAGCTGGCTTAGAGAATTCTGTTGAATCTCAGGAAAATATTGGTATAATATTTATGTAAATAGAAAATACTAAGTATGAATTTGTTCTAACAGTTTTGACTCGATGCATTGATCTCTGAGCAGAAACAATGCAGTGTACTAAGTTATTACTTTTGCACCAGTTTGTTGAAAGGCCATAGGAAGCATAGTAAGACTTTTAAATAACTAATCATTTGCCTTTAGAGTGAAAGGCAAATCAATGTCAGTAAAGCAATGGTGGGGTCGAGAAGGATGATGAAGAGTCAGTTTGGGCTGCTGTAACCAAGTACCATAGACTGGGTGACTTAAACAATAGACACATTTCTCACAGTTCTGGGGGCTGGGAAGTCCAAGATCAAGGTGCCAGCCAGCATGGTCAGGTTCTGGTGACAAACCTCTCTGGGTTATAGACTGGCTACATCTCTTTGTATTCTCACATGGTGGAAAGAGCAGAGAGAGAAAGCAAGCTCTCTGGTGATTCTTGTAAGGCACTAATCCCATTTATGAGGGCTCCACCCTCATATAATCCTAATTACCTCACAAAGAACTCACCTCCTAATACCATCACATTCATGTAATCCTAATTACCTCACAAAGACCTCACCTCCTAATACCATCATATTGAGGGGTATGAATTTTAGGGAGACACATTCAGTCCAAAACACAGACTAAACAGTGAGATGAGAAGCTTTATTTAAGAAAGCATTAGATGTTTTTGTAAGTCCATTAACTTTTCTTTGGGATTTACATGAAAATTCTGTTTCAATGTGTGTATATGCATAAGAAAATTTATATTTAGGCAAAACACTCAAATGCAATCAATAATAAATCATCCATTCAATAACTCAGAGCAATCTGGGAGGTACTGGCAACTCTTGCCTCTTCCAATATCCAAATTTATGAAGTAAAATGTTCCACCAGTTTCATCCCCTAAATATTTCTTGAATATTTTCCCTCATCCCTTTCTCTATTATCACAATTCTTATTTAGACTTCCATCAGCTTCCACCTAGGTTATTTTAGTAGTCATTCTTTCTCTGCCTTTATTCTGGGCTTACATCTAGCTTCACAGAACAGTGTTGTTTCTCATTACTCTGATCTTAGCCTCTTTTCTTCTATCAGCAGTATTCTATTTCTGCATCCTAAGAAGTAGGCATTTTTAGTATGTAATTTTCAACTGAATTAGAAGATAATTTTACCAATTGTGTTCTAAGTGTCAGCCTTGAGTAGAATTAAAAGATGTGGGCTCTGCAATAAGAAAAGTATTTCAGTGCTGACTCTGACACTTAGTTGCCTGATCTGAATAGACTGGGCAAGATTCATAATTCCTCTAAGTCTCAGTTTCCTCATCTCTAAAATACAGATAATAAAAGCCCCTACTTCATGCTGTTGAGAGGACTACAAAAGGTAATGTGGTAACGAATGAAGGTGCATATTTACTACAGTTCATGACACAAGTAAGCATACAATAAACTCTAGGTGTTGCTATTTAATTGAGAATATAGAGAAGGATTTGCTCTCATATTTCAATTTTTAAAAATTTTACTTTAACCAATTTAAATATGCTTTTATCAGAAATAATTTTTTAAGTATGGCCATTTGTGTTAACTCCTTAACCTACTAGAATGTAATTTATTTGTTCTTGCAAATGATTATTCATTTCTATGTCTTAGTCCAATACTTGTTTTCTTCTGATTCTTTCCTTGTAACATCTTTAGATAAATCTGTGAAAATTTTTCCTAGAAATTGATTTTAAAATGATTTTAACTCACTTCTAAAATTTTTACTAGTAACAATAGACCTTAAAAGATGAAAATGCATAGTGAATAACTACATTTCTAGTAAAATCATCCAGCAAAATACTAGGTAATTTTATTTCATTTTGATGACTTAATCAGAAAATATGCCTTTAGACTTCTGGTTATTGCTATACTTATTGAGTATGAGCTTTTCAACAGTTTTTGGAGGATAACATTTAAATTTATAAAAGATGACTTTGGGCCTTTTACTCTTGTGAAGTCATTTGGGTGTACAATATATACGTAGAACACAGTTACAAAAGAACTCTAAAGAACAATTTTGAAAGAAATAATAACAATATTTCCTTCTGCTTTATTTATTCAGTGATATCAAAATTAAACTTAACATCAGGTAATATTTTTGGTTAAGAAAAAGAATTACGTTAAAAACGGGAAAATCTGTGTGACTAAGCTTAGAACACTTATTTAGCATCTGAAGATGCCTTTATGTTCTGAATTTTGTTACTTGGTTTAAAACATTTTAAAAAATTTGACAATAGTATGAAAACTAATAATGTGAGAAATGGTGAATTACATAAAGTAAAATATACCTTATTCTATAATTAAAAATTGGAGAATTAAAATTTGTAAGTTTAAGAAAATTACATTAAGTTTTCTAAAGTTGGGTTGTTAAAAGCAATGTGTCATTAAGTTATACAGTTTTTCAATTACTCAGCATTTAAAATAAACTAAGATTAATTCATGAGCAAACCTTGTTTCAATTTCTAATTATTTATAAGAAATAAAAATACATTTTAGCATGTTATATAGATAATATAGCTGTATAACTCATGCTAATAAAAGTTGTTAATAAATGTTAATCTAAATCTGATCTCTGAGTTATCCCAGACTATTTTATCCAGTAACCAATTTTGACCTTATAAAAGTTTGTCAACTCGAAATTTACTGGATGCCTTATTCTATTACTTAGCTATCATTTTGGTCTTTCATGAGAAACAGTTTTATGTTCTCTAGAGTATCCAAATTTCAACAAGTTAATTATATGCACCACAGGAAAGTAGAGTCTACAATTTGATGAAGAACATTTCTCACTTGGGAACAATATCGATGAACAGTATACATAGTAATGTTAATCCAGAACCATATGGTAAAAGGATTTTTTGTTAAATTTCATATTTAGAATAGAGAAGGGCCTCTCCCTGTATCTCATAATGATTTATCAAAGCTCACAGCAGCCTAGCTACTTGTAATGTTTACTATATTTATACTATACCAGATGTTCTACTAGAAGAAAGATAATCTGGTTGATTAATCATTTTTATTCACTTGAAGAATAAGATCAGCCCACTTTTGCATATAAGATATTAGTGTGGAAAATTGTCAAGTTTATGAGTTATGAATTTCTGTGCTATGAAAATCTGTGAACTTTGAAAAAAAATCATTCAACTAGTTAGATACTACATTTTTCTACAGGGATAAAATTATGATGAGTAACTATTATTACCTTAAAATATTTAATCCTTTTGCACTGTTTTATAGAATATATTACAATGACACGTTTTAAATTCATTTTCTTAATGATAATCAGACATTCAGTCAGCTTCATGCAAAATATGTTCTGATAATAACCAACAAACTTCAAACAGCCAGGAATATGGACATGTACATGGATTCAAAACATGGGGTTTGAAGTCAGAGCAACCTGGCTTCCTTCAGTTACTGTGTAACCTTAGACAAGTTTCTTAACATCTTGGAGCCTAATCTTCCTTATTCGTAAAGTAGGCATAGGCGTAGCTCATCATAATGTTTTCTCAATTAAATAAGGCATCATGTCAAAAGCCCAACACAGTAAGTGAACTCAGTAAATTTGAGTTTCTTCTCCCTATCATTTGACTAGTAAGAGAAAAAAAAGCAAAAGGAAAACAAATCTCTGAGTATAAATAATTTTAGATTACCTTATTCATTATTACTCAGGATTGGGCCTTTTTTCCCCTGTACACTCAAATTTTAATTGCGTTCCCTACCTGGAACAAGCAAATTACAGTCACTTTAAACAATGCACTTGTTCAAAGCCAATTCAAATAAGTACTTAAGCTAATTACTTTGCAGTCAGGCTCAGACCTTCAGGGTATGGTTGGCCTGTCTCATTATGTAGTTTGTGTCTATGGTTCTCTCTTTCTAGAAACCACACATCCTCAAAACTTGGATTCCTACTGGTGGTGTTCCTACTCAGTCATGAATTACATAGGATGACCTATTCTCTACAATTTCTATAACATATAACATGGGAGAAGAGCTTAGATCCACCATTATTAATTAGCATTTATATCCTTGGTGTTTTGGAGAGACTGCAAACTCTTGAGAGACTCTGAGGTATGTATTAACATAGTTCCTTGCTTTTTTTTTTTAAGAAAAAATAAGATGAAAAGATATAATTCATATCCTTAAGGTACTACTCCTTATCTCTCACTCCCTGTTTCCATTATTTTTCTTTTTCTTGCTCAATTGAGTTGGATGCCAGATCCCATGATTCAGGATATACTTCACTGAGAAAGTCACCTAATTTAATGCTCCTTCTTCCTCATTTATAAAATGGAATTTATCATGATTGCCATTTACTGATTACCAACTATTTATTAAGCACTTGCCATATATTATCTCCTGTATCCTCACAAGAACCCTTTTAGATAACTATTGCTATTCCCACTTTTCAATTAATAAAACTGAAGTTTAGTGATTGCTCATGGTATGACTAAGTAAATTGAAATTTAAACTCATTTGAGTTTAGTGCCAAATTTCTACTACGACTTTCCTTGTTATGCATTTTATTACTGAGATTTCAAGGGTTTTATTAAGAAAACTGAGATAGAAAATGCAAGATTTGATTTAATAATAACAGAATACACACTGTCCACGATAGGAAACTGGATGTCTAACTGAAAAAAACGATCTGTCAGATTTTTCAGTGACTGAACTCACAGTTGACTAAGGTCAAGAAACATCTTGCACTTTTATCAGGGTTACATTATTTTATATAAATTTAGCACCTATTCTTCCTAATAATTTCTAAATACAGGGAGAAACTTGGGGAGTTTCTTCCCTTCAGCTTGAAAAGGTGCAAAAATCTCTCTCACATCCACATGATCGCCACACTTTCCTTTTTTGAGGCAGTATGTCTTCAGAAAGATCACATGGTTGGAGTCCGTCAAACGCGGTTATGCTCTCTGGATCTCAAGTCCATCGTTTACAAAGTGGGGTAAGTAATCCTAGCATGCAGGATTGTATTTAGTATTCACTGAGGATTAGATAAATGGCAGTATGTAAAAATGGTCACTATTACAGGTCCACAATTCTGAAATCCAAAATACTCTGAAAGTTATAGACTTTTTGTAATTCATTTGGCAACAATATTTAACCTGAATTGATATAAGGCTGCTTACAGAATGAAAAATTTGTTTTCACTGCAAGCATTTAATGAGTTTAATTATATATTGTAGCCCCAGACTCTAGAAGAAATATGACACAAGATATGGTATACGTGCCATTTAACTTTTTCAAATTTCCAAATCCTGAATTCCAAAAAACACCTGGCCCTAAAGTTTTGGAAAAAGTATATGGACATATTATTATTCTTACTAAATATAAATTAAATTCTAGACTAAAACTTCTAGGTAAAATATGAAATGGCTATAAGTAATAATAGTTATTCATTAAGTTTTACACTGAACTTTCATCAAAACACTTTTGACTTGAAGTGACAAAATTAACCTTATACGTGGCACTTGGTAAAATTAATATGACCTTTTCAAAGCTGAAGAAATTGAATTATAGAAAGATATATTTAATTTAAGCAAAAATAAGGTAAAAACTAAGATCACAGTTGGGATCAACAATACTTAATTTACTCCCTTTGTGTTGAGCTCCTTGATTAGACATCTTCCATTTTTAGCTCAAGTACTTCTGGAAATGATCAGTTTTACCAAAGAATCTCATTGGCAACAAGAAAATAGCAGCCTGTCTTTCTACCTTTTTTTTTTTTTTCCTAGTTAAGGCACACAGCCTAAAATTTTTGGAGAGAAATGTTTTTACATGTCCCTTCTATTTGCAGTTTTTTCATACAAATTTGCTCTAGCACATGGTTTGGAAAATATATGATGTGAATATGTATATGTAAGAAAACAAACATATGTGCAAATCTATACATCTATGCTTGTTAGATATCTAGTGGCTTCAAAATAAAATTCATGGCAAAAGTAGAAATTACTATGTTATCTTAACTACCACTATGGAATGTTATTGTTTAAATTATATAGCATTTTTAAAATACTTATACAGAACCATTTAGATACATTTTGAAGTCAAGCTTCATGTAGCAAATCTTGCTTTCAATTTTTTATGAACTCTAGCTACCCATTTTACTCTTAACTTTTAAAGAACAAAATTTGAGGCACTTGCTATTTTAACTTAGTTTCACTCCTTACTGAAATCTATGTCAATGGTAAAATAAAAGTTTTGCTCCTTTTTCTTATGCTAAAAAATTTGCTTTTCCTGCCGCAGAATTGCTGTAGAATTGAAGAACCTTAAGGGCTGTGTTTTGTATCAGTATGGAGGACAGGAAAATGGAGTCATAATTTGGAATTTATATAGTTTCTCATCAACAGACTTCTTATCTTTGTATGGAGCATTATTTACTGTTCAGTTTTAATACATTATAACATCAAACAGCAAAAGATACATTGACATATCAAATATAAAGGGTATTTTAGAGTACTTACTCTATTGCTAAGTTCTTGGACTTGCCTAATGAAAGTTTTTTTTAGTCTTGCTTTCCGCTTATTTTGCGATTTGTTAGATTTTGTGAGCGTGTATGTGTGCTTTTTAAAACTTGGCAGGCTTATGTACTCAGAGATGGAAGAATTAGATCACTGTGCAGTCTATTTTACTTTCCTTAAAGGTTTGCCATCCTTTACTCTTTAGCTATGTTGACACATCGAGGAAAATGCTGTTATTAACAGTGTCACGTGTCTGGAGACTCTTCATTAATTGAAATCAATTTATTTTTAAATTTAAATGGAGCAGAAAAAGAATCCTGTGGCAAAAAATCTTTCTATTTATTCATGTAAGCCAATCTAGCAAAAGCTATTGTTTCGTTCATTGCTAACTATCTTTATAAAGCATAACTGAAAAAGTGTTGATTTGTAAGTTCATTTATTTCTTAGCCACTATCCTTGAAGATTTAAGGACTAGTGTGTCTAATGTGGGGATCAAAAACTGTTGCCACATCCCATGGAGGCCTCTGTGTCATATTCCTTTGGGGCTCCACTGGTGCAACCAGCTCTGCTTGGTCAAAGTCTCTGAGCTTCTTCATCTTAAAAAGGGAACACAGACTCAGCTCCATTGCAAGAATTTAGATTCCAGATAAAAAGGAACTAAAAACATTCCTATATTTTGTTCCACCAAGTGCTATGTACAGAGTGATCATCTATTTTATTGATCATTTTATACATTATTATTTTTACCCACTGACATTTGAGCCCGCCTCAGTATGATAGTCTTATTAAATCAGAATCAGAACTGAACACTTTTTATAGCAATTTAAAAGGTTTCAGGGGAGTTGATAAGTGCTTTATTCTTATAAGTTTTCTAAATTTGTATTAATCTATGTGAAGGACTTTTTTATTCTTTAGCAATTCTGAGTTATAATGCATCCATTCTCTTAGGGTAACAACTTATTATAGAAGGCTGTTCACTGATGATTTTTCCAGAATGGAAAGATAATATGTCTGAAATCTTGATTTTTTTTTCTTTTCCGTTATTTTCTGGGATGCCATTAGATTATCAGTACTCACTGAAAAATAGAAGTTAAATGAACAGATGCCATTCAGCAGTAAAATGAGTCTTTCTTTAGTGTCCTTGTGGATATGATTCTCATCTTTACTGGGAATTTTAATCTTCATATCTCAGTTTAAATTAAATTTAAACACTTTTAAAAGTTAGAAAGCTTAATTACCTATATTAGGGATTTTTACATTTAAATTATTTAATTCCTTTTACAGAGAACTTACATGCATGTCATTTCTTAAAAGAATACAGCCTGTGAGCTAATTACATGAATTAGATATTTATACTCATGGTTTCTTGGCGTCCAAATGGGATATTAGGTGAGAATTATTTTGAGGGTTTAGAAGACAGATACATAAGAAACAAATTAAAATTTAATGCCTCCATTCAGGTAGAGCAGAACCTGGCAAGCCTCTACATCTGCAGATGAACCAAAGGATTTAGGAAATCAGAAACCTATGTAGGAGAAAGAAATACAAACTTAGATGGTAATTATCTTGGAAGGTTTCCCTTGCTTCTACCAAAAAGTAAGGCTCTTTATCTAATTACAGAAGTGGAAAAGAATAAAAAGGAGAGAATTTGCAGTACATCCAGAACGCTGTGGCAAGAGAAAAATAAAATTCCTGTCCCTTTGAAAAGCACTGAAAAAGTCGGGACATAATTTACTTACTAATTATAGCCAGTTAATATTGGTGACATACTGATTAGCAGAAGGCATTGTCACAAGGTGTTCGATGCTATGTACTCCCACTGAGCTAATTAATGCACCTCCAGGCTTTAGCTATGGGCTCCATCTTCAACAGAAGGAAAGATCCAGGCCTTCATACCCTTTGATTCCTCAGTGCTCAAACACCTGAGTGAAAAGCTGAGCATTGAGATTGGGCAGAGTTGGCAGCACCTGTTACACATTCTCACATCCTCCTCCATTAAATATAATAGTTTTCGAAACTAAGTGTTAGAGTGACATTTGGTAACAGACCGTCAGTGCTGTCATTTGGGCCTTAAAATAATCAGCTGATTTTTCGACTTTAATTAGCTTGCTTTTCCTCTTCTAATATCAGTTGAAATTTGGAATTTAAGAAAAATGATAATAATGAGCCATGTTAACATCTGTCTGTTTTTCTCCTTGGTGAACTGAGCTGTTGGAAGCGGTTTCATTGTTATAAATACACAATAACTTGTATTCCATGGAAAGTATGCGTGTGTCATCTAAAATAATTTAATTATATTGGTGGTACCATAAGATGGGAACTTTGATGTATCAGGTGACAAACTGAGTGATTTCATGTGGGAGTCAAAATATAATCTTTTAAAATGAGATTTGTGCAGTGTTTGTTATTTCTAAGAAGGATGTAATGTTTAAGTAGGTGAGACAGAGATATGTCCACTGAGGTCATTTTAGAATTAGCATACTTTGGTTTAGATTCCAGTTGCTCCACTCACCAAGCGAGGAAATTAATGTATCAATTTCCTTGTCTGTAAAATGGGAATGATAAATCAGAGGTTGTTTTGAGGATACAATTAGGTGCTGTATAGTACTTAACCCAATGGCTAACAAATAGCAAGTACTCAATAGGGCTTTTAATGCTATAAAATTAATGTGATACTAAATGTAATGTAAGTAAATAATGCACTCATGGTTAGTTATAATCAATACAATTCTATAACATAAAATAATAGAGTGCATTATACTAGTTAATATTTTTATTTTATAATGAATATGTCACAACATTCCTTTAAAATATATTAATTATAATATATATTTTATAGTACAACATAATATACTATTAACATACTATAGTCATATAAGATAAAATCATATAAAGTATATTTCATATTATATTAAAATTGGATTTAAAAAACTAAATGATATATACCAGCTTATTTTTAGTGAAATTAAATAAATAAGGACAGATTGTAAAATAATGTAATTAATTTTTTTTTTAACAAAGTATATAAGTTTCTTACATACCAAGTATCACATTAGTGCTGGGAGTACAATGTAAATTTCACAACTGCTAATTTGGAACGTGGGGAACCTACAGGGGAAATAGGATATCTAAATTATAGAGGAACAAAATAAGGCATATTTTGGAACATCTTATTCTTTCTTCAAGCTGAAATTCTCTTAAACCCCAATTAAGAATCAGTCTTCAATGACCTCCACAAGCCCAGACTGAGACTGGCAGCTTGCTCTGAAGAATCTAATGTTCACTGTGAATTCAGCTACTAGGAAGAACTGGGGCAAGAAAACATAGTCACAGTAAGATGGATGTTCCTCGAGTTCATTTCTGTTCTGTGAAGTCAGGAATTTCCCTCTTCAGTGTTATTCTCTCAGTTTATATGAACCTTGTCTCTAAACTAGTTTGTCTTATTTAGTTCACTGAGCTTTCTGACTTTCTTCTGAACTCACAGCCAACTTTTAAACGGCTACCAATGACTTCAATATTAAGCAGATCTGAAACATGAAGTGTTGGCAATTAGTACATTAAAGTTCGTGTTGATCTGAGTTGGCACTGCTCTGGATTCCTGGTATTTGTTAGGTGACATTGTCACAAGTCTTGGCATTTTGGCACAATCGTCTGACCCATATTGACAGCACTTATGTTAGACAAAGAAAAATATAGAATATTTGATTCAGAATTTTCTTTTAGTAAAGTACGTAATTTTTTTTGTAGTTTTTACTATAAAAGTAACTTTCTTAGAAACCCGTTTAAAAAAAATTTAACAGTGATCCAATATATATCTGATGTTCTGGCCTATTATCTGACTGGCAACTCTTCTACACAGCTGCTTGGTACCTAAGACACATTTTATTATATAGCTGCCCCTTCTTACCCACAGGAAATTAAGAAAATATCAAAAGATTACTCGCAGAACATTATCCTATTTGGCAGTTACAAGTACCCTCCAAATTCAGGTTCAGTCAGCAAAGTGAATACAGGTAGTCGAAACCATGTGACTAGCTGAGATCTCTTCATGGATTTAGGTTTAGAAAAATAAAATTTGATTCAGGAAACGGTAATAAGAAATCACTGAAAATTAAGAATCTCTGTATAGATGAGAGTCAGTGCTGGGAGAGATTCTACTTGGTTGCTCAGCTCTGATCTGCAGCGAGTCTCCAGCACTTTGGCCAGTCCCCTGTGTTCTACCCTCTGTCCCCTGTACTGTATATACCATCCTCAGCAAAGGAGAAGTGGTCAGCATAATCAGTAAAGTAGATAAAGAAAGCTCATAGTCTCAACAAAGATCTAATGAGAGTAATATCAATCACTGTATATGCCAAGCATTGTCCTAAACAGGCTATGATTTTTGTTATTCAGTAAAAAAAAGCAGTTTCTCTAATTTGACTGTTGCTAGCAATTATAATGTATAGAATCTGTTCTGTAGAAGCCCCAATCTCCTTCTCTTCCCTTAAACTCCTCGTAAGCGTTGCCCATCAAAGAACAAAACTCTTCAAAGTAGTAGCAACAGTAAAACTAATATAACATAATAAAATGAATTAACAGTGTAAGGTTAAAGGGCATGAAAAGGTTAAATATCTGTCTATGTGTCTATCTATGATGTATCTATCTATGTATCTATCTAGTGCTTGTGAAGTGTTACAAGTTAAATATATATAACTTGTACATAAAAAATAAATAAAATGTCAGTTGCAAAGACGAATAATGAAATCTTTCAAGTTAGTCAGAAATTTAGAGATTAAGTATATGTTACCCATGGAAAATTTCCAAATATATAAAAAGCTATCTGACTATAAGGAGAAATGCTTCCATATGAGGATTTTTTTTTTTTTTTTTTTACTGATAGGGAATGAAGAACTAAATAAACCTTAAAACAGAGAAAAGATACAAGAAGCTTGACACACACAAAGAGAGATTTACATTGTTTTCTTTTCCAAAAATAAGTCACCCCACTTGTGATTTTAAAGAGATCGCTAATTGATAATCTTTTCATAACTGGATGCAACTGTCATAAAATAAAACTAAGGCAAAATATATTTTAACTTTTAAAATTGTAACATTCATTAAAATACAAAAAGATGACAATCTTCATGGAGTTTAGATCATGGGGAAATGACAGAATGTTTTCCTCCTTTTTTTGATTGTGATGTGATGCTGGGATTTGCTAACGTAGATATTGTGATAAGTTAGGAAGATGCGTCCTTAAATGGAGAAGGTGAACAGCATCATAACTTGCCAACATTATGTCCAAGGCCCTTTTATTTTGATCTACTATCACAAGATAGTACGTTACTATCCCACATAAGCTTTCCTATGAAGAAGAGGTCAGCTGATCAAACAACATGAAGATTTTAGGCTGATGAGCAATGCAAATTAAAAAATAAATATCATAATAAAATCACCTCTTCAGGGTTTGATTACCACGAGCTCCAATCACTCACACAATAAATAAAGGTACATATACATGAACACATACGCACACACAAAATTAGGAAACTTCCAAATAAGCAGGCAAAACCTAGATGACCAAAGGAAACCATTCTACTTTGAGAGCAAAATATCATTTTCACAATGGAGTTCTAAAACAATAATGAACTAAGCCAAGTATGGGCTAAGTATATTTCAGGAAATAGCCACAACAAAATGAACAGAAATAGAACATAATTGATAGATCTAAAAATGACAGCAAAAGTCATTCTGCTCATGAAAATCAATAATGAAATATATTTTATTTTCTATACACTGTGATGTTAATTTTACTGTATTGTATCTACTATACGATACGATTATATTATACCCTTTATTTCATTTTTCTTGCTTCTTCAATTAAAGTTTTAACTTTTGGATCACAGGAATCATTTGTATATTCTTCTGTATTCTTCACATGAGCTAAACTTTAGCTGTACACCTAGTAACAAATATATATTTATTGAATGAAATATGTACATAATGGTTCATCAAGCTATATATTACAGAGGAAATGAAACAAATATATTGCTCCGATAAAGAAGCAAAAATGGTGCGTCATTTGTTTTAGTAACCAGAGGAGTGTCATGTAAACAGTCAGACAGCTTAAGAAACTAGGAATATTTATATAGCAACAGATTAGAATGTTTACTTCTAAATAAATGTCATAGCTGGAAACATCTATTGGAATCATAGATAATAATGCCTGTTCTATATGTTGATATTCATAATAAATACATTGTAGCAATAAAGTTTGCCAAACCTGTAGCACCATCAAACTGTAATGGCAATAAAAAAAATTTTCAAAGCTCTTTTAAAAATATGCATGGCTCGTTACACCCTTGAGAATTGTTAACTGATGTGAGTGAGTCATTATGGTAATTTGACAGATAGAAAAATAAAAGGCTCAAAGAGTTACAATAACTCCTGATGTCACATTAGAGACACTGAAAATACAGAGTACATTATTAGTGCCTTAAAGACTGTTTACTATATATACAAACCTCACATTTCTTTTGACCAGCTTCTCCTAGAAACTACTCTAATTAAGAAAAAGTTATATAGTGGTGTTTATGAGATTTGTCTTTATTTTCATAACTGTTCTTCACAATCAAATATTTTGTTCTTCACAGAGGTTTGAATATTTCAGGTTCCTTTAATTTTCTAACACTATATGTTGTGGTGACTTGAAAGCAGAGATAATGTCTGTGTTGTTCACCTCTGGATGCTCATCAATTAGGATGGAGGCCAGGACACTGCAGACCCTTGACCAATAGTTATGAATTCACATATGTCAGCCTCAGCCACTGACTTTAACTTTCAGGAATACTACTTTTTAATATTAGCACTATTTTTGTAGTAATGATTCTTATCTACGTGACTTTATTGTTTAGAGTCTAATTCCACTAGGACTGCCCATGTTTTGTGCTTGCATGCTTTCACCCAAGCCTTCTTCCTCTCTGAATAAATAAATTTTAGATGTTAAATGCTTAATAAAAGATATAAATAAAAGTTAAGTAAATAAAATATTACCTTCAAAGTAATTAATATGTCTACCTTTTTCTTAGTTTAATAAACACTTTAGTAAAAGGGAGTTTAAATCTTTTTAAACTGTGTTATTTTATTCTGTTGCTAGGGTTGTTTAATTAATTTTTAATCCAAATGTATTTATAAGAAAAATGCTATATTCTCAATCTATTATCATTGGTATTGATAAGGATTTGGTAAAGTTAATGTGACATTACCTCTTGCCCTGACAAAGAAATGTCCTTCCTACCTTGGAGATATTTAAATGTACCCTGAAAAAAAGGCCTATTCAGTGTTTCTGTGTTATCATCATAAATACCTAGTTAAGTGTTTATAGTTATCAGCATTATGGAAATAGCCAAGAGGGCTAATTAGCTCAGTTGGAAAATGTAAGTTCATAAATATTGAGATCCGCCTTTATGACCTAAATTTTAGCCATCAGTACACTTCAGGGGGCGAGGTTCAAAAATGTATTGAACATTTGCCAGGCCACATCTGTCAACTATTTATATAGTATATTTTCCATCATAAAGCTTGCTTTAGTTGCATCACAAGCCCTTTTAGTATGATTCCTGTCTTAGCAATTAGCACAGAGTGTACCTGGTGTAAAATCACCTATCTGCAATATTTAGAGGAAACTTTAAAAGATTACCAACCTCAAATAAGAAAAGCCGTATAATGCACTAAGAGTGGACTCTGAAGTTGGAGCACCCGGGTTTAAATCTCCCTCAACCATACAATACCTTGTATGACATATTACCTAACAGCCATCTGCCTCTGTCCCCTCATCTGTAAAATAGAGATAATAATAGTACCTAAATCTCAGGACTATTATGACAAGTAAATGAATAAATACATGTGAAAGTATCAGCCCGGTACATAAAGTGCTCTATGAATATTAGTCATTTTGATGATTACTATATTACTCTTGATGATTTCAACACGCAAAATGCACTTATGGATAGATAATCCTTCCAACACTTTGGCCTCTCTCAGTTGGCTGAATTCTTCTTCTGCAATAATCTTGTTTTCCAACCTATTTCAGCTGTATAGTCTCACAGTGATACTGCAGTGTTCAATATGGTAGATACATGTGGCTATACATATTTAATTAAAACTAAAATTAAATACAATTTACAATTAAAATTTCATTCGTTGGTTGCACTAAACACATTTCAAGGGCTCAGTAGCCTTCTGTGCCTAATGGCCATTATATTGTATAGCTCAGATATAGAACATTTCTATCATCACAGAAAATTTCATTAGCTAGTACTGCTGTAGACCTTGAATTCAATAACTTTAATCCCTCCCCAAGCTCAACTGCATGCATTGTGTGTTTATCAACACCTCCTATGTTTTCAGCTCACTGTTTTACTATGACTTCAACAATAGTTTCACTCTATCACTTCCTCTAATTCATCAATTCTCCAACTTTTAAATCTCAGGAACACCTTACACTTCAAAAAATTACTGAGGATGCCAAAAAGCTTTTATTTATGTGGCTGTCTACTGCTTTTTGTTGAATCATAAACGAAAGTAAAAAATTAAAATTATTTAAAAGTTTATTAAAAACAGCAAAAATAGACTTATTTTATATAAACATAAATACACATTTTAGCATCAATTTCCACATTGGGGAAATTACTATATTTCCCAAGCAAAAATAAACTTTAAGAGAAAAGTAGCACTGTTTTATATTTTGAAAATCTCTTTAACATCTAGCTAAAAGAAGGCAGATGGATTCTCCTATGTTTCTGTAGTCAATGCTTTGATATCCACATCGTGAGCTTCTATAAAACTCCACTGTAGATTTATGAGATAATAAGAGTGAAAAAGGCAAGTAACATCTTAGTAGCATTATGAAAATAGTTAGGACTCCCTGAAAGGATCTTGGAGCATCTCCAGGGTTGCCCAAACCACACACTGAGAACTACCATTCTAGATGCTACCATCTTTTCCTTGTCCCTTACTCCATGAGGTCCTCTAGGCACTTTTACCCAGCTTAGGTACGCCTTTGTATATAAAATTAATTTTCTTGCCTAGATTTCTTTATCATACTAGTTTTAGCCACAGCTGTGGTTAAATACTTTTCTGCCCTATTCCACAGCTGCATCTGTGAAGATGAAAGCTGGGGAAAAGTCACACAATCATGTGGACTGATCTCATTTCATGCCCTTTAACCTCAAAAGGACTCTCAGGGACTTCCCTGGTGGTCCAGTGGTAAAGAATCCCCCTTACAATGCAGGGGACTCGGGTTCGATCTCTGGTCAGGGAGCTAAGATCCCACGTACCTCAGGGCAACTAAGCCCACACACCACGACTACTGAGCTCGCGCGCCTCAACAGGAGAGCCGGTGTGCCACGACTACAGAGCCCATGCGCCCAGGAGCCTGCGCACCACAACTAGAGAGAGAAAACCCGCACGCGGCAATGAAAGATGCCGCATGCCTCAACGAAGATCCCGCGTGCCGCAACGAAGACCCGACACAGCCAAACATAAATAAAATAAAACAATAAATCTTAAAAAAAAAAAAGGACTCCTAGTATTGCCAGACAATAATACTATGCATCATAAACTCTTAAATGTCTATCTCCTACTTTCTTCTTTAACCCTTAACCTCCCAAATCTCTTCCTTTATGCTTACTCTCAAACAACAACCTCCTAGCTCGGTGAGGAAAGCAAGCATTCAGAGGAGAACTTCCACAGACCCCCACCAGCTTATGTGCCTCCTCCACATCTATCCTTTCATGCATGATCTCTGCTACTATCCAAGACTATGCAAGAGCACCCCACAAGCCTGTCTAAAGTCAATGTATCCATGGGAGCACAGATCCTATCCCCTCTGCTCTACCCCAGTAATTCTCCTCTTTCCCCTTGACATCACCAATACTCCCTCTTTATTGGATCATTCTCATCTCCATCCACACAAGCTGTAATTTCTTTATTTTAAAAGTTCTTTCTCTTGATCCCATTTACCTGCGAGCTACTATCCTGTTCGTAGCAAAAATCTTCAAAAAGTCAAGTATAAGCCCTGTTTCCAAACTCCCTCTCCAATTCATTCTTAAACATACTCTAATCAAGCTTTCACTACTACCTTCCTCAGAAACTACTTCTGTCAGTTGCATCTAGGTTGCTAAATCCAATGGTTAACTTCCAGTTCTCCCTACAGTTGACTTATCAAAGTATTTGATACAATCGATTACCTTTCCCCTTGGTTGTACACCCTTTCTTGGCTTCCGGGACACTGCTCTCCTACACTCTTTCCTCAGCTTCTACCGGACATCTTCATTTTGGAGTATGTAAATTCTCAGTCCTTCATCTTCTCTCCTCTATCTATACTTGCTAGTTTGGCGATCTTATCTAGGTTTTAACATCACCTCTATGTTGTTATTTCCAAGTTAAAATCTTCAATTCAAACCTCTCTGTTGAACACTAGATTTGTATAGCCAAATGCCCTCTTCACATCTCCACTTAGAGATGTGAAGATACATAACTTACATTAACATGTTCCAAATGCAATTACTGATCTCTATCTACAGGCTTTCTCATCTCAGTAGTTAGCAAATTCATCCTTAGCAGTGCTTAGGGCCAAGTCCTTGGATCCTCACTGATGGCTTGCTTTCTCTTCATCCCTCCTGCAGTCCATCATCAAATCCTGTTAGCTCTGCTAAAATGTGGCTAGTGAGGCTGAGGAACTAAACTTTAAATGTTATTTATTTTTAATTAAGTTAAATTAATAGTCACCTGTGGCTAGTGGATGCCATATTGGATAGCACAGATCTAGACTAAAATAATAAACACTGTATAAGTCCTGGGAAAAGCAACTGATAATAATAGTAAACATAAACAAAATAAGGTAATACAGGAAAGAAGAATATATAAACCAGTCAAGGCAAAGAGAATGCAACAGGATCTTGAGTGCTAGATTCACTTATACATTGTAAGCAGTGCTTGGCACAGAATAACTACTCAGTATACAATGAGTGGATGTTACCATTAATTGTTTTATATGTTATGCTTTCAATTAGTAGACCAGAAGACAGGTTAAGATTTTGCATGTTTTTTTGGTGATTTCTCTTTTATTTCTAATATTTTCAAATCCCAACACTTAATGTTTTATGTCACAACTCAGAAAAATACCATCATCCTTAGTCATTATTCAGAAAAATGTTAGTTTTAGGTGGCTTTATGTCCCATATTAAGTGTTTTCTTAACATACAACCCTTTGCATAGAAATTGAGATGTTGTTTACATGATAAAGTTCTTTGCTGCTGACTTTTGGGACTGTAATTATCCACAATTAGACAGAGAATGTACTCTCCATCGCTGGAGAGGGACTAAGTTTCTTTATACATTATTTAGATGATTTTAAGACTCTGGATACATTATAAATAAATGCATTTTCTCTAACAAAAATATTGTTGTCAGTGGAACTTATACTTCCTATGTCTGTGCCAATACATTTATGTCTACTAATTAGAAGGAGCTATGTTTCCTGAAGTTTTCTGTTGGTTGAGCATGATGAGTTTTACTTGATTTTAAGGGATTTATGCCAGAATAAAAGCCATATATAAAAAAAGTACCTGTATTGCCTTGAAAACTTTAAGTTTGCTGACCACCTAAAAGAAAAGAGAATAATAAATACCTAAGGAAGATTCTGTTACTTCATTCACTGATATAATGAATTCAGGGAAACACTCTTTTCCTCTGTGTGGTAGCATTAAGAACTGCTTTATAGGGATACACTTACAAATATCAGAACTATTAGGTGGCAAAATGTGTATCTTTTACCAAAATAAAAATGCTTCAATAATGGTCTGTAATGATCCTTGCTATAGAGTAATGTATATTAGGTGTTCTAGTGTGGTTTTTTTCTTCTTTATTACTTTTTATCAAGCTTAGTTTCTTCCTACAGTTCCCTGCTTAAATTTGAATGATTAAAATTCAACATTGGGAAAAGGCTTAAAATTAGTATGTTTAAAATTCAACAAATTCTGGGGAAAATAGTCTATATTTTAAATTTTGTTTTACCTTTAGTCAAGCCTGCCCTCTTGGTTCTCTGGAAAAGTGACGACTCTGCTTTTTACATTACTGATCTAGTAATCACATCTACCTAATCTGTGTGTGTGCGTGAGTGTGTGTGTGTGTGTGTGTGTGTGTGTGTGTATTTATATCTACCTATCTCTGGCACTTTCTAAAGTCAAAAAAATCAATCCACAATGTGCTCTTTAACTGTATTCAATATCATATCCGTAATCATGGAAACAAAATGTGGATTACTCTCTCTTGGATAATAAACAGATACCACTTCTCTTAACATAAAATAAGAGCCTCCTACACATAAAATTTAAAGCCTCCTAAAAGTCTCAACATGGACTATATCTTCTGGGTTGTAAATTATCCTTAATAAAATAAAGTTAACTTATATTGAGACCAAACCATGTTTTACTTTACAACATGCTAAACTCATCCCTCCTATGAGACAGTTAGCAGTCTTGTCTTTCTTCTTGCTCCTTTATGACTCTTTAAAGATTATTTTTAAAGTTCTAATATATACAGGCTCATAGGATAATTTCACCTTTTCAACCCCATCACATTTAGTTAAAAACAATTTTTGATGCCAGTCTATAACCTACAGTAAATAACTTCATTACATTTCTAGAAGAAAATGGTCAAAACATAAGATTATCATCACATCATAATTGTGATCAGTGGATGAACTCCTAGAATTGAAGGTGATGTGATCATGTTGCTACGCTGACGTAACATCTACAAAACTAGGAGTCCTTCCTTGCTTTGGAGCATAATCTATGCAGGTGTGACTCTGCTCACACCCACACCTGTTCATCTACTCACTCTTAGGAAATGTAGTCACTTTGGTCTTGTTTAGATTTATCTGCAGAAGTTTAAAAAATATATCGCAGAGCTTGAATATAACTTTATTGTTTATATAAAAAAATTGATACGAGTTAAAAATAAAATTTTTATTTAAAAACATATGCTTATAAATCTAAATTGGAATTTACCAAAACTATCCTTATAAATTTCTAAAATATTATAATTCTATCACATAGTGAATTAAGGAAACTTAGACACAAAGTGTATGCTATCTTTTAACCAAAATTGATCAAGGCAAATGAGAATAAGGCTAGGAGTGTCGGTTAGAGCACTTCTAGAATTTCACATTCAGTGTTGGATGCTCCTTTTAAAGTTGTGTCTATAAGCTAGAATGCATTAGAAGACAGTGACAGGGACAATGAGGTGACCCCAGATCAAATTAATTTACATATTCATTTCTTTATATACTTTCCCCGTGTTTCATCCCACAATTGTTTTGAGGTAGCATATATAGATATATGTAAGGTAGAAATTCAAATAGAATGAACTGTCAAGAGAAGAAAGATGAAAACATGTAATGAGTATATAGTAACATAAGCTTTAATGACCATGTAGGATGCTGTGAACACATGGCCTCCTTTAGAGTTCTACAGTTGCCTAAAATTCACTTAAGAAATATGGTTATTAATCTGACCCACATTGTTCCAAAAGAAAAAAATGCATGCGTATTACTTAGGCTCTTCCTGGCACTAGGCCTGAGGGAAATGATTCATGTGGTTCTTTATACTGGGAACACTGAGGAATGTCGAAGGCAACGTCCTCAACAACATATCTCCAATAAATAAAGTAACAGGTTCCATATGGCACTTATGGTATCTCACCGTGTAAGCCCAGGACAGAATACTGTGAAAAGCTTCCTCCAAGGAGCCAAGACCATGTTACACACACACAGAATTTTCTGCACTTTAACTTGATTCAGAGATAAAACCAAACTAGCAAAACCTGCATGACTTGAGACCAAGGCACTGGGTATGTTGAGGACATTTAGGCGGTGGGGAGAGAGGAGGCACTTGTGTGAGCTGTACAGCTGAGCATCTGTTTACCTGAACAAGCGTGGGGCTAGGCTGCTTGCATTTAATTCCACCTACGCTACTTACTGCCTGTGTAACTTGAGCAAATAATCAAAACTCTCTGTGCTCGTTGAGTGCCTTATAAAATAAAGATGATGATCATGGTATGTCTACCTCATAAAACTGTTGTGAGAATCGAAGAAGTAAATGCAAGTGAAGTCCTGTGAAAGGGGCCTGGCAACTGTCAAAGGCTACATAACTGTTAGCTCTTACTTTAGCCTCGAAGTTGAGAAGGGCTAATACAAGAAGAGATAGGCTTGTTCTGTTTGAGAGGTGGCATTAGAGAAATACAGTCAATCCTCAGAATTCAAGGACCTAGTATTTGCTAATTTGCCTACTTACTAAAATTTATTTGTAAACGCAAAATTAATACTAGGGATGTGCCTCTGTGGTTACTCGCAGACATGGGCAGAGCAGCAAAAAATTTGAGTCACCTAATGTGCATGTTCCCAGCTGAGGCTGAACAAGGCCAAGCTCTGCCTTCTTTCAGCATTCATGCTATCAACAAGTGTCCCTTTCACTATCTAGTTACTACCTTTTTTTCTTTTTTTTTTTTTTTTTTGCATTTCCGTGTTTTGCTGTTTAAAATTTGCAGCAACATGGATGGACCCGGAGATTATCATACTAAGTGAAGTAAGTCAGACAGAGAAAGACAAATATAATACAATATTGCTTATATGAGGAATCTTAAACAAAATGATACAAATGAACTTATTTCCAAAACAGAAACAGACTCACAGACTTAGAGAACGAACTTATGGTCACCAGGGGGAAAGGGTGCAGGGGAGGAATAGATTGGGAGTTTGGGATTAACATACACACTGTTACATTTAAAATAGATAACCAGGGCTTCCCTGGTGGTGCAGTGGTTAAGAATCCGCCTGCCAATGCAGGGGACACAAGTTCCAACCCTGGTCCAGGAAGATCCCACATGCTGCGGAGCAACTTAGTCCATGCGCCACAACTACTGAGCCTGCATTCCACAACTACTGCAGCCCGCATGCCTAGAGCCTGTGCGCTGCATCAAGAGAGGCCACCGCAATGAGAAGACCACGCACCGCAACAAAGAGTAACCCCCTCTGGCCGCAACTAGAGAGAGCCTGCACGCGGAAACAAAGACCCAACACAGCCAAAAATAAATAAATAAATGAATAAGTTTATATAAATAAATAAAATAAAATAAAATAGATAACCAACAAGGACCTACTGTATAGCACAGGGAACTCTGCTCAATATTCTGTAATAACCTAAAAGGGAAAAGAACTTGAAAAAGAATAGATATATGTATATGTATAACTGAATCACTTTGCTGTACCCCTGCCACTAACAAAACATTGTTAATCAACTATGCTCCAAAATAAAATAAATATTTAAATAAATAAATGAATAAACAAAAAAATAAAATGGTCCCCAAGGGTAGGTTGGAAGCGCTGTCTGGTGTTCCTAATGCAAGATGGCTGTAATGTGTACCTGGAAGGAACTCTGGCAAGAAGGACAAAAGAACAAAAGGGAGGTGACAAGAGTCTGGAGTCTGAGCTGCTTTAACAGTCAGTGTGTCCTTAGTTGTGACACTGAAACACATTAAATGACCATTTATCCCTAATCATACAGAGAGGAAGCAAATAGGATTCAGGTTTCAGGCATGAATCTAATAGCTATGAGGAAAATTAAGACACATATAGAAAACAAGTATCTTTCTTTAGAGTAAAAATATTTGGGAATTATAAAATATTTAAGAATTTTGCTTTTTAAAAAATAATGTCTAGTTTGGACAAAACTACTGCTGTTTCTTGGTTGTTCTATTTTGCTTTTTTTTGCTGTTGTTGTTAGTGCTTAACTGATTTTTCAACTATTTGCTCTTATAGCTGCATCAGGGCAAGTTGGGTTTGCCTGATTTTATATATAATTTCTATGATGTGACAAACTCTAAATTAACAAGGTTTTGCTCAATGACTTTTTATTTTACTTAAGTAAATCTACTGTACTTGCTATACTCATAACACCTTCTTCTATATCTATCACCAGTTCTGTTGAGAAGGAAGAATTATCTGAATATGTAAATATTATAGCTCCACACCTGGTTGTAGGCCGATTTCCTGGTCTACAGCTTAAACAGTGTATGCCCACATGCCCACAGATGAGGAGGAGGGTGCTTCAACCTAC
Organism: Balaenoptera acutorostrata; assembly: GCF_949987535.1. Lineage (NCBI taxonomy): Eukaryota > Metazoa > Chordata > Mammalia > Artiodactyla > Balaenopteridae > Balaenoptera > Balaenoptera acutorostrata. The sequence goes on along the minus strand of NC_080070.1, from coordinate 81,594,989 downwards.
TGTAATGACATTCTCTATGCTTCTAGTTAGGTGGCTTTTGCAGAAAACACATTTTTTTAAAAAAACATTTATTTATTTATTTATTTATTTATTTATTTATGGCTGTGTTGGGTCTTCATTTCTGTGTGAGGGCTTTCTCTAGTTGTGGCGAGTGGGGGCCACTCTTCATCGCGGTGCGCGGGCCTCTCACTGTCGCGGCCTCTCTTGTTGCGGAGCACAGGCTCCAGACGCGCAGGCTCAGTAATTGTGGCTCACGGGCCCAGCTGCTCCGCGGCATGTGGGATCTTCCCAGACCAGGGCTCGAACCCGTGTCCCCTGCATTGGCAGGCAGATTCTCAACCACTGCGCCACCAGGGAAGGCCAGAAAACACATTTTTTATAACTAAAAATTCTTATGGAGTTGCAAGATTGTTTGCCCAGTCTGAACGGCAGGAACTTCCCCTGAAATGAAACGTTATAAAAGAAGTAATTTAGGGTACAGAGTCAGAGAGACACTTTTTCTCTCTATAAGGAATACATTTCCTATAATTCAAAGGAAATGTTGACTCATTATTTCAAGCTATCTCAAAATTGATTTATTTTTGAATTTATTTTTTCCTGCTGGCTTTGTAAAAAAAAAAATATTACAAACACTTTGGTGGAAACCAGCCCAGCTCTGAATCAAGTTTAATTTCTTTTTAATAAATGATAAAAAAGTATTCCTGTGTCTTGGAAAAATGTTCTAGTATATACATACATACATATATATATATAGTGTATAGTATATATATATATATATAGTGTACAGTATATATATATATATATATATATATATATATATATATATATAATGTAGTTATATTTTAAGCCCATACCTCAGTTGACCTTGCCGAAATTGTCTTAGTTTCAATTCCTAGCACACTGAGGGAACTCCCCAAATAGCAATTTTCTATTCTACAGTATTATCTGGGAAGACCTAGCCAGAGCAGGGCTGGCATGAGTAACCACTGTCTTCCAAAGTCTATTTTCCTCATAAATCAGTAAAATGTAGTTGAATCTTCCAGCTTTTAGCATAACTGGGCCAAAGAAAGAGAAGACTCTAAGACTGCACAAGTCATCCACCCGTGACAGAGTAGATACGAGTCTATGATAAGATCAACTAGAATCATAAGCACTGACTCCCATCACTGGAGTCAAATGAATCAAAGTTTGCATTAAGGCCTAGGGTGAGGTACCACTGCTTTGTTGTACTTTTGAACAAGAACTTCTCCTGATTGTTATTATATAATTTTTTAGAAAGTCTAAAGTTGAGAATCGATCCTGATTTTTATTCCTATATTTGGATAGAATAAGCTTTAGAGTTGAATTTTGTACAGTTTGGATTTAATCTTTTGAAAAATAAATTCTTTATTTG